>NC_139161.1:37763353-38146300 GCF_964270905.1 Leucopleurus acutus
TGCTCTGGGTGAGTTCTCCAGGCTCTGTTCCTTAGGCCAGAAGGACAGCAAGTCAGCCAGAGAGGGGGAGCTTAGGGCAGTATCTGCCTCTACCAGGTCTCCAATTCTTATTCCCCGGTGGGCCCTGTTGCTGGAGGCTGGGACCTAAACCCTTTGCTCTGGAAGGCAGGGTACAAGGAGGAGAATGGGAACAAGGACAGGGCATTTAATTCTGCCCAGAGGCATGAGAGATGGATGCTGTCTCCTCCTTCATTCCCTGATTGCTGCTCTGGCCTCTGCCAAAAAAATGCAATGGTTCTGGAGACAGATGCAGCCTCTTCCCTAAACTCTCACCAGCAAGCAAAATGGCCAGGAATGCTGCTGGTGGCCTGGATCTAGTCCTACTTCTGCTGTCACCTTGCACCAGTGACTTCAGGCAAGGACCTTTCCTATCTGGGCCTCCATTTTCCCTGCTGTAAAATGGGCACTGGGACTCAAAGCTCTAGAAAGGCCCCTTTAGCCCTGGCACTCCAGGGTTTTAGGACAGCCGGAGGGTGGGGCTGCAACCCTCTATAGGAAGCTGAGCTGAGTTGGTAGATCCACTGAACTTTTTCTGTCCCAAAGGGATGGAAAAGATTATGGTGAGGTGAGTTGCTCTGGGGGCCACCAACCCAGGTCTGGGTTAACTGGGGCAGGAGAGAGTTTAAAAGCTACAGATGACATTGGCTTGAAATAAGAGCAGCCTCTCCACCGCGCCTGTGGAGCTGTTTGCCAAGCTCTGTAACATATTTGCAAACATCGCAGAATACACATATTAGGAAGCTAACAAGTTGCCTGGCATTGAAAATATATCATACACAGTCAGATATACTTAATATGCATTTACAACGATCCTTTTTTTCTCCCCCTACTTGCAACAGCATATTTTGCTTCCGTTTTTGAAGAGTTTATTTCCCACGGTGTTACAATCAGCCAGTGGTATTAACTCGGCAACTTGGCCAGGCCTAGAGCAGTGTCGTGCACACCATCAGCACTCAGTGGATGTTTCTGGGGGCAAATTACACCCTCAGCAGGGCTGACCTTGAGCTCTCTGGTCACCAGGAGCCGCTGAGGACTATAGCTGCACTCTTAATTTCTCTCCCTTAGAGAAGGCGGTAAGAACCTTGGCTTTATTAGCTCTGGAAACATTACTTCATCCACTCAGAGAACTTCTTGTTTCTTGGCAAGTCACTCCTGGAACTGTCCTAGCCCAGCCTGAAGCCCTAAGTGTTGGATTTCTCAAATCCAGAGAAACAGGAAAGCTGCAGCTCTGGCTTTTCCCCTTATTAGCTGCAGGACTTTCTTTCATGCTTCTAAGCCTCAGATTCCTGAGCTGTGAAAGGAAGGTGTTAACCATTTTCGGAGTTGCTGTGAGGACTCCATGAGCTTGTAGACAGGGAAGGCATTTGCATTCTCTTATTTAGATGTGCACACATTCCCACAGCACAAACTAAGTGGAAGCCCCTTACATGCCAAGCCCCGTGCTTGAGTGTAGACGGCGGAGACTACAGATAAGGTGGCCGTGGGGATCCACGTAAGTGGCATCAGGGTGGGGGTGGGGGCAGGGTGGTGTGGGAGGAACTAGCCCAGGAGATGATAGGTCTCAGAAAGAGGGGAAGTAGGGCGATGCATAAGATAAAGACCAGGAGTGCAGCATGCATGCCTGGGAACACCCAGGACCACACAGAGCCTGGGAATACAGGGAAAGGAGCAGACTGGGGGTGGAGGAAGAGAGTATTCAGTTAAGGATAAGTTGTGATCAAAAGGGGCTTGAGGTAAGGCGTCCATGTGGAAGAGTCAAGAAGGCAGCTGGATAAATACATCTGCAGCACAAAAGCAGTGCTTGGACTGGGAATAGGGATTCAGGAATCCTGTGAGTTCAGGCAGTTGAGCCAGGGAGTAGATGAGTTCTTTCTGGAGTGGGTGAAGGACATCAGGGCCAAGGACAGAACTGATGGGCTGATCAGCTTCCGCAAGTGAGAAAGAGAGGGGAGGGAATGCTGTCACGTAAGACCAAGAAGACTTTGTCAGGGAGACACACAATTGAGACAGAGAGAGAGAGAGAGAGAGAGAGAGAGAGAGAAATGGAAGAGCTGCTGTACTTTTTAAAATCATCTGTCACCCCAAACCACTGGAATGTAAGCTCCATGATGGCAGGGTTTTATTTTTTTTCTGTTTTGTTCATTGCTTTATCTCCAGTACCTAGAATCATGCCTGACACATAGCATAGTAGGGACTCAACAATATTTATTGAATGAATGAATGAATGAAGCTGAAACTAGATAGTTCCTATTGAAATCGGCAACCAGGAGGTCACTGGTGGTCTTCATTGGACAGGGCTTGATGGGGATGGAAGGCTGGTGGTGGTAGATGAGGAGGTGAAGTAGGGCAAGAAAGAGTGGTGATGGGTAGAGGAAGCCCATGTGCAGCAATGAAGACCCAACACAGCCAAAAATAAAAATAAATAAATTTATAGAAAAAAAAAAGGACGAAGGAGACTTACGCACATTCTTATGTACAGGAGAAGAAGCCAAGGAAGAGAGTAAGGCTGAAGATGCAGGAGCGAGGGCAAGGATAATTGATGGACCAAAGTCCCAGAAGATGCAGGGAGAAATATAAATTGCTGAGCAAATAAAACAGATTATTGTCTCCCTCTGTTGGTCCTCGTATTATAGGAAGAGAGAAGGCTGACAGGCAGACTGATTGGGTTTGAGCTGTCCCTCACCTACCCCACCCCTTACTGGCTGGACGCTGTGTGAGCTGTTTAACCTTTCTATGCCTCAGTTTCCTTACCTGGAATACAGTGATAAGAATTCCCACCTCATACATTTCTGGGAGATTAGATGAAAGACTTCATTTAAGTGCGTGGCACATGGAGATCTCTTGACAAATACCAGCTCCCCTTCCCTTTAGTACTATCTGTCCAGTCAAGAAGGAAATTTGACAGTACTTTTTTTTTATCTCATCAGCCAACACCAGGGTATCCTTTTTATTTTTTTGAATGCTGCTCTTGAATGGAATTGATGGTTTAGCCTCTCTGAGACTTTCCCTGCAGTGGCTGGAAGAAGGATGTTAACTGCTTCCCTTCTGCAGGATCTCAAGCCAGCACCTGAGCAATGAATGCAAGGTACCAATGCCAGACTGGCCAGTAGGGTCCTGTGAGGCTGGAGAGGGGCATCGAGTCCATTAACGTGAGCCTCCATTGTCACTTATCCCAAAATGCTCACAGCCACCACCCTAGGGCCCCAGATCCTAGGAGGTTGGGGTTTGGATTAAATATTTCTGGTTTCACCTCCCACCTCCGCCCCTTAACCAGCTGTGCAAACTTGGGTAAGTCCCTTATCCTCTCTGAGCCTCACAACAACCCTGCAGAGCAGAATTTATACTCTCATTTTACCCAGGGAGGAATTGAGACTCAAAGAGGTAAAGTAACTTACTCAGGATCACACAGTATATTTAGTCCGGGTCTCAGCAGGAACCTGATGGCAAACTGAAACTGAAATAACTTGAGGAAAGTTTAATGAAAGGGTTATTTGAAAAGACATGGGCAGGGCATAGGGAAACCATAAGGGATATAGAAGTACCTTGGGGCAGGTAACTACTAGTGCCTTTACCTGAAAGGGAGATTCCCACAACCCAAGGATGGAAAGGGTTGTGTGGAGAGGGCCACCTAGCAAGACCCATGACCTTTAGTTAAGGGACCACATAGGGAGGAAAATGGAAAGTTAAATACTCCAACCTTGCTCTCCTCCCTCCCTCTCTTCTCCTGCTGGAGCTCTCCATGAGATGAGCACACACAGAAGCCAGGAGGCAAGGGAGCTCCTGAAGCAGTCCATGTAGGTCTATGCAGTGAATCTGGAGGGCAAATGGAAGATATCCAGCACACACAGCTAACTCTGAAATGGCAGAACAAGAATTTGAATCAGGGCTATCAGACCCTTTCCACTACAATGCCATTTCCTGTAGATCCTCAGTAATAAATGGTCATTAAATGATTGAAAAGGGATGAATAGATGGATGAATACATGGATGGATGGATGGATGGATGGATGGATGGATGGATGGATGGATGGATGGATGGATGGACGAACAGACTGATGGGTGGTTGAGTGGGTAGGTGGGTGGGTGGGTGAGTGGATGGATGGATGGATGACTGGATTGGGTGGATGGATGGGTGAACAGATAGATGACTCCTACAGCTTCATTCATATGGCTTTGACTAATCTTGTCATCTGATTAGAAATAAAAGGCTTGCCAGAAGGTTTATTTCTCAGCCATAAATGGGTTCTAAGAACGAAGCCCTCTTACCAGGTTCTAAGTCTCTGTAGGAGTTGCTTGTCTCTCTCTCTTGCCTCTGGCTCATTTTTCCTGCTGCTGCTGCCATTACTGAAGCTGCTGCTCTTGCTGGATCTGCTCCTCTCTCTGAGATCTGAGCCGCGAGTCAGGCCAAGCCGCTGCAAACAAAGTGAAAAGAAGGCAGAGGGCAGAGGGGCTACTGCCCTTGCTCTTCTGGGGCTGGAGCACAAAGCTGAGTGATCCAGCCCCTCTGTTAGTCCAAGGGAGCTGCGGAGATGGAAGAAGGAGGGAAGTGGGAAGGCAGGATGTTTGCTATAATTATTTTCATTGATCTGTCTACTTAGATCCCAAGTGCTGCAAAGCCATTGTGGCATTTAAGAAAAATAATTCAAGGTAAAAACACCTCTTCCTTCCTGGTCCCTCCTCCTTCATCAATACCACCTCAGCTTCCATCTTCCCTTTCACTCAGGCCACTGCCTCCCACCTCTTAGGTGGTCTGGGTCGCCTACAAGAGGCAGGTGAAGGCAGGAACCTACCAATGGCAAAAAGCCTGGGCCCTGGAGTCTGCAGCCCTGGATTTGAGACTCCACTGCTCCCAGCTGGCTGGCTGGTGACCCCAGGCAGGTTGCCATCCCTCTCTGAGTTTTGGTTGCCCTATCTAGAAAATTAGGAGATAAACTGAACATGTAATGTCCTAATTTGGAACAAGTAGTCCAAGACTGGACCCCTTCTGAGGCAAAGGGACATGCCTACCACACCGTTTCCTGAAATTCTGGTTCTTGAGTGAATTTCTGATCTCCAGCGTTTGACCACAGAAGGACCCCCATACAACAATTTCTTGTTGTTTTCCAAGCCATGGTAGGTTCATCCTTCCTCTTCTCTGTCCTTGACTCATTGTGGGGCACCATTCAACCCATTATACAGAGAGGAAAAACTGAGGTGCTAAAGTGGTAATTATTGCTTCCTTGCTTTGCCCACCAACTACCTGCCTGACACTTGAAATCCATAGATTTGTACCCTGACAATGATTCTTCCCTAGAGGATTCTTGAGGAAATTGTAGCTCAGAGAGGTTAAAGCTGCCGCCTAAAGACACACAAGTAGAAAGTGGCAAAGCTGGCTGTTGACTCGGGTCACTCTGACTCTGGAGCCCACGGCTCTCTCCACTGACTCTCCCTGCCTCTCCACACCGTGTCTAAGGCTGAGCCTAAACCCAGGCCTCCTGCCTTCCAGGGAGAAAAGCTCTAAGACACACCCTGACCCAGCAGAGCAAAAGGAGCAGGGAGGGAACTCGGTTGGGAAAACCCCCTCATTCAGGAAGTCTTCTGAGTGCCGCCAAGCCATCCCAGGCCATCAGGGGAAGATGTAATCAGGGTGACCGCACATGTTTCACGGACTCATTAAAGACCATGTTCTGGGGTAAATGATTGCTTTCCCCCAATCCTGCTGAAAAGAAAATCAATCGCCTCTTTGTAGATTTAGGATGGGACAGCTGGCAATTAGAAAACACTTCCCCAGGCAGGCTCTGGGGAAAGGGGTCTCTTTCCATCTCCCATTCATTCTATCAGTGACACCCGGCTGAGCCTCCAGGCTTGCAGGAGGCTGGGGATGTCCTGGGCCGTGTCCAGGGACGTGGCTGAGGTCTCATTGGGTGCCCCGGGCTCTTGGTCCCATCTCAGCTGCTGAGGCTTCATCTGGGGGCCTCCACCCTCTCTCCCCATACCTCCACCCCCCATCCCTACCTCATCAGCTAATGGATTTTTCTCTGTACAGAGAGATTTACTAAACAACGGAACTAGGACGCATTAAGTCTGCGGGTTTGGAGGTTTGTTTTAGAGCAATTCTTGCCCGGAGAACTGGCCGCTGAAATTGAGATGCATTCTTCTCAGAAAATACTGATTTCAACTAGAAGCAAATCCAAGAACTCACTGCTCACTGGATTTAACTGCTGGCAGCTGGAGTTTGGACTGTGGGAGAGGTCACGAGGGGCTCCGCACCTGAGGCCTCGGAGATGAGGGCAATGAAGAATATTCAGTTAAGCAAGACCTGAAAACTCACCCCCAAATATACCAAACAGATGCTCACTTTGAGCTTGACAGTTACTCGTGTATATGACCAAAAGAGGAAAATGGACATCGTCCCGTATATACTGTAAGCACACCCAGTACACACAATCCCACACGAGTCTGAACTCATACACACAGGCACAGTGACAGACACATGGGCTTTATGCTTTCACCCCAAACTGGACCCCAGAGTTTTTTTCCTCCAGGAAGCTTTGCCCAACTACATCTATCTTTCCTCTCCTTTTCCATCAGAATTTTCAGCAACCCAGAAATGCCTGTGCATATATGTCTTCTCTTCTTAGCATTGTTCTGCATTGCTTCTGTTTCTCCCAAAAAGTTCCCAGGGACTGGAACCACATCTATATCTTCAGCATTTCGCACAGCACCTAAGGTCCACAGTGGAAAGAGCTTGGGACATTTAGAAATGAAATTAGTCAAGCTAAGATCTTGATCCAGTTCAGGAACCTTCTAGTTGTGGGGTCTGGGCAAAAGCTTTTCCTCTCTGGGCCTCGGTTTTCTTATTTCTAAAAAGTAGAGAAATAGGATTAGACTAGATAGATTTGGAGAATTTTCTCAGCTACTTAAAATAGAACAGAGCCATTGTGGTTCTTAGTTCTAGAAAATGACCCCCCGCCACCAAGCTTCTCAATACTTGGCAGAGGTTCTTGGATGGAGTAACCTGAAAGCAACCCTCTCCTTTCAGTCCCTGAGACGAGGGAGCAAAGTTCTGGGGATGCATGGCAATTTAATACAAAGAAGAGAGGCAACAATTTTGATAAGAGATTTGAGCTCTTCAGTAAAGAAAATATAGAGATGGCAATGTCCAGGAGGAAAAAAAAATTCCCCTCCACCCTTCTTGGTTCTTCTGGTTGGTCTAAGAATTAAAATGCCATAAGACAGATTAATAGGAGAAAGTCAAATTTAATTATGTACATACAGGGAATCCACACATGAGAGATTCCAAAGACAGTCAGGTCAGATGAGGTATATATGTCACCCTAGACTAAGGAAAAGGGTGTAGGGGTCTGGGACTTCAAAAGGAAGGAAGGCAATTCATAGGAAGATGAAAAAAAGTAAACGTTGGTAAACAAATGTTTGCCGCACTATAGAGACGATGGGACACGGAGAGGACTTTGATCAAACATGCCTTGCTAAGTTTCCCCCAGGCTACCACACCTATAGCTCATATTCTTTGTAGATATCTCTGGCGGTAGCTCACTTCCTAGACCAGGCCATTTACGCAATTAAGGGGGAGGTAAAAGGAAAGACTTCCTGAGTTTTCTGTTTCTTAAAAACAATCAGCCTGAAATAATCCCCATGCCAAAGAGACACATTTGGGTCCTACACCACAATATACCTGCTAGCGTGGCTACACAATCTTTTTAAACTGACAGTATGAAATGCTGGCGAGCATTGGAACTTTCATATACTGCTGATAGGAAAACAAAACGTATAGCCACTGTGGAAAGCAATTCGGCAGTTGCTTATAAAGTTAAACAGGCTTACCACATGACCCGGTAATCCTAGTCCTAGGTATTTACCCAAGAAAAAATGAAAACTTACGTTCACACAAAAACCTGCACTTAATGTTTTAGAGCACCTTTCTTAGTAATTGCCAAAACTGGGAACAATTTGAATATCCTTCAGTGGGTGAATGGATAAACAAAATGTGGTATATCCATATAATGGAACTCAACAATAAAAAAGAATAAACAATTGACACGTGACAATATCATAGATGCACTTGCATTTTGCTAAGTGAAAGAAACCTGACTCAAAAGGCTATATACTGTATGCTTCCATTTATATGACTTTCTAGAAAAGGGAAACTACAAGGATGGATAACACACCAATGATTGCCAAGGGTGGTGGGGAGGAGAGGAAAGCAAACAAGAGAATTTGGGCTGTGACAGAACTATTCTGTGTCAAGATCGTGGTGATGAATACATGACACTCTGAACTTGTCAAAACCCATAGAACTGTATGCTACAAAGAGAAAACTCTTCTGTGTGTAAACTTAAAAATAACTTTTTAAAATGAAAACAAAAAGCTAAAGGAAATTGCTAACATGACCACTTTGACATAGCTCTGTTAAAATGGTGACATCAAATTGGCCCCGTCAGACAGATGAATAGATAAAGATGTGGTACATATATACAATGGAATACTACTCAGCCATAAAAAAGAACAAAATAATGCCCTTTGCAGCAACATGGATGCAACTAGAGGTTATCATAGTAAGTGAAGTAAGCCAGAAAGAGAAAGACAAATACCATATGATATCATTTATATGTGGAATCTAAAATATGACACAAATGAACCTATCTGTGAAACAGAAACAGAATCATGACATAGAGAACAGACTGGTGGTTGCCAAGGGGTAGGGAGGTGGGAGAGGGATGGAGTGGAAGGTGGGGATTAGCAGATGTAAGCTTTTATATATAAAATGGATAAACGACAAGATCCTACTCTAAAGCCCAGAGAACTATATTCAATATCCTTTGATAAACCATAATGGAAAAGAATATTTTTAAAAAAGAATGTGTATTTATGTATGACTGAATCACTTTGCTGTACAGCAGAAATTAACACAATATGGTAAATCAACTATACTTCAATTAAAAAAATTTTTTTTTAATTGGCCCCGTCAAACCATTAAGCTTCAGCCCCCCTCTTCCCTCCATCCCTGTGCATCTGGGATAGAGATGGGAAATTTTTCAGGGGAGCAAAGAAATGATCAAAGTTTCCTACTCTCCCCTTCAACTTCTTTCATGTCCCCTGTAAGCAGTCCTTGGCAGTCAGGCAGAAGCAGGTGCATCTTTGGGGATGGAGAATCCTTCTGTTGTGGCAGCCCAAGCATGCTTGGGGCAGCCACAGAGGCAGCAGAAGTGGAGCTGGCTGAGCAGGCCTGGAGGGCAAGGGGACCTCTGGGTTTCCTTCTACTTTGCCCAGCCTGAAATCCAGGGCAGACAGGCAGACAATGGGCCACGGCAGAAGCCCAGGTGGAAGGAGAGGAAAAAGGAATCCCCTATAAGCTCCTGTGGTGGAGGAGAAAGAGGAAAAGAAAGAGGTGAGGGAGATGCACGGTGTTGGTGTCCATGCACCAACCTGATCAGCCAGTTCCATCTTTCCACTCACTTGTAGGACCTTAAGCAAATAGCTGGTTGCCAGTTAAAGTGGGTTATGTTTTCCCTTAGCTTCTTCATCTGTAAAGATGGAAAAATAATCGTACCTACCCTAGAAGCTTATTGAGACTATTGAGTTAATATTCACTCATTCACTCAACAGATATTTATTCCTCATCTATTATGTACATGTCACTGTCTTATGTGCTTAGGATAGAGATTAAAAATTCTTATTTTCATGGGCTTGGCATTGTAGGGAGCAGAGACAGATAGTCACAAAGGGTGACTATGTAATATGGTATGTGGTGGAAATGCTATGAAGAAAAGAGGCTAGAAATTGACAGGAAGAGCGGTCTCTCCTATGCAGAATGATCAGGGAAGGGAAGACCTTCTGAGGAGGTGGCATTTGAGCAGAGACCTGGAGGAAGTGAGAGAGTGGCATGGGGAGGGGAACATCCCATGCAGAGGGAAGAGCATGGGCAGAGGCTCTGAGGCAGCAGTGTGCTTGTCAAAAGCCAGGGTGGCTAGAGCGAAGGGAAAAGGGTAATGAGATCTGAGAAGCAGTGAGGGACCAGGTGATGAGGGGCTTGATGACCACTGTGCGTGCTTTATCTTTTATTCAGAGTGAGATGAAAAGACATTGACAGCCTTTGAGGAGTGACATGATCTGACTCGTGTTTTAAAAGGATCTCTCTGGACAGCTTGTAAAAAAAATAGACGGTAGAGCAGCAGGCATGAAGGTCAGTTGGGAAGTTATTGAGTAACCTAGAGGAGAGATGATGGTAGTTTGAACAAATAGAAACACATATATGGTACTCGAGCCAAGCCCGGCACAAGGAAAGTGCTCAGTCAGTGTTACCTATAATTATTATTGCTAGTATCATCAAGTTCACCATCACTGTCAAGAGTATAGAGTCAGGGAGACCCCAACACAGCCCTTGTCCCTGGACAGAACGAACACAAGACCCTGCTGGACCCCATGTGGAGCTGTGTGAACCTGCGGGACCCAGAGCCTTCGGGCAAAGGTTCCCCATTGTCCCTGTGTCTCTCTCTCAATCTGTCCCCTGAGAGAAGTGACAGGGCTTTTTGACACTACATTTGTTTGGGGAAAGAACTAAATGGAGAAAGGCTGGAGGCATAGAGCTCTTGAGGATGGGAAAGCAAATGAGAAGAGCTCAGGCCTAGCAGCACAGGTTGGTCCTGTCTCTATCTGATGATCTCATTTCGTCCTCAAAATGTGTCCAGAAGTAGATAGTTTATCTCCAGTCCTCAGATGAGAAAAGCGAGCCCTAGAAAAGCCAATTATCCAGGATTAGTGATAGAAGTGGTGTCTGACGGCAGGGTGGGGTTGTTGGTCTCTCAGACACCCCTGCTCCCCGGGGCGCAGCTCAGCCTCCCCAGGTTGGGTGTGTACATTCTCTGATGTAGGTCCAAAAGCCCCCTTCAGGACTCAAACCGCAGGTCATGCTGAGAGCTTCTCCATCTTTGGATCTCCAATCCATGGAATCAACCAGCTCTGAAATCACTCTTTCTTCTGCTCCATTGTTTACAAAGGTAAGATTTTTTTTCTTTGTCATAGAAAACCGTAGATCACCAAGAAGTTTCATCTGTCTTGACTGTTGCTTTTTGCAAATGTATGACTGACTTGTTCTTACCTGGTAGAATTTTCCAAATGTATCTCAGGGAAAGCCATCTATCTGTGCCAAGCAATTTGACCTCCTAGAACATTGCTGGACTTTCTGTTCTCACCAAAAAAAAAAAAAGAAAGAAAGAAAGAAAAGAAAACTCATCAAAGCCTTGGTCTCTGTGAAACATCATGTATAACTATGTCAAAAGAAATCCAGTATCCTTGGAGGAAAGGCTAATTCTCAGAGCAGGACAGGAAAAAGTACAAGATAAGCCAGACATCTTTATACCAGAAACAAGGAAGCTATCAAAGATTATGGGATTTGTGTCAAAATGACTCAGGAGCCAACTTGAATAGGCTCCCACTGGTCAAAGCTAGTGTAATTTAAGCATCAATAAGGACAGTTCACTATATTAAAACACATAAAAATGTTTAAATTCGTGAGTTTATAATGATACTCAAGAAATAAAATAAACTGTCAGCTCCGGAGGATGCTAAGGAACAAACTCATTCTTTTGAAAACTGGCAAATAAAGGGAAAGAAGCAAACATTTATCCTGCCTTTTCTATACAAATGGTGCCACTTGTAACAAAATACTTAATGAGGAGAAATGTATCTTAATAGAATTGTTGTGGCTGGCAAATGAAGAGTGAATAACTGCAGTATCATTTTGTAAAAACTGATGGATTAGTCGATGTAGGCAAGGGTCATGGGAAGCCACGTGACCAAAAGGCAACTAGATATTGACACCTCTTGTTAGAAGAACATAAAGACCAAAATAAATCAAGCCTTAACCTGATCAAGCCTCCAGACCTACCTAACTGCCAGTTGACAGGTAATTTAAGGACAGAGGAACACACCAAATGGCACCATAGTATTCAGCAAAATCAGATTGTGGAAAAATCTACAGGACAAAGGACACAGTTTCTTTGAAACATAAATTTCAGGAGGGGGGAAAAAAAGATTGGATGCAGAAACTATAGATTAAAGGATACTTAAGAGACTTATCCATTGACCAAAATACACAGACTTTACTGGAACCTGACAAAAATAAGCAAAGTGCAAAAAAAAAAAAGTTTATGAGAAATCAAGGAAATTTCAATACTGATTAGGTTTTTAATGAAATTAAGGAATTAACATTTGCTTTGGGGGTATGCACCAATTAGCTATTGCTGAGTAACAAACCACCCCGAAATTTAGTGGCTTAAGTCAACAACTGTTTTGTGTGTTCATGATTTTGTGAGTCACCAGTTTGGGCAGGTATCAGCTGGGACGGCTCAGATCTGTCCCACCCAATGTGGTCGGATCACTCCTATGTATGGACTCAACGGAACCAGCTCTGCCTCTCCCTTTCTCTCACTCCAGGTGGCCTCTCATTTTCAGGGGGCTGGGCTGTGGGCCTTTTCATATGGTGGCAGAAGCATTGGCAGCAACAGCAAGAAAGGGAAGGCCCCCATGAGCAAGTGCTTTCTGGGCTTCTGCCTTGCACCATGTTTGTCATTGTCCCATTGGCCAAAGAAAGTCCCATTGTCAAGCCCAGAGTCAGTGTAGGGGGAGAATTCACAAAGGCATAAACACTGAGAGCTGTGGTTCATTGGCGCTCATGCTGTAACCAGTGTGAGAGTGGTCATATAGGTATGGTTTTAAAAGAGCATTTATCATCTAGAAATAAATATTAAATATATTTATATGTGTATAAATATATCTTTAATATGGCATATTACAATATCTCCATATAAAATGATATGCTTCAGGACTTCCCTGGTGGCAAAGTGGTTAAGAATCCGCCTGCCATTGCAGGGGACACGGGTTCGAGCCCTGGTCCGGGAAGATCCCACATGCCGCGGAGCAACTAAGCCCATGCGCCACAACTACTGAACCTGTGCTGGAGCCTGTGAGCCACAACTACTGAGCCCACGCACCACAACTACTGAAGCCTGCATGCCTAGAGCCCATGCTCCGCAGCAAGAGAAGCCACCACAACGAGAAGCCCACACACTGCAACAAAGAGTAGCCCCCACTCACCGCAACTAGAGAAAGCCCGCACACAGCAATGAAGACCCAACGCAGGCAAAAATAAAATATAAATAAATAAATAAATTTATTAAGCAAATGATACACTTCAAAGTAATCGGGGATGGGGCAGAGGGAGTGGGTCGGTGTAGAGATGAAATAAGCTTGGCCATGAGTTTATTGGTTTATTGAAGCTGATTGATGAGTATATGATGGGCTATTGTATTATTATTGTCTCTTGTATATGGCTGAAATTTTTAATGATATCAAATTCTCTTTTAAATGACTGTTTAACTTCCAATGCTAGGAGGACCCAAGGGAGACAAAGGCACTCTCATTTTTGTAGCTTCTTCCAAATATCGTGTCTTGCTTCCCAAGGTAATGAGGAGTGAGGCAGCACCAGGGGAGCTTTTCTACACCCTCTGCTTCCTTCCCCTCTCTGGAGAGTCACGTGAGACTGCACACCTTGCAAAAGCAACATGGTGAGTGAACAACTCGGTCAGCCCAGGCGTACACTATACCTATGATTTTAGTTATTAGCATTCACTTTTTTTCCCAGGTTATTTTGGTACTTAGGACATGGACCTATTGTGGATGACAAATTGCAAACCACTGCAATTATTAACCAAAAGAAGAATGAGAGAATGAGGACTCAGGAGCCATAAGGAGAGTGGGGGTTAGAGGCAGGGGTCTCTACTAACAGGAAGTTAATAGGGGAGGGGAAGAGGAAAGGAGATGAGCCCCATCCAACTGGGATCAACCAACATTCACCACATACGTAATGGATACTCAACATTTGTCTAGATGGAAAAAGGAAAAAATGTTCAATTGGATGCTATTCATCCCCTTAAAGTGTTCACCATCATTTATTCACTCCAAACACTTATTGAGTGCCTACTGCATGCCAGCCTCTATTTGATGCTAGATGAGAATAAAAAGATGATTTAAGATACTTTTCCAATCGGTATTAATGAGGACAATTCCAGTTGTAATAATACTTTACAATTCAAGTCAGCTTCAGCAGAAAAGAGAACTTATTGGGTCATGTAACTAGAAAGTCTAGGGGTGGCTTCAGGCACATCCAAGTGCTCCAACGATGTTGCCAGGAACCTGTCTCTCTCCATCTCTTGGATCCGCTTCCTTCTGCGTGGACATCATTTCCAGACAAACTTTCCCACCAGCAGCAACAAGTTTACATCCTACCATGTTGGCAGCAAAAGTCCCGGGATTGGGTCTCCCTGGAACAGATTGGCCCAGCGCCCATTCCTGGTCAGGGAGAAGGAATGTTCAGATGGGCCAGGCCTAGACTGTGGGTCTCGCTCTGTGACTGGGGAAGAGGCCGGACCTACTTAGCAACACAGCCAGAGAGAGGAGAAAGTTCCCCAAAGGATATTCACAGTGTGGCCAACTGGAGGAAGAAGAGAGGGTGGAGGTTGGCCTAGCAAAGCAATCAATATTCTCCAGGGCCTTAGAGTCATTCATCCACTCACTCCTTCACTCGATAAATCTTCACTGAGTGCATGTTGTGTTCCAGACTCTATTCTAGGTGCTGGAGATACAACTTTGACCAAGACAAAGTCACTGCGATTGTGTTCTAGAAGTGAAGACAGAAAACAAAGATGTCAACAATACATTTTTATTTCAATTCAGATCCTGATTTCCCACGAAGCAAATAACAATGGAGACGCTTCATGAGGGACCAGCGGGGAAGGCTCACTGTGAAGGTTTGTTAAAGCTGAGGCGTGGAGGCTGAAAGGAGCCTTGAGCATCCCATGTGCATATCGGGCGAGTAGACAGACTCCCTACCCTGCAGTACAGCAAATGCTCTGTAAAATACAGACATAATCCCTCCCTTGGGACATCAGGAAGGAAGCAACTAAGTCCTCTGGAGGGGCTTGGGGGAGGGCAAGCACAGGGAGGGGTTAGAACGCTTTGCACAGACATTTAAACCAAGTCTTGTATGAGTAGATACAAGGTAGGACACGAAAGAGAGAAAGAGAATTAGAGGCAAGGGGATCAGGGACGTTTGAGGAAGAGTGAAGCTCCGTCTAGTGGACACCCTGGAGTGACAAGAGGAGAGAGGCTGGGCTCACCTGTTGCGATGGTTAACAAGGCCTTGATTGCCCCCATCCACAGGTAATGAGTCTGAGGGATACAGAGGTCAGATCCAAGCTTGAGTTCCTTGTGTAGCCAGACAAGACTCTGCACCTTGAGAGAAATCTGAAGGGCTTCACGGAGGAGGGGACTTTTCAGCTGTGTTATGAATGAATGAATCTCCCTCCTCTTTATCCCCCAACAACTACCACATCTTTATGAAGCAAGATAGAGGGCGAGCGGAAGCACCAAGCAGAATAAGGCATGACCTCTGACCTCAGCTTGCTGGCTGTGGAGTTGGCCAACAGACCACGGGTGAGACTCACCTTGACTCTGCACTGGAAGGAGGCTTGAATATGATCTAGCGCACCCCATAATTTTCTAACTGGGGCACTGAGGTTCTGAGACAACAGGTGCCTTGAACAAGGTCACACAGAACTGAGACCAGACTCACAGCCGCTCCCCCTGCTTCTGCGCAAATGAGGGTTTTACTCCTGGGACCCTCCACCTTGAGGTCCTGTTTCTACCCCCAGGACCCCCTTTGCAAGTCCAGGTTGTTTCTAACATGTGAAGAAGGTGTGGAAACTCCCCAGCCTTTCCTTCCCCAAGTCCAGTTCCTCCAACTTGACCCTGATGTCTCAGGGTCAGACTCTTCCCTTCCACCTCCAGTGTGTCAGTCAGCCTCACAGTGCGGTGCCATGGTCGGGACTCCAGTTGCCCACAGAGAGGACAGGATCATCACCGCCTTTACCCTGAGCAGTCCAGCATCTCAACCGAGGGCCCCGTTCGGAGAAGCAGCAGCTGACCACAGCTCTCCCAGAGTCATTTGTGGCAGCCAGAGATTCCTCCAGGAAGCCCTCTAGGGAGGCTACTGGTGGACTGCATGGGGCTGGCAGTGGGCAAGGGACTTAGGAGTGGGCTGGGGGAGGGAAGCTGCGATGGCCAGAGACGTGAACCTGGGCCCTTCCCTCCCTCAGCCCTGGCCACCGTGCCCACCTCTGCCCTTTCTCAAGTGGTTGCTTCGAGAAATGCATGGAATCAGCGGAGCACTCTGCAAGGAGCCAGGAGGCCGCAACCCAGGCTGCTCTGATGCAGCTCACCACAGAACTTGGGCCACTTGGTCTGCTTCTCTGGGCCTCCCTTCCCTCATCTTGAAACGGGATGCCTACATGTTTACACATGTGCATTTCTCTTAGGCAGTGCTGACAACGATGCTGGTTGCTGAAGGCCACCCCGAAACTTCCCAAAGGCCGTCAGTTATCATGATGAAAATCGCATGTTTACAATATTTGAAGACTTTTAAAAATCATTACCAAATTCCTTATCAGTAATGTGTTAAGGGCAAGGACCATGTCTTATGTATAGTTTTAACTCTCGTTATAGTCTCTGGGAAATAGTAAGTATTCAGATGTCATTTAAGTAATCTGAATGCCTATTTTCTCTATATAATTCATTCGTGACCCACCTCTGGCCCCAGAATCTGTGATACTCCTGGAGTGTACCAGTTTACACACACACACACACACACACACACACACACACACACACACACACACACACACACATATATATAAAACCAACAGGAATTCATGAACTGTCCTGACTAAAGACAGAGTACCCATTAGTCAGTCGGTGGCTAGTAAACATGAGAATATACTCAACCACATTACAGGAAAAAAGCAAAAAAGAAAAGAAGAAAATGACACTATTTAATAGTACAAGATACTATTTTTCATCTATCAGAGGGTCAAAAATTCAAAAAGTCAGTAATACTCAGTGAAGGAGAATATAAGGAATCTGGCACTATTACATTCTGCTTTGGAGAACATAATTTGATGTCGCCTTTTTGGAGGGTAAGTTGGTAATGTCTTTTTTTTTTTTTTTTTAAACATCTTTATTGAGGTATAATTGCTTTACAATGGTGTGTTAGTTTCTGCTTTATAACAAAGTGAATCAGTCATACATAAACATATGTTCCCATATGTCTTCCCTCTTGCGTCTCCCTCCCTCCCACCCTCCCTATCCCACCCCTCCAGGCTGTCACAAAGCACCAAGCCAATATCCCTGTGCCATGAGGCTGCTTCCCGATAGCTATCTACCTTACTACGTTTGTTAGTGTGTATATGTCCATGACTCTCTCTCGCCCTGTCACAGCTCACCCTTCCCCCTCCCCATAACCTCAAGTCCGTTCTCTAGGAGGTCTGCGTCTTTATTCCTGCCTTACCCCTAGGTTCTTCATGACATTTTTTTTTCTTAAATTCCATATATATGTGTTAGCATACGGTATTTGTCTTTTTCTTTCTGACTTACTTCACTCTGTATGACAGACTCTAGGTCTATCCACCTCATTACAAATAGCTCAATTTCGTTTCTTTTTATGGCTGAGTAATATTCCATTCTATATATGTGCCACATCTTCTTTATCCATTCATCCGATCATGGGCACTTAGGTTGTTTCCATCTCTGGGCTATTGTAAATAGAGCTGCAATGAACATTTTGGTACATGACTCTTTTTGAATTATGGTTTTCTCAGGGTATATGCCCAGTAGTGGGATTGCTGGGTCATATGGTAGTTCTATTTGTAGTTTTTTAAGGAACCTTCATACTGTTCTCCACAGTGGCTGTATCAATTCACATTCCCACCAGCAGTGCAAGAGTGTTCCCTTTTCTCCACACCCTCTCCAGCATTTATTGTTTCTAGATTTTTTGATGATGGCCATTCTGACTGGTGTGAGATGATATCTCATTGTAGTTTTGATTTGCATTTCTCTAACGATTAATGATGTTGGGCATTCTTTCATGTGTTTGTTGGCAATCTGTGTATCTTCTTGGAGAAATGTCTATTTAGGCCTTCTGCCCATTTTTGGATTGGGTTGTTTGTTTTATTGATATTGAGAGGCATGAGCTACTTGTATATTTTGGAGATTAATCGTTTGTCAGTTGCTTCATTTGCAAATATTTTCTCCCATTCTGAGGGTTGTCTTTTGGTCTTGTTTAGGGTTTCCTTTGCTGTGCAAAAGCTTTGAAGTTTCATTAGGTCCCATTTGTTTATTTTTGTTTTTATTTCCATTACTCTAGGAGGTGGGTCAGAAAGGATCTTGCTGTGATTTATGTCATAGAGTGTTCTGCCTATGTTTTCCTCTAAGAGTTTGATAGTTTCTGGCCTTACATTTAGGTCTTTAATCCATTTTGAGCTTATTTTTGTGTGTGGTGTTAGGGAGTGATCTAATCTCATACTTTTACATGTACCTGTCCAGTTTTCCCAGCACCACTTATTGAAGAGGCTGTCCTTTCTCCACTGTACATTCCTGCCACCTTTATCAAAGATAAGGTGTCCATATGTGCATGGGTTTATCTCTGGGCTTTCTATCCTGTTCCATTGATCTATCTTTTTGTTTTTGTGCCAGTACCATACCATCTTGATAAATGTAGCTTTGTAGTAGAGTCTGAAGTCAGGGAGCCTGATTCCTCCAGTTCCTTTTTTCGTTCTCAAGATTGCTTTGGCTATTCGGGGTCTTTTGTGTTTCCATACAAATTGCAAAAATTTTTGTTCTAGTTCTGTGAAAAATGCCAGTGGTAGTTTGATAGGGATTGCATTGAATCTATAGATTGCTTTGGGTAGTAGAGTCATTTTCACAATGTTGATTCTTCCAATCCAAGAACATGGTATATCTCTCCATTTATTTGTATCATCTTTAATTTCTTTCATCAGTGTCTTATAATTTTCTGCATACAGGTCTTTTGTCTCCTTAGGTAGGTTTATTCCTAGATATTTTATTCTTTTTGTTGCAATGGTAAATGGGAGTGTTTTCTTGATTTCACTTTCAGATTTTTCATCATTAGTATATAGGAATGCCAGAGATTTCTGTGCATTAATTTTGTATCCTGCAACTTTACCAAATTCATTGATTAGCTCTAGTAGTTTTCTGGTAGCATCTTTAGGATTCTCTATGTATAGGATCATGTCATCTGCAAACAGTGACAGCTTTACTTCTTCTTTTCCGATTTGGATTTCTTTTATTTCCTTTTCTTCTCTGATTGCTGTGGCTAAAACTTCCAAAACTATGTTGAATAAGAGTGGTGAGAGTGGGCAACCTTGTCTTGTTCCTGATCTTAGTGGAAATGCTTTCAGTTTTTCACCATTAAGGATGATGTTTGCTGTGGGCTTGTCATATATGGCCTTTATTATGTTGAGGAAAGTTCCCTCTATGCCTACTTTCTGCAGGGTTTTTATCATAAATGGGTGTTGAATTTTGTCAAAAGCTTTCTCTGCATCTATTGAGATGATCATATGGTTTTTCTCCTTCAATTTGTTAATATGGTTTATCACATTGATAGATTTGCGTATATTGAAGAATCCTTGCATTCCTGGAATAAACCCCACTTGATCATGGTGTATGATCCTTTTAATGTGCTGTTGGATTCTGTTTGCTAGTATTTTGTTGAGGATTTTTGCATCTATGTTCATCAGTGATATTGGCCTGTAGTTTTCTTTCTTTGTGACATCCTTGTCTGGTTTTGGTATCAAGGTGATGGTGGCCTCGTAGAAGGAGTTTGGGAGTGTTCCTCCCTCTGCTATATTTTGGAAGAGTTTGAGAAGGATAGGTGTTAGCTCTTCTCTAAATGTTTGATAGAATTTGCCTGTGAACCCATCTGGTCCTGGGCTTTTCTTTGTTGGAAGATTTTTAATCACAGTTTCAATTTCAGTGCTTGTGATTGGTCTGTTCATATTTTCTATTTCTTCCTGATTCAGTCTTGGCAGGTTGTGCATTTCCAAGAATTTGTCCATTTCTTGCAGATTGTCCATTTTATTGGCATAGAGTTGCTTGTAGTAATCTCTCATGATCTCTTTTATTTCTGCAGTGTCAGTTGTTACTTCTCCTTTTTCATTTCTAATTCTATTGCTTTGAGTCTTCTCCCTTTTTTTCTTGATGAGTCTGGCTAGTGGTTTATCTATTTTGTTTATCTTCTCAAAGAACCAGCTTTTAGTTTATTGATCTTTGCTATTGTTTCCTTCATTTCTTTTTCATTTATTTCTGATCTGATTTTTATGATTTCTTTCCTTCTGCTAGCTTTGGGGGTTTTTTGTTCTTCTTTCTCTAATTGCTTGAGGTGCAAGGTTAGGTTGTTTATTCGAGATGTTTCCTGCTTCTTAAGGTGGGCTTGTATTGCTATAAACTTCCCCCTTAGAACTGCTTTTGCTGCATCCCACAAGTTTTGGGTCGTTGTGTCTCCATTGTCATTTGTTTCTAGGTATTTTTTGATTTCCTCTTTGATTTCTTCAGTGATCACTTCATTATTAAGTAGTGTATTGTTTAGCCTCCATGTGTTTGTATTTTTTACAGATCTTTTCCTGTAATTGATATCTAGTCTCATGGCGTTGTGGTCAGAAAAGATACTTGATACAATTTCAATTTTCTTAAATTTACCAAGGCTTGATTTGTGACCCAAGATATGATCTGTCCTGGAGAATGTTCCATGAGTACTTGAGAAAAATGTGTATTCTGTTGTTTTTGGATGGAGTGTCCTATAAATATCAATTAAGTCCATCTTGTTTAACGTATCATTTAAAGCTTGTGTTTCCTTATTTATTTTCATTTTGGATGATCTGTCCATGGGTGAAAGTGGAGTGTTTAAGTCCCCTACTATGAATGTGTTACTGTCGATTTCCCCTTTTATGGCTGTTAGTATTTGCCTTATGTATTGAGGTGCTCCTATGTTGGGTGCATAAATATTTACAATTGTTATATCTTCTTCTTGGATCGATCCCTTGATCATTATGTAGTGTCCTTCTTTGTCTCTTTTAATAGTCCTTATTTTAAAGTCTATTTTGTCTGATATGAGAATTGCTACTCCAGCTTTCTTTTGGTTTCCATTTGCATGGAATATCTTTTTCCATCCCCTTACTTTCAGTCTGTATGTGTCTCTAGGTCTGAAGTGGGTCTCTTGTAGACAGCATATATAAGGGTCTTGTTTTTGTATCCATTCAGCTAATCTGTGTCTTTTGGTGGGAACATTTAGTCCATTTACATTTAAGGTAATTATCGATATGTATGTTCCTATTCCCATTTTCTAAATTGTTTTGGGTTCGTTATTATAGGTCTTTTCCTTCTCTTGTGTTTCTTGCCTAGAGAAGGTCCTTTAGCATTTGTTGTAAAGCTGGTTTGGTGGTGCTGAAATCTCTCAGCTTTTGCTTGTCTGTAAAGGTTTTAATTTCTCCATCAAATCTGAATGAGATCCTTGCTGGGTAGAGTAGTCTTGGCTGCAGGTTTTTCTCCTTCATCACTTTCAGTATGTCCTGCCACTGCCTTCTGGCTTGTAGGGTTTCTGCTGAGAGATCAGCTGTTAACCTTATGGGGATTCCCTTATGTGTTATTTGTTGTTTTTCCCTTGCTGCTTTTAATATGCTTTCTTTGTATTTAATTTTTGACAGTTTGATTAATATGTGTCTTGGCGTATTTCTCCTTGTATTTATCCTGTATGGGACTCTCTGTGCTTCCTGGACTTGACTAACTATTTCCTTTCCCATATTAGGGAAGTTTTCAACTATAATCTCTTCAAATATTTTCTCAGTTCCTTTCTTTTTCTCTTCTTCTTCTGGAACCCCTATAATTCGAATGTTGGTGTGTTTAATGTTGTCCCAGAGGTCTCTGAGACTGTCCTCAGTTCTTTTCATTCTTTTTTCTTTATTCTGCTCTGCAGTAGTTATTTCCACTATTTTATCTTCCAGGTCACTTATCCGTTCTTCTGCCTCAGTTATTCTGCTATTGATCCCATCTAGAGTACTTTTAATTTCATTTATTGTGTTGTTCATCGTTGCTTGTTTCCTCTTTAGTTCTTCTAGGTCCTTGTTAACTGATTCTTGCATTTTGTCCATTCTATCTCCAAGATTTCGGATCATCCTTACTATCATTATTCTGAATTCTTTTTCAGGTAGACTGCCTATTTCCTCTTCATTTGTTAGGTCTGGTGCGTTTTTATCTTGCTCCTTTATCTGCTGTGTGTTTTTCTGTCTTCTCATTTTGCTTATCTTACTGTGTTTGGGGTCTCCTTTTTGCAGGCTGCAGGTTCGTAGTTCTTGCTGTTTTTGATGTCTGTCTCCAGTGGCTAAGGTTGGTTCAGTGGGTTGTGTAGGCTTCCTGGTGGAGGGGACTAGTGCCTGTGTTCTGGTGGATGAGGCTGGATCTTGTCTCTCTAGTGGGCAGGTTCACGTCTGGTGGTGTGTTTTGGGGTGTCTGTGGCCTTATTATGATTTTAGGCAGCCTCTCTGCTAATGGGTGGGGTTGTGTTCCTGTTTTGCTAGTTGTTTGGCATAGGTTGTCTAGCACTGTGGCTTGCTGGTCATTGAGTGAAGCTGGGTGCTGGTGTTAAGATGGAGGTCTCTGGGAGATTTTCACCGTTTGATATTATGTGGAGCTGGGAGGTCTCTTGTTGATCAGTGTCCTGAAGTTGGCTCTCCTATCTCAGAGGCAGAGCCCTGACTCCTGGCTGGAGCACCAAGAGCTTTTCATCCACACGGCTCAGAATAAAAGGGAGAAAAAGTAGAGGGAATTAGTAGAAGTATGAGGAAAGAAAGAAGGAAAGGAGGGAAGGAAGGAAGGAAGAAAGAAAGAAAGAAGCAAAGAAGGAAAGAAGGCAAGAAGGAAAGAAAGGAGGGAGGGAGGGAGGGAGGAAGGAAGGAAGGAGGGAAAGAAGGAAAAAAGACAGAAAGAAAGAAGATACAGTAAAAATAAAGTAAAGTATAATAAAGTTATTGAATTAAAAAATTCTTATTTAGAAAAAAAAAGGGACAGATAGCACCTTAGGACAAATGTTGGAAGCAAAGCTATACAGACAAAATCTTACACAGAGGCATACACATACACCCTCACTAAAAGAGGTAAATGGGGAAAAATCATAAATCTTGCTGTCAGAGACCACCTCCTAAATTTGGGATGATTCGTTGTTTAAAGGAGGGAAGGAAGGAAGGAAAGAACGAAGGTAAAGTATAATAACGTTATTAAAATTAAAATTGATTATTAAGAAATAAATTTTAAAAAAAACCATGGACGAATAGAACCCTAAGACAAATGGTGGAAGCAAGACTATACAGACAAGATCTCACACAGAAGCATACACATACACATTCACAAAAAGAGGAAAAGGGAAAAAAAATCATAGATCTTGCTCCTAAAGTCCACTTCCTTAATTTGGGATGATTGGTTGTCTATTCAGGTATTCCACAGATGCAGGGTACATCAAGTTGATTGTGGAGCTTTAATCCGCTGCTTCTGAGGCTGCTGGGAGAGATTTCTCTTTCTCTTCTTTGTTCTCACAGCTCCCAGGGGCTCAGCTTTGGATTTGGCCCTGCCACTGCGTGTAGGTTGCTGGAGGGCGTCTGTTTTTTGCTCAGACAGGACAGGGTTAAAAGAACCGCTGATTCGGGGGCTCTGGCGCACTCAGGCCGGCGGGGAGGGAGGGGCACGAAGTGCGGGGCGGGCCTGCAGCGGCAAAGGCCCACGTGACTTTGCACCAGCCTGAGGCGCACGCTGTGCGTTCTCCCGGGGAAGTTGTCCATGGATCGCGGGAACCTGGCAGTGGCGGGCTGCACAGGCTCCGCGGAAGAAGGGTGTGGAGAGTGACCTGTGCTCGCACACAGGCCCCTCGGTGGCGGCAGCAGCAGCCTTAGCGTCTCCCGCCCGTCTCTGGGGTCCGCGCTTTTAGCCGCGGCTCGTGCCCGTCTCCGGAGTTCCCTCAAGCAGCGTTCTTAAATCCCTCTCCTCACGCACCAGGAAACAAAGAGGGAAGAAAAAGTCTCTTGCCTCTTCGGCAGGTGCAGACTTTGCCCCGGACTCCCTCCCGGCTAGCCGTGTTGCACTAACCCCTTCAGGCTATGTTCAAGCCGCCAACCCCAGTCCTCTCCCTGCGCTCTGTCGGAAACCGAAACCCGAGCCTCAGAGTCTCAGCTCGCAGCCCCGCCCGCCCGGCGGGTGAGCAGACAAGCTTCTCGGGCTGGTGAGTGCCGGTCGGCACCGATCCTCTGTGCGGGAATCTCCCCGCTTTTCCCTCCGCACCCGTTGCTGTGCACTCCTCCGCAGCTCCGAAGCTCCCCCCTCCGCCCCCCGCAGTCTCCGCCCGCGAAGGGGCTTCCTAGTGTGTGGAAACTTTTCCTCCTTCACAGCTCCCTCCCACTGGTGCAGGTGCCGTCCCTATTCTTTTGTCTCTGTTTTTTCTTTTTTTTCTTTTGCACTACCCAGGTACGTGGGGAGTTTCTTGCCTTTTGGGAGGTCTGAGGTCTTCTGCCAGCGTTCAGTAGGTGTTCTGTAGGAGTTGTTCCACGTGTAGATGTATTTCTGGTGTATCTGTGGGGAGGAAGGTGATCTCCGCGTCTTACTCTTCCGCCATCTTCAAGGTCCCCCGGTAATGTCTTTTTTTAAAAAAATAATTTATTGTTTTATTTTTGTCTGCGTTGGGTCTTAGTTGCAGCACACAGGATCTTTGTTGCGGCAAGCAGGATCTTTTTGTTGCTGCGCGGGCTCTTCGCTGTGGCACGTGGGCTTCTGTCTAGTTGTGGTGTGTTGATCTCTCTCTCGTTGTGGACCACAGGCTCCAGAGCGCATGGGCCCTGTAGTTTGTGGCACATGGGCTCTCTAGTTGAGATGCGCGGGCTCAGTAGTTGTTGCATGCAGGCTCAGTAGCTGTGGTGCGTGGGATTAGTTGCCCGGTGGCATATGGGATCTTAGTTCCCCAACCAAGGATCGAACCTACAACCCCTGCATTGGAAGGTGAATTCTTTACCACTGGACCACCGGGGAAGTCCCTATAATGTCTTTTTTTTTTTTTTTTTTTTTTTTTTGCAGTATGTGGGCCTCTCACTGCTGTGGCCTCTCCCGCTGCAGAGCACAGGCTCCGGACGCGCAGGCTCAGACACCATGGCTTACGGGCCTAGCGGCTCCACGGCATGTGGCATCCCCCCGGACTGGGGCACGAACCCGTGTCCCCTGCATCGGCAGGCGGACTCTCAACCACTGCTCCACCAGGGAAGCCCCTGTAATGTCTATTTTTAAATGCTTAAATGATCAAGCACATTCCAAGTTTATCCTATAGATATGCTTACAAAAATATACCATGATACACGTAAACAAGAATGTTCATTGTAACATCATAATGACAAAAAAGGGGGCGGGGATAGGACTAGATGAATAACCTAAATGTCCATCCCAAGAGAAAGATTAAATACGTTGTGGCACACATCAATAAAGTGGATACAGCCATTCAAAAGACTGTGGTAGAGAAAAAACAAGGTGCAAAACAGTATATCCCACTGACAGTATTTAAAGGATACAAACATACAGGTATATGCATGATCTTTTTTTCTTCTGAGAGGACACAGAAAAAGTTAATAGTGGCTACTTATGGGGAAGTGGGGACAGAGGGAAACTTAATTTTCCACCTGATCTTTCTACATTATTTAAATTTGTCATTTCTAGGTATTACTGTAATGTTAGTAAACAAGTACGTTACATAATCTCTTAATCAATTAAAAGTCTGTGGGGATAATATCCAATGCAGTAACCTTACAACAAAGCTACTAAGTTGTGCCAAAACACTATAGCTCAGTTTTGAATCATATTTCTGGTTAGTCTATGTAATGGGTGTGTACACAAAGACAGGACTCCTGTGAAGGACAACTGGTTTACTATCTGCAGCAGGGATCCCCCACACTGAGCTGGTTGAGCAGGCAGAGAATTCAGAAAGCAACCAGGCGTGCTGCCCCTCAGAAAGGCAAAATTAAAAGAAACCTAGCTTAGCCTGGAAGGCACTATTCCCAAGGGCCGAAATATGCTTCATTTACAGGGAGTTTCCCCTTCCCCTTTTGAATTTCAGTCTGAGCATGACATCAAGTGAGGCTGAGACTAGAGGGACACCAATGACACTAACCTAAATCAAAACTCTAAAAAGGTGTAGTAAAATGCATGAAAACCAAATCTGAGCAATGGCACTCTAGAATCCATATGCAGTACCAATGGAAAAAGGAGAGTGGAAAGAATGCAAAGTAAAATGTTACTTCTCTATTACATCTCTTTCCTCCTGCTGTTGCTCTGTATATCACATCTACACTAGACTGACTTCAGTGTTGACAAGCTAGGCAATATTTCTAAACTAGAGAACAAATACTAAATGCTTAGTATTTCCAATTTTAAGTCTAATTATACAAATGGTTAATAAGGATGCTATGGTGCTTCTTATTGCTAGGTTTAAGGCCGCCTTTCATCCTCCTCGTAAATTCTCTAGAAAAAGAGCCCCAACCTTGGATTTATTATCAGTGAGAGTAACACAAATGTCAGATGCTAAATAATTCAGGTCCTGTCCACTAAGAAAGTGTTGTTTTACTTACAGCCTTAGGAGCCACATATCCACCAGGTGCCATGCCTATCCCCGTGGAGAGTTCAAATAGGTCATTCAGACCACTGCTGACCACAGCAGGAGTAGATGAAGGAGCAAAGGTTGCAGGCACTGATGATGGGATGAAGGACTGTCCCACCTGCAGGGAATAAAAGGGAAGGGGAGCAGGGAGATCAGGAAGAACTCATTAATAGTCCTTAAAATGTTGCTATATATTTTAATAGTATTGATAAATCAATAAGAACACAACATAATTACAATATTCTTAGGCGTTTAATTCGTATATTCTTTGTCCTTCAAATCATCATGGTTATTTTTTCATCATTGAAAAGATACACACACTCTTTAGAAGTTCTATCAAGAGAGTCATCAGTAGGATCAGGAACACAGTGATCCAAAGTTTTTTCTGTTTGTTTCCAATTTTAGCTTCCATGATTCTGTGCAAGAGGCCTATAGGTACCCTAATGAAGGGGGAATCTGTTTCTATAGAAAGAAGGAAAAGCATCCAACTTAGACAGCAGTTCCATTTCCGCTTGGGCCCAGGCAAGTCTTATTTCCCCATTTAGGCATAAATATCTAGGAGGAAACTCTCCTGGGGGAGATGGATACTCACACCCCCCTAACTCACGTACGAGGAGAGTCTCACTCTGAGTCCAGCTGACGCTCAAGCTCTTTCTAGACGACAGAAAAGAGTATTCTCTCGTGAAGATGGGAGGTTCCATTTCCTTTAGCCCTTTAATGTCAGGAAGACAAAGAACTCTGTAGACACCAGAGCGCCAATCCCTAAAGAGACCCCTACACCACATGTGGTGTATGGTCCCAAAGAATCCAAGTAACCCTACGCTACTTTCTACTCTTCATACACTGCTACAGAGGTTCTGGTGTACAGGGCTAGATAGCAGCAGTGGCTGGTCTGAGAACGTGTGCATAGGAAAGGCATCAAACAGGGGGCAGTGCATCCCATGGTGAAAAAAACCGATGGCACTGACTGCCAGACTTCCTCCAATGCCCCCACCAAGGTCACTGCCAAGCTGAAAGAGAGAAAGGAGAGAGAGGAGAGAAAGGTAGAGTTCATTTAGCTAAGTACTAGATGCCCATACAGAATCTGTAAATTGCTCTACCAAGTTGCGGGGAATACATGCTATTCAACTTGACTCCCAAAGCCTAAAGAAATTCTAGATTGCAAAGAAATATAACCTAGGGGAACTGAGTAGGGGAAGTGATGGTGTGTGGGAGTTTTGAGAAAACGTGGAAAAAAGATGGAGATGGGACATCTCAGGGATGTTTCAGATCCAGTCTTTCTACTGGGGTACATAGGCACAAACCCAAACAGGATTTAAAGAGTTTACATATTCCAAGAAGCTATATCTCTAAGTCGTAATGTTCTGAATATGTTTTATTTTTTCTTTAAAAGGAAATTTAAGGGGGGGGGGAGAAAAAGAAAAACTAAAATATGTTTTCAACTACAAAACTTGCCGCCACACTGAGAAAGTGGGAACCAAACCAGTAATGAGCTGCAATTTCAAGCTTCAAAAATTATAGCTTGAACAAGAGCGATTTTTAGAGTTTAGAACTCTCCTAAGAAAGCAAACGGCTGGGTTAGGAAGATAGCCTATCTGGGCAGGAAATGTGAAGGCATGCAATTCTTCAAATCTCTCCCACAGTCGATACAGCTACGGAAAAATGCTGTGATTTATCTGGAGTAGATCATTTAAAAGGATGCTAACTATTGGAGAATTAGACTAATGCAATTAGCTAGGCGACAGGAAAATAATTCCACATGGTCTTACTTCTGCCTCTTTTTCCCGTCAGGGCTCTGATATAATTCACCCTGAATTCCAGGACAAAAGCATTAAAGAAGAACTGAAGCTGAAAATAGCTAGCATGAAAAAACATAAAACACACATACCCACAACTAATGGTGCTGTTCAGAAAGCAAACAATACGTTTTTGTGCTACGATTCTGTACTGCTACTTCCCTAGTTCTCACTGTGCATCTAATATTCCCCTCTGAATCACCAAATGCCTTGTCTGCTTTACAAAACACTGTTTCCTTTATTGTCTGTCATTTAGTGGTAGAAACTTGGAGAGCTCTAGGCTGTGGTTGTGTTAAAAAAAAAAAAAAAACAACTGTATTTGTCTTCAGGATTTGAGAGAGGGGATTTATTACCTTCTCAATGGAAAGATATATAAAACTGGGTTGCCAAAATCTCAAAAATAATATATATACTGAAAAATAATGGGGTTTATTTCCACCACGACAGAACAAAACCTCCAGGCGTTTCATAACTGGCATGAATAAGCATGTTCTGCACTAAGCTACAGAACACTCCAAACCTCAAAGAACCAACATTTGCAAAGTCTGGGTCCTGAAGACTATTTACTGGTTGGATGGGGTGAGAAATCACAGGCATACAGATAAAAAGGTCATCACAACCAAGAATTCGAGTAACTGGAAAAGAATGACAGCAAATAGAAAAGATATTACACACCTACCTTCTCCCTGTTTCCAAAATAACACACATCCATAGCATGACATCTGAAAAGCATGAGATTCCTTTTATTCAAACACACACTCACATTTGCTGGACATAAGGTACTATGGGGACTATAAAGATGCTAGGCAATGAGGGGAAAACAATAGATGAACAAGATCCAGGCTTTGCAAACTGGCAAAAAAACAAAACACGAATGCAAAAACCATACAGAATATACTAAAGCAAAAAAAGAAAGTTCTGAATAGAAGAGCCTCCTTTAGGCTGAAGGATAATGAAAAGAAGCTTCAAAGACATGGTAGTGTGAAATTATAGAATGCAAAAATGGGGGAGGTTATTTCTCAAATAGCCTGAACAAAGGTTAAGAAGTAGGAATAAAAGCATGATCAAGAAGGATGAGTAGGGACTTCCCTGGTGGTCCAGTGGCTAAGACTCCATGCTGCCAATGCAGGGGATCCAGGTTTGATCCCTGGTCAGGGACTAGATCCCGCATGCCGCAACTAAGAGTTTGCATGCCGCAACTAAAGATCTCGCACACCACAACTAAAAGCTTCCCTCATGCCGCAACGAAGATCCCACATGCCACAATGAAGATCCCGCATGCGGCAATGAAGATCCTGTGTAGCCAAATAAATAAATAAATAAATACTTTTTAAAAAAAAAATAAAAGGAAGAAGAAGGAGTAGTCTAATTAGACTGGAGCACAGGGTAGATATGTGTTTAAAAAAAAGTCAAAGAAAATAAGTTTGCAAAGGCAAACTGATTATGGTTAAGTCTTTAGTTTTCAATTCCTCCATCACAAAAAGCTGGAGGTTTCTTAGAGTAAGATTCAGTCTTTCTAAGATTACTAATAACTACTTCAATTGTGTTCTATTAACTATGGTTTTCAACCTTAGATACACAATGGAATAAACCACCTGCGTGTGTATAACTGTGGGGAGGAGGGGGATTTTTAGAAGTACTGATGCCTGAGTCTCAATCCCAGCCATAGTGATTTAATTGTTCTGAGTTGTAGCCTGGACATCAGAATTTTAAAAAGCTGCCCTAGTGATTCTAATGTACAGACAAGGTTGAAAACCATTGCCTTAGAGAATTAACTATGATCTGGAATCAGACAAGAATATATGTTCAGGAATTACTTTGACACTAACTCCTGAACTGAAAAGGAAGCTAGAACTTAAGAAGAAAGAAAACCCCATTTATTTATTTTTTATACATTAATTAATTAATTAATTTTTGGCTGCGTTGGGTCTTCGTTGTGGTGCGCGGGCTTCTCATTGTGGTGGCTTCTCTTGTTGTGGAGCACGGGCTCTAGGCACACGGGCTTCAGTAGTTGTGGCTCACTGGCTCTAGAGCACAGGCTCAGTAGTTGTGGCGCACGGGTTTAGTTGCTCTGCTGTATGTGGGATCTTCCCAGGCCAGGACTTGAACCTGTGTCCCCTGCATTGGCAGGAGGATTCTTAACCACTGTGCCACCAGGGAAGTCCAAGAAAAACTCTTTCTAAGGAAGGGAATGATGCAGAATGTCTCACTTGTCCTGATGCTGATTTTGATTTAGTTTTATGACTTTCTGATGGGCTTACACATCCTCTCCCCAGCAACTCTCCTCCCTTCTGGCCTATCTCACAACTGAAGCTTGAAAGAGATGGAATTCTTTATGGACCTTGTTGGCACTCGATGGCAAGAAAGAAAAAACACACTGGAAGAGAAATGGCAGTATTATCAAATATGCTACATTAAATAAAAGGCATTGAGAAAAGGTACTCACTAGTGGTGTTATTTCCAAAGGAAATAAAGTCCATTTGTAGCCCTTATTTTCTTAGATTTCATTCTTATTATACTTGAGTATTATATGAATATTATCTTAGCTGGACAGGATCTAAATGTACTCCCCCCCTCCTCCCCACCATGCTGCTTGTCAATTTTACTCAAAAACATGTAAGAGAAACTGAAAAGTAATTCTGATACTCCTTTATTTACATTCAGCTTATCAAATACAACTCAGCTGCAACCCACAATCAAGAACTCTTGATCTTACAGAGACAGAATCCAAAGGGTGTTAGAGACATGTAGCCAGAAATATAAAGGTTCACATAACTGTGCTATGTCCAGAGAGCAAAAGGAAAGGACAATTTCAATATGTTTTCTAACTAGCAAAACTATAGCTTACTCAGACTTTATTCAGCATCTTTCCTTTTGACTGAAAAGTTTCTAAGGGAGGTTATCATCTTCCTGTCTGAAAATATGACACAGGTGACAGCACAGTGTTGGGCAAGAGTAACTAACAGGGAGATGTCAGCAAGGATGGGAGCCAATTCCCCAGTGAGGGCCTCTCCTATCTACAGCAACAAGCAGGGTGATGCAGATATTAATCGAGGGTGGGGGAGGAAAGAAAGCTGAACAAAGCACAGCAATGTCGTTGTCATGTTGGCCTGAACTAGCCACTAACCATTTCAGTTCAGTTGCTGATATCATCTGGAGTCAGACAAGATTCATCTGTTTGGTAATACTTACTAATCAGGTAGGATACAAAATCAGTCAAACTGGACTTGTAAAATTTCAGTGATATCTATTATCCAGTAAGCTGGGAGAGGTGAGTGAAAAGTGCCAGAGGCATAAGGCATGGCTTTAATCTCAATCTTAGGTGTCAAAATACTGTGTACGTTTTAAGTGTCTTTTGGAGCTGTCCATTTCCCGTTAATCCCAGGACTGCCTTAATGAGGCCGCTATTTTCTCCATGAAGGAAATAATGTCAACTATAGACCAACTAAATCAGGATATAGGAAGATGAAGGAGAGGTGCCAATTTCAGGAAAAGAACACTTCAAATGCTGAAAACTGAGCAGAATTTTCCTACAGGTCCATAGCTGATACCCAAGTCTAAAATTTCTGCTAGTGGTAAAGCTTCCCCAGCCCCCAATCTAAATCACATTAAATGGCACTAAGAATAACATTAACATTTCGCTACTGCCACAGAGTAGGTGCTTTATCATGCCTGAAGTAGTGCTGAAATAGGTTCAGTTCATGTTGAACCAGGGAGATGTGTCGCTGCACTGTTCATTCAGTAATTGGATGGAAAATAGTAATTTCATGGTGACTTATTTTATGGGCTAAAGGGATTTCAGCACAGTTGCATGAGCTCTGCTGCAGAACAAGGCTGAGTCAAAAGTTTGAGAGCTGAGTCTGCATACCAAAAGGAAATACCTTCATCTAATGGCAACATGCTACAAAAGCAGAAGTACAGGGAAAGAACCCAAGACTGAGGTTCTGTAAGGGACCAAGTCTGCCTGACTCCAAGAAAAGGAAAAGTCTTGACATGGCCACCAAGCAGACCGAAAACAAAACAAGAACAACAACAAAAAAAAAACCCCACATGGGATTTCCCTGGTGGCCCAGTGGTTAAGAATCCGCCTGCCAATGCAGGGGACATGGGTTCAATCCCTGGTCCGGGAAGATCCCACATGCCACGGAGCAACTAAGTGCGTGTGCCACAACTACTGAGCCTGCACTCTACAGCCCGTGAGCTACAACTACTGAGCCCAAGTGCCACAACTACTGAAGCCCGCACGCCTGGAGCCCGTGCTCCACAACAAGAGAAGCCACCGCAGTGAGAAGCCCGTGTAGCACAACGAAGAGTAGCTCCCACTCACCACAACTAGAGAAAGTCCCTGCGCAGCAACAAAGACCCAATGCAGCCAAAAATAAATAAACAAGTAAAAATAAAATTAAATGCAAAACCCCAAACCCCCCACAGATGTTCACAATCACTGCTCTGGGTTAGCCCCTTTGAGGTCCATCTGACCAGTCTAAAATATACCTGTCTGCTTCTGAAACTGGAGCTGAGTATCTGAAGACATTCTCTTAATTAGAGGTGTAGATCTTAAGCTCACACATTTCTTTGCTCCTGTCTAGAATTATCACCTCCTTTATTTGACACTTTCCAGAACTGATTTAATTGAAAGGAGTCTAAGAAATGCTTCAGGTCATATAGCTCTGCTGGTTAGGAGTCAAAACAGAATGATGTAAAAATAGTACACAATGATTCTGATCACAAACAAAACTTATACCAAAATCCTACTGGTGTCAGAAACATCAGTCTGTGTTTTTCCTATTAGCTTTTAGATTTTAGAAGGCACACACTATCTTGTCTTCTAGGTAAAAGTATGGTTTTCCAGCTCTTGGGCTACAAATTTTAATTTAATCTTCAAAAAGCTATTTAGAAAAGCACATAAAATATAACTAATCAAATTGGTGAAAAGAATCTGTAACCATGCAAAAGCTATTAGACAAACTCATGGTGAGAATAGACTTGATGTGGAATAGCATAAATGAGTTGAGATCATACAAAATCATCAGAAGACCCCTTAACTTGAAGGAAAAAACGTCTTACATCAATGGAAAAATAGGGAGATATAATAGATTACTTCCTGAGATGGGACAGGGAATAGAATGTGACAGAAAGTCCTTAGAATGGCCACTGTTGGTCTCTTAGGTCAGATAACTCAATGTTCAATGCAGTAAAAATCCACAGGAGAAGCTCTGCATCCTGTCTCATTTTCCTTTGCAGTAATTACTACCTATGTACTTGTTTGTCATTCGTCTCCCCTCACTAGAATGTATGTTTGTAAGGACTCGCCACAACTATATTCCCAGTACATAGAATAGAGCCTGACAAGGAATAAGCACTCAAATATTTACTGAGTGAATGCACTTCCATATAAGCACCACTATGGCAGTATTATTTCTTGGGGAGACAATTTGGAAATGAATCATTTTATTGGTGAAAATTATCACAAAATGGACAGAAGGCTGACAAAACTGTTTCCCCAACTGACTTAAGAGCACCATATCTGCATCAACACTGCCAACACATATGAATACAACCAATTAGAGGAAAAAGTGACCCCACCCCCTCCGTTCCCACCCCAAGGCCAAAGATCTTTCTAGAAAGGAAATGTATTGTCTGAGTGGTTTTGATTGCCAGTTTTCAGCACAAGAATGCCCTGTGCATCATTTATTTGCCTTGAAAGTACTTGCTTTATATCACAATTCACCACCAAATAGATGGGAACACAGGATTTTGTGGCTCTACCTGAAAGCAATCTTATTCCTTTTGCTGCGAAAGAGATGTATAAACTTATCCAATCCCTCGCCTCATTAATGAATAAACTTCTAAAGTCTTTCTCAAACTTTCAAGTGCCTCCTAATGATAAGCTAGCCCAAACTCACACACAGGGCATCTGGGAGGTATAGCATGGAGAGGCCTAGGGCAAACAAGCCTTGTGTTTTATCTTAAACATTCATGCAATTTTACATTCTAAGCTGTAATACAGTGTGTTTACATTCCTTACCATCAAGTAAGACTGACACTGCAAGATGATGAACCAGGTTTATCCTGCAGCTTCAAATGCACCCTGTACTCTGCTGTGTACTCCAGAGACTGTGTACCCTAGTCTGAGAAGGACCAAAGTTAAGTGAGACTGAATTCTATTCTGGAAAATGACAATAACAAAAAAACTGGAGGAATCACAGGACAGTGGAAAAGTGCATATAAACTTTAAAGTTTTGAAGAAGTCTCGGTTCAAAATCCTGACTCTGAGTCTTACTTGCTATGCAATCTTCAGTTTTTTTGTAAAATGGGACCCAATACCAATTACCTTGCAGACTTATTTTTAGGATTAGGAATTATAAAAGTTCTAGCACAGAGACTGGCACAGAAATAGGCACTCAGTATTTGGTAATTATGCCCAACACTGCCTGAGGCCAGCCTTCACTAAATCTATGCATTGATAAAAAAGACAGTGGTTACAAGAGCCACTGAAGAATTTATCAGGCAAAATTAGGCTACAATTTACAAAACTGTCTTCACAAGACTACCAACTCTAAAACTTAAGCTCTTAAATCACAGCAACTCTTTTCCGGAGGAAGAGATATGAAGATGCAAAACTAGTATGTACAACGGATTTCCCATGGGCTAAAAAAACCCTCAAAATCATTACTACAATAGTTCATGAGCTGAAATATCTGGAAGGTAAAAACCTGTAAGAAACAGGGTAGGAGGTTCTGAAAAACATACACTGGAGTCAGGAAAAGGCAGTTTCTCCTCTCTTCTACTCCATCCTAGCTGGGCACACTGAAGCACATATCTCTGGCAGGAAACCCTTCGTCAGCACACAGAAAGGGCACTCTGGATAATGCTTCCTTTCTATTCTTGATGCACAATAGCACCATTTTTCTAAATAGAATAATGCACAGCACCTTGGATAAACAGAAGGCCGTAATTTAGCCAAGGCCTGACAGTCTGCTGACAGTCTGAAAGTAATGGCAACAAATAACTGAGATTCAATTATTACTCTAGCGATCCTCAGAGATGTCAAACTCATTAGCAGATGCTGTATCTTTATAACATGTATGCAAGATTTACATACTTGGGTGCCGGGTCACCTCTCACACTACACCAAACCAGAAGGATCTGCACCACCGTCAGAAATGTCACACTACCCAAGATGAGGAGTTTCTTAGATTTGGTAGCAGGGGCATAAAAAGACACCTATACTGCTTCTAAAACAAAGAAACAAAAACCCTAATAACGTTTAAATAGTATACTATCTTGCTCTATACACAGATACTATCTTACTCTATACACAGAGTTTCATTACCTGAATGCATTCCACATCAAGGTGACAGTTAAGTTTACACTAACAGAAGGAGGAAACTATCTACATTTAGGCAAAAGAGAATACACTAAAGGGCAAGCAAAAACTAAGGAGGAAAGTGAAGAGTATGTAGGAAATCCATTTTGATTTGAGAGTTGTGATGAAGAAGCATCATTTTTACAAATCTGAAGCTCTGCCTACATCAATGATTTTCAAAGGTACCTGTCTCCAAAAACAAACAAAAAACCAAACAACAACGAAAAACACCATCTAAGAGTCACCTGGGAATGGTGTGCACGTGTGTGTGTGTGTTTTTTACATCATAGCAATATACCTACTTCACTCTTTGGTTTAAGAATCACAGCTGTTATATATGAGTCACGATTATTGATGGAAGAAGGCTGGAGCCTTCAGGTAGCTTGTGACAAATAATAATAATGAATAAATAAATTGATAAGTATTTCCTGAATGACAGTTCTAGAAAAGTCACAACTCACTAAATCTCAAAACTTCACAAGTGCAATGATGAAAGAGGGCAAACAAGATCTAATGGGAGGGTCACCAGGATGTGAAAATGGAAGAGTAATATTATCCTCTAGTGAATATCAAGTTTTAAAACAGAGGAACAGAAAATGGGTAGATAATCCAAAATACAAGACAATTTTCAGTCTCCAATTATGGAACATGAACAAGGGTGAGAAGAACCCTGGGAATGAGCAACTAAATCTAAATCGGTCAAATTCAACCCTTGGCCAATTTCTGGTAGGCTGGATCACCTAACAGCAAATCACAACAGGAAAACGTCCTGGGGTCAGGGGGTGAGGGTGTGGAGGGGTAGGAGGCAGAAGAAAGGTAAAGTCAGAGAGGTCTGTTTTGTAGGAGGTGCCAGAGGCTCACCAAAATATAATTCTTCTGTGGAAATCACTGCCTTGGTTTAAAGATCAATTTTGTAACATCTCTACCTAACTTCATCTGGAGCTTCATTTGGCTCAATATTCTCAGTCTTGCCTGCAAAATTAAAATAACTTCGATTTTTTTAAAAAAATACCAATGTCTAAGGTCCTGTCTCCCAGAAATTCCGTTTAATTGCTCTAGGGTTGGGTCCAAACGCTGACAATATATATTTTTAAATACCAATTATGCAGCTAGAGTGAGAACCACAAAGTTTGAAATAAAATGTTAGTAGCTGCCACGCTTCATTAGCAGCACACCACTGACCTCTATGGGTAAGGTTCTGTTAGAAACCAGTGATAAAAGCAGCAAAAACGCTGCTGAGAGCTGTTCTGAGGTGAATACCCACGTAACCTGAGTGCTGCTTGCCAGACAATCACATAACTCTAATCCAGGCCATATTTTAAATGGGGACCTGGGTCAAATTCTACCACACCCAGCAACATTCTTCTTCCTAGAGAGTGAAAGACAGACCTTTAACAAAATAATTTCAAGAGTTTCTTGCCCTCTCTCAATCTGAGGCAGAGTAGGAGCCCCCTTTCCAGGAGTGTGTTTACTACTGAAGCCAAGAGAACAAGGCATCTGGGTTTACCAACAGCTATTCAAACACTAAAGTGAAGTGGTTCACAGTGACCACAGATACTCTATGTCTTTACTATGCAAAATGTGGTCCAGAGACCTGGGTGTTTGTTAGAAATGCAGACTCCTAGGTCTCACCCCAGAGCAATAAGAATCTGTCTTGTTCAAGATCTCCAGTTGATTTATGTACACATTAGCTTGAGAAGCACTACTGTAAGGCAACAATTCATTCAAGAAACAGCACTATCTGTATAGACTAAGTAAAAACTTTGAGAACGATTTTCCTCTTTAAATTAGATAATTTACGTAAGAACAATAAAAGCATTTTAAAACTGGCATAGACTACTGCTGCCACAGAAACTCGTCTTTCACACAGCCAGATTTAGGCCTCTTCCTTGTGATGTTCTCTTAAAAGGAATCTTGGTTCTTTGAGTGATATATATTTAACTACATACAGATCCAAAGCAAAAAGAAGGGCTTTTACTCCTCATTTTGATTTCTGGGACATATTTATATCACAGAATAAGCTGAAGAAACCTGCATGTAAACACTTTCTGGGGCTATAACACCAATTATACCATTTTAAATCCCAAAGTCAGAATAAGCTAAAATTTAGAGTTACACAGAAACATTACTGGGCCTACCTAGCAAAGGCTGTATAATATTTAGACATCCAATTATAAAAACAATTTATTCTCCACCCCAAAGAGAATATCCTTTGCAAAAAAAGAAAATAAAAAAAGGCCCATGTGTGACTTGGGCTACTACAATCTGAGAAAGTTCTAATTGTTTTTCTATCTGATGTAAACTTGCCAAAATTCTGACACATGACTGGATTAAGCTGTGTAAAATATAAGGAGAAAACTCACTAGTTTTAAGGGCCAGCAAGAGCTGATACAAAGCCAAATGGAAATAACATGTTTCTTTCCCTTCCATGCTAAAGTGGGTTAAGAAACAAGAAGACAGAATCCTGGGCCAGTCAACATCAAAATATAGAGCCTCTTTCTCCCCTCCATCCTTCAAACTTAATTTCTTTGTCTTCTTAGGTTCAGCAAGTCCACTATGTCGTAAACCACTAGGGAAATAAGCAGGGTTGGTAAGGCATAACCGTGGGGAGGATGTAACATTTAACTTGTAGCTCATGTGTCAACAGAATAGGATGAGCTATTTCAGTGTTTATAAGGGATTTCTGAGAGTCTCCATGAATATTTCAATATTCATTTGTCAGTCTCCTGAGTCTATTAAGGAGGTTATATAGCAACGCAGGATATCACACGAGGAAGCTATTCAGTCAACTCTATTCATTAGAGATATGAAAATGAAAAGCAAATGCTTTTATTCCCAAGGAAGACAAAAGCAGTGCTCATTTGTGTCACCATTAGCTAGAGTCCAGAGCTTGCTCAGTGTATAGACTCCGGAAGCAGTGACTTCCATTAGTAAAACGCATCACCCACAAAGATATGACGGTAACCCTATCTCCTTAGGCTCTCTGTCGGCCAAAAGTAAATGTACCTGTACCAGCTGGCATAAATCCCAGACATAATACTGCTTGTAAAGTAGAAGAGAAAATGCCAGTGTATGAAGCAGAAAGTAAGGTCGTTTTGTTTATGTAATCTCTGAGACATATGTATTTTTGTATCTATGGCATTGCCTTCCAATTTCTGATGCTGGGAAATAAATCAGTTTGTTGGGCATATTTATAGTCATCAGGTTGATGAACAACTTATTTTCAAGTGTTCAGCTAAAAAAGCCCCTCTAATTCCACCACAGTTAAGTATCTAATTTGCAGGGAGCCATGTGATGAGACCTGCTATTTTTCTGGCCTTCTATACACAGATGGAAGGTCATCCTTAATATTTCTCATTTATCTTTTACAGCAACAGTAACTAATTGGCTTCCACTGGTGGCACATATTCACAGATACTCTGGACATTGGAGCCTTTTAGTATTAGAATCCTGGAAGCTAATTAAATTGGAAGTATGACAGGGTGGAGTGGGGGGGTGTGGATGGAAAAGGGGAAAAAAGAACCAATCAAGAAGTACTACTCGGGCTTCCCTGGTGGTGCAGTGGTTGAGAGTCCGCCTGCCGATGCAGGGGACACGGGTTCGTGCCCCGGTCCGGGAAGGTCCCACATGCCGCGGAGCGGCTGGGCCCGTGAGCCATGGCCACTGAGCCTGCGCATCCGGAGCCTGTGCTCCGCAACGGGAGAGGCCACAACAGTGAGAGGCCTGCATACTGCAATGAAAAAAAAAAAAAAGAAGTACTTCTCAACTATAAGTAAGATACATTTTTTAAAATAACACAAATGGCTCCAATGAACCTTTTGGAATTAGACAAGGCATAAGCCAACAAAATACAAAAAAGGCAAAAGTTTGAAAGCCTCAAAATAGGATGATCACTATGAGGTCATCTGAATGATGTTCAGGTCAGAAGGGGAATTACAGGGGCTATCCAGAGTTAAGCAGCAGGAGCAACAATAAGCTCTGGAAAGGTGACTAGGTTGGTTAAACATCAAAAGTTCCATTCAGAGGCAGGACAACAAAATAATCATGTACACTTGCAGACATATCCCATACCAATGATGAACAGTATCAATTAAATCTCTAGAAAAAATAATCCTGTCCTTTATCAAAGGACATTGCTCTGCTCATCAAGGAAAGGTCTAGTTCTAAAAAGCGGAATAATTTAAAGTTCTTCAGCATATCAAGAATTAAAAATAACCCCAGAAATTTAAAAGTAAAAAGAATTTAAATAACCAAAAGAAAGAAGAAAGATGCTTACCAGACTATCTAGTCCTCCTCCCAAGAGATCCACTGCTCCCATCTGCATGGAGGATACCTGTGGCACATTGACTGGGACCAAGGTCAAGGTTTAAAAGATCCCCCAGAAGGTCACCTTGAGAGGGGATAACCTGAGGCTGTTCCAGGTTGGTGGCAGTGGTGGTGCCAACAGAGCTGTCACCCGCAACAGTGTTGCAAGTCACACACAGAAAGAGGGGAAAAGAGAAAAGTCAGTTTCACCTGGGACATAGTAACAAGGCAATGGGTGAAGATCAGATATACAAAAACAGGAGGGGGAAAAAACTCTTATACTATATAACTTCATCAGTCAATCAATTTTAATTGAGCACCTACTCTATAAGGGAGCACTGTAATGAGAACTCTGGGGAAATACATCTTTTTTTAAAAAAATAAAAAAGGAAATATATTTCCTGTCCTCAAATAACTTATACTCAAACAAACAAATAAAAAACCAGCATTCACAGAACAAGTGAAAAGCACACTCACTGTGTAAAAGCAGAAATGAGTATTGTGTGTCTGCACACTGACAGGATATAGATGAGAAGCAAAACAGAACCAGGTGGGGCTGATCCCAAAAGATTCTGAGAATGGTTTTATGGCTACATTTTCAAAAACAGCATAGTTATGAGGAACTACCAGGGAGAGACCTTCAGAAAAAGAAAGGATAGCTTGTGCAAAGGCACAGAAATGAACAATTTGACTTGAGGGGTGGTGAAAAAATTATAATGGCAGGAGCAGACACTGTAATTGGTAAGATTTGGGGGAAGTGAAGATGAGGGAAATACAACTCTGAAAAAAGGTCTGGAGAGTTAATTTTTATATGATAGGCAATGCACAATCACTTTTATTTGTTGAACAAAGAACTAAAATGAACATTTAGAGGAACATTACCCAAGCAGCTGTGTGTATAATGGACTGAAGTTGGGAGAATGGACATGAAGATGAGCTAAGAGTGACCTAAACCGTTACTGCCACAACACTGTAAAAATAAAAACGAAGTGGTGAGTTCCAAGAGATGTTAAATGGACTAGGCAGGGGGAAATGATCTTAATAGATGGTGCCGGGTCAACTGAATAGCTGCGTGAGACAAAAATGAGCCTTGACTCCTACACCTCACAACATAAACAAAAATTAGAGATAAATCAGACATAAATGTGAAGGGGAAAACCAAGAGGATTTCTATGATCTTGGACAAGACAAAAGTTTCTACAAAAAGCTTTAACCAGAGCTTCCCTGGTGGTGCAGTGGTTGAGAGTCTGCCTGCCGATGCAGGGGACACAGGTTCGTGTCCCGGTCTGGGAGGATCCCACATGCCACGGAGCTGCTAGGCCCGTGAGCCATGGCCGCTGAGCCTGCGCGTCCGGAGCCTGTGCTCCGCAACGGGAGAGGCCACAGCAGTGAGAGGCCCGCGTAGCGCAAAAAAAACCCCAAAAACCCAAAACAAGCACAAATGGACAAAAAGGTCATCCAAAAAGGAACCACATAAGGAATTGTGACGGTAACAAATTGAAGGCTAGTAATCTGATAAAGACCTTATGTAAGAGACTGTGCTTCTTTTTACATATTGGTTCTCTCTTTGTGTTCTAGGAAGAGTTGTTTTTGTTTGTTGATTTGTTTCACTTTCCCCATCCCATTTGAGGGTCAAAGTTATCAGGAGAAAGGTAATTTAAATGGCAAACAACAGAAAGTCCGTATCTATTTATCAAAACTTGAAGCACAGGCTGGGAGATGTACTTAGAAGTTAAATGGTTATATCTAGCGAATGTTAAATATGCTTGCCTACGAGGTCAAACACCCTGTAACGAGGCCTGATCCTCATGAAACCACAAGTTGCCTTTGGGTGAAAATCACAGCACTGCCCTAAAACCAAAGGTTCAACTCAAGGGCTAATGAAAGATTAATAATCATTTTCTTGGGTACTGCCCTTTTCTTTTTGTTTATCTGTGCCCATAGTCTGTCAAAACAGAGCTACAGTATTGTAAACGTTGACTACACTAATTTGTAAAGCAATAAATCCTATACTCTGGCTATTCATGAACCACTGAAACAGCAATATATATTAGACAATACGAGACACTCAGAAACGGTGCAAGTGCAGATACTCTAACCACTCAGAGATCAAATTCTACTTAGATTTGAGGTTTATTATAATTAATGAAGGGAGATTCTGAAAAGATTCCAAGATACCCATTATAAGAGTTTATTAGAGTACTGCCGCTCCCAAATTAAAGTTTTAAGGTTATCTATAAAGCAAGAGTTCCATGTTACCTGACAGTCTGTTCATAATAGCATTTCCTTACTGATATGGAGCAATTTATTTTGGTAAAAAAAGGTACAGGCAACTGAACAACTATGTCTACACAGAATCTAGGCTGCTCTTATAAAACAATCCTGCAAACATTATTTCACTAACAGCTAGCTTTACAGCATAAGAGAAGCAGTATCTGCTAACTTCATCCATAAGCTTGAACCAAAGTTACAGTAAAGGATAAAAATAGCTAAATGTATACATGGGCGGACCTCATTTTATTGCACTTTGCAGATATTGCAGTCTTTACAAATTCAAAGATTGTGGCAACCCTGAATTGTCAGATGATGATAAGCATTTTTTAGCAATACAGTATTTTTATTTTTATTTATTTATTTATTTTTGCAGTACGCGGGCCTCTCACTGCTGTGGCCTCTCCCATTGCAGAGTACAGGCTCCGGACACGCAGGCTCAGCGGCCATGGCTCACGGGCCTAGCAGCTCCGCGGCATATGGGATCGTCCCAGACCGGGGCACGAACCCGCGTCTCCTGCATTGGCAGGCGGACTCTCAACCACTGCACCACCAGGGAAGCCCCAGCAATACAGTATTTTTAAATTAAGGTATGTAGACTATTTTTTTAGACATAATACTATTGCACATTTAATAGACTACAGTATAGTATAGACATAACTTTTATATGCACTGAAAACACAACAACAAAAAAATTCATGACACTTCATCACAGTGGTCTGGAACTGAAGTGCACTATCTCTGTGGTACACCTGTACAGGCTTTTTACCAAGTTTTCAACTCTGGGAAAATTTCTAGCCTCATCTTTCTGGAAACTTAAGCAAATTTCAAACTTTATCCATTTAGAAAATCTTCACCACAATTTTCTAAAGGCACAACCTTACCTACCCTGAGGTTAGAACACAGAGGGGCCTTTTAACCCATTGTTTGTGTGTGGTCACTAGTATTCAGATGAAGCCTCCAGGGCAGTAGAGTAGGTTTGCCAAATGCATAGCAAATTTTTCTAGGCTATAAAAGCTTGAGGAAGACCAACTTCGTCTAAACAGAGAATCACTTCTCACTCAAACCTAGTTTACCTGCTTACCTCCCATGATGTACTGGCAAGTGTTTGCGATGGATTCCATGACTTCCTTCCACAAAAGCATTGGGCGGCTGATGATACACTGAGGCCAAATAACCAATGTGGCAGATGAGCTCATCCAACAGAGTTGGCTCAATAAGATCTGTCTCCTCAGAGATCAGTGGCTTCTCAGACAAGACTACTTCTTTGGCTGTGACAGGATCAGTTGAGAGAAGGCGCCAATAAATAGAGCCCCGGTCTTGAAGGTCAGGATTATCAGAATCCTAATGAAAAGGCAATGGCAAGAAGGTTTAAATGTAACCTTTCTCCATACAGAAAGCCAAACTGCTGGATTTATTATCAAGGCAATGCTGAAGTGATTTACGCAGAGTTGGCCGTTAAGAAGATATTTAGACTCAATATATTGTTAATAGAGCCATAATTCTGTAATCTCTAATGTTTCCAAGAATTTAAATATAAATTGAAGTAGGTTAGTTCTAAGACTCAAATTCAAAATGAAGTTGGGAAAAGGAAAATAAATTTTAAGCCAGTAAAAATCAACTGCTTACGATGACCTCAGGACATAAAAATAATGTTTTTAACTGCTTTAATATTAGCAGGATTATTCATGAAACACAGCTTACATATATTTCACCCATACCTTCTTTCTTCATTCAAATATTTATTAACTATCTCCTATGGAGACACTGGCTAGGCCCTGGAAATAAAGAGACAACAACACAGTGCCTGACCTCAGTGAGCTCAAAGAATATTAATTATTACAATATAGTATGAGAGGTACTATTACCTAAATAATAAAAAAAACTGTTCAAGAGAGAACATAACTAAGTGCTTCTAAAAGGGGTGACACTTGAATTTAGTGGTCTCTTTTTTTTGTGGCTGTTTAAAAATAATTTTATACATGGTCATGGCTAAGAAAAATTTATTATCAATGACACATCACGATTTAGAAATGTATAATATAAAAATAAGTCTCCCCCTATCATCCAACCCTATCCCACCTTAACTCCCCATCCCCAAAATAGCCATATTAACAGTGCACTATATATCTTACCAGAGAGCTCCCACACATATATATTTATTTTATACAAAACCAGTTTCATAGTATGTATACTGCTTCTCAAGCTGCTTTCCATATTGGCACATACAGCTGTCATTTTCCACTGTATATGCAGCACTGCATCATTATTTACTAGTGTCCTATTGATGAACATTTAGGCTGTTGCCTCTTTCTCCCTCCTTCCTACTATTTATTTTTGCAATCATTATAAAGTTGCAATAAATATCCTGGTATCCACCTCTCAGAATGTCTATATAGTGGCATTCATTTACGCATGAATTGTTTCAGTGGTATCATGTTATTAAAGGCAACAATCAGTCCCATTTCAATTTCTGTATTTAAAACACATACAAAAATATTTTCTTTAAACTAGGCCAGGGTTTTTCCCATGAGTTTCTACATAAGCAGATGAACTGGTTTATAATTTAGCCATTTAAGGCACGTATCATTCAGCTCAACACCAGAAGTGACCCTGATGGTTTTATATACATTTTCTTAATCATGTATTATTTAATTTGCACTCAAAATGGAGTGCTGGTTAAAAACAAAAAAGCATAAAGAACACTGAGATACAAGTTAATACAGTATAAAAAGGGTAAATTTTACCTCAAGGTAATCTTTATCACATACATAGGTTGCATTATTCTAATAGAAATGCACATATATACATGTATTATTCATATCAAAATGTTTGTAGTATTTGAAATGCCAGGGTTAAAAAAAGGAAACAGTGATACTATCCAATTTAAATGAGTTTGTTTTGTTGCTTGTTGGGAGGGGGGCTAATTTGCTCCTGAGGAAGTGTTTATAAATAGCAGCCTGAAACCTCCTCACTTAGATTTTCATTTGGAAACAAAGCGTGACTATTATGAAACATAAACAAGTTGATTTTTTAAAAGAGCAGAATACAACTTTCTCCAAGTATTGCATCAGGAAAGCAATCCCCTGCCCAGCTTTTATTGATATTTAAATTAAAAGTTAAATTTTAATCTGTATATTCAGTCCCCAAAGCATGTCATCTAAAATTTGTAGACTATGCTTTTTATTACACAATGAACACTACACATCACTTAACTGGGAAAACTTAATTTGCCTTTATATAGTAGTAAAGTTGTTAAACATATTAAAATAAACTACATAATACAGCTTAATAATATACTTATCAAAATAATTTTTTTTTTACTTCAAACTATTTCTCTCATATACCTGGTACATATTTAACCAAATGGCCAAAAAAAAAAAACAATTCCTGTGGGGATTCACAAAATATATACTTCTGTGAAAATAGCTTGAGTCCCCCCACAAATTCAAAACACTGCAACAGGACAAACTTCTGGAAACAGAATCACTGGATCAAAGGGTATACATACTGTAAATCTTAACAGAAAAATTTAGTCCTATGAGAAATGAGAAAATGAGTGCATATTTTCCAGGACTAGAAGTGAAGAGTGGGCAAGGATCTCCACTGTCCAAACTCAGTTATCCTGAGGGGTGATCTGTTAGGACTACTATCAGCTGGCCTTCACTGCTTCAATATTTCACATGGAGACCACGATAAATCAGGCCCAGTCAAAGCTAATGACAATAAAATAGAAACTTTTTATGATTTTAAGGTGCCATTATGTGTTTGGTGACTCAGAAAATTTGGTTTCGGATCTACTGTACTGCTAGTCTTATAGGCCCCTGTAGGGATCTCAAGAAAATAGTGTATTTCCCAAAATTTGAGAGCTTCCAAAACAATTCTTACCATGCAAGCTCTGAAACAGTAATTCTTAAACTATAATGTGCATCAACATTTTAACACACCAGGAAAGCCACTGAAAGTGCAGATTCCAGACTTTCTGATTCATTAGGTCAGAAGTGGGGCCCAGGAACTTTTATTTTTAACAAGCAGCACAGGTGATTTTGATGATGATGGTCTCTAGTTCACAGATGGAAAAACTAAGGTGAAGACTTCTTTTCCATGTACTAAAAAAAGTAATTACTAAAGTTTGGACACTTCTATGAGTATTCTTTCCTAATTCCTCTAAAACTATCAAAGCGAAAAGACCTGTTGTCATTTCTTTTTTATTTGTCGTATCTGTTCTCTGCTCCCCTTTTATTCTTTTTTCTTTATTGTTGTTGTTTTTATAAATTTATTTATTTTTTGGTGCATTGAGTCTTCGTTGTTTGGTCTTCACTGCTGTGCGTGGGCTTTCTCTAGTTGCCGCGAGCAGGGGCTACTCTTCGTTGAGGTGCGTGGGCTTCTCATTGTGGTGGCTTCTCCCGTTGCAGAGCTTGGGCTCTAGGCACATGGGCTTCAGTAGTTGTGGCACGTGGGCTCAGTAGTTGTGGCCCGCGGGCTCCATAGCACAGGCTCAGCAGTTGTGGTGCACGGGCTTAGTTGCTCCGCGGCATGTGGGATCCTCCCGGACCAGGGCTCGAACCCATGCGCCCTGCATTGGCAGGCGGACTCTCAACCACTGCACCACCAGGGAAGTCCCATAATATTTCTAATCATACCACTATTTTATTTAAAATTAGAAGCACAAAGATTTCACATATACTTCACTGAATTCTCAGCATAGATAAACAATAGGATTAAGTCTACTATAAAGACAGAACAATAGTATGACAGAGAAATTTGCCCAGTCACGTCCTGAACCAGTGGATGTAGCAGAAACAGAACCCCACCACCCAATTCAAATTAACGTAACTCAGCAGATCATGCTACCCTCAACTTAAAAATTTATGGCTGGTAACATAAATATTAAATTAGGTTCTTATTTCATGAACTTGAGAAAAAAATTCCAGAGGAAAATTCCAGTGGAAAAGACTTATATAAATGTGCTTATTCTATTATGCTAATGCCTCAGATTTCATTAACTGGACAGAAAAGGCAAGTCTAGAGAAACTGTTTATTAATTATTTATAGCCAAATATGAAATAATCATCCACAATAATCTTAAAACCTCTAAATTCACTTATTTATACTGGCTTATGCACAACAATGCTTCAGGCAGGGAAGACAGGAAATGCGTATTCTCAAAAGTCATTCTTAACTTTCAGACTTGAGAAGCAGCATTAACAGAGTAGAAAAGGGCAAAGACTCTGGAGCCAGGCTACTTGGGTTTGAGTCCTAGTTCCACCCCATACTAACTGGGCCGGCCTCTCTATGTCTCAGTTTCCTCACCTATAAAATGGGAAGAGTAACAGTATTAACCCTCACTGAAAGCCTGGCACATAGTAAGCACTATACAGATGACTGTTGTTACTAAGATTCTCTACTAGTCCTTGTACAGAAAATCTAGAATTAGGAACGTCTGATGGTTTATTTATACCCTGCCGTGTTCTAGAAAAGGATTTAGCAAAGCTTATAAAAATACATCTAAGGCTAAAGAACATAAATTAGAAGCAAAGGCAGAAAAATGCAAGCCACGATGACCCACACATTTTCTACGGGAGATCCTTAAATTTGATTCTAAGCTTTCAAACATCTGATATGAAAAACAAGTCTAGTCAGATAAGCCATTCAGAGGGGCAGTTAATTACATACTAATGCATAAGAGAATCCAAAACTGGTTAGGAATTTTTTTATGGGGTTTCATACAGGAAAAAAATATATAATGGAATAAATACTTTGATAACACATCTTAAGAGGATAGTTTCTCATGACAACCCTTACTACAGGATGATGATATTAGTGTAATTCAGTAAAAACTATTCTAATAAGGGTCAAATACAATGCAGTCTAGATCCCCAGCTCTCTACTAATCTGGCTTGATTCAGTGGTAAATTTCAACATCTATAAGAACATAGGGAATCCTCCCTAAACACTTTATCTCAGGCAAATACTGTAATAAGAGTGAGTTTGAACTCTGACAAGAACCTAAAACACAGCTCTCCTATGCTGCCTGTTAAATACAGGTACAGAAGCCTTAAGAGACAATGGAGGTGAAGGCAGGGTTCAGAACTTGTGAATACAATAGAATCGACCAAAGACACTCACTTGATTATGAGGCTAGCCTTATCTATTCAGAAGTGAGTAGACAGGATTTCCCTGGTGGCACAGTGGTTAAGAATCTGCCTGCCAATGCAGGGGACACAGGTTCGAGCCCTGGTCTGGGAAAATCCCACATGCCACGGAGCACAGAGCCCGTGTGCCACAACTACTGAAGCCCATGTGCCACAACTACTGGAGCCTGTGCTCCACAACAAGAGAAGCCACTGCAATGAGAAGCCTGCGCACCACAACGAAGAGTAGCCCCTACTCGCTGCAAGTAGAAAAAGCCTGTGTGCAGCCAAAAGTAAATAAATAATTAAATTTAAAAAGTGAGTAGACAAGGAGCAAAGCCAAAATTCTTTTTAGAAAATTGTTCTAACTCCATCTTAACAGAGATACAAATGGGTAATAAAGGGTCTAGACTAGGAAATCTAGAATGCTCAATATAGATAATATTAAATAACCATTGCCTTGATGGTTATGGAAATTGCCTTGCTTCAGGCAAAAGGAAGTTTTAGAAAAAACACTTCAAAGAGCTCTAACAAATAAATTTTAAAAGATGTAAAATTAATAATAGGAAAGGTATATCTATTTTCCAAGGTGGATGAATGTCAAGTGGCCTCTCAGCAGTTAAGATGATTTTGACTATTCCACACATACATAAACACAGAATCTTCAATTTGGCTGAGGCATGAATCTGTCACACAATGTAAGCCGAGACAGTCTCTTACCTGCCGAGTGATTCTAGGTCACCACCCAGCACTCCCATCTCTACATTTTCTCTTTCCTTATTTTCTACTTCTTGTGGTAAATTTCATGGAGAGCCAGATATTGCTGATGCTTTGAAATGTGGCCATCAGGGGAGAGTTAAAACTTGAAATACTTTAATAAACAGAAATCCCATGGTTCTTGAAGAAAATGAGACTTCTGAGAAAGCTAAGAGACTGTATAAATATGTATTTATCTGTGTTTAGGGAGTTTTCTGAAGTGTTAGTACATAGGCCTTATTAAAGTCAAGTTTACTATATTACCATCTAGAATAAACACAAGACTTCTTTGAATCTGGTTAATTTATACAGAGCTCTTTCTTTCGTACAAAGGAGAGAGGCTCCAGGGCCTGTAGCAAAAGACAGAAATGAACTTCAAGGCCCTAAGATGAAGTCAAATACATGGCTAATTTAATGGCAATCACCCTACAGAGTCTGTAATAAGCACTACATGATTAAGAAGGGGCAATTTCTATTCAAAATGGCCCCCTGTAGATGACCTATTAAACATTAACGTGAAAATTAACGTCTAACCTAAACTACTTTGATTCATAAGATGACCAATTTCTGCTCTTAGTGCCAAGACATGCCTCATCAGTGATGGACAACCTCCCAGTCCACTTTTCATGGACAGATGGTGAGCCATGGCCTGCCCTTGACTCCACATACTCATATGGATGCTTCTTCACACTAACCATAATGGGGTCAAGTGAAGGTTTAGAGACTTGGGGAAATAGCACACTAAAAGGTTCATTCATAATTTGTTGGAGAAATGGAGAAAACTGAGAGGTACAAGGGGTGGAGTGGGACACCTCTATTTTCTGTGAAGTGAATTTTCTGACATCCTTTAACTCAACTACTGTTGGTCAACTGCTCCTTAAAAGATAATCAAGCGATAATTCTCAGTAATGTTTACGTGCATCAGTAATCAGAAACGACAATTATCTTAATTTCTAGTTCAGGTCTTTTTCACATTTGAATTCATTGATTATAAAACATCTGTACTTGAATCAAGTGTCAGAAAGTAGCCTTTGACTCTAGCAGTTTTCTTGGCTGTATTTTTTTCAGAGTTGTATAGCATATTCTATAAACAACGTATTTAATAATGTTGTCTGCTTTATAGTATTCCATTAAGTATTCAAATGCCTTATCTGCCCGTTGAACTTCTTTTCCTTAAAATGGATTCCTGACATTTCTAAAATTAAATACTGTCAGAGGAAAGAAGAACTTTGCATTTATCATGTACCAAATGATGCGCTTTGACCACTTAACAGATGATGTATTGACAACTATTCAAGGTTCACATTTATGGTCTCAGTTTGGAACTGGGTTTCAAGAAGTGTACTAAGTGCACATCCCAACCGTATTAATTAATTTCAGGATTTACCACATTTAGTCCTCCAATTGTGTTCATTATTGATATGAAATAAAGCTCCCCAGAGCAAAAAAAAAAAAAAAAAAAAAGGTAAGCTGACAGCTCAGAACTAGGTTAAAGAACTATAAAAGAGATCAAATGCTGTTAATATACAACTATAAAGAGATGAAAGAGGAAAATGGTAAATTGAATATCTGAATCAGATTCCATGTGTAAACATCATAACTCTTGACAACCTGCTAAAGCCAGCCTGTTCTCAAATTCAATTAAGAACATTACTGGATCATGATGGACTGATCATTATACTAGTTACGTCAGAAAAAGTAATTACTTTGATTTCTGTGTATCCAGCTGGTTGCCACATTCCTGAAATCAGAACCCTCCCTAAAAGGACCAAAAATACTAAATAAATAAGGAAGCAGCATTAGCACTTTAAAATTACTTAAAGAGAAAGGCAACTTATCTAGAAGGTAGAACAGCACACGAGATATTTGTCAAAGCATTTACCATCTCTACAGGGTACTTTCATTTGAAAGCTGAAATTAAGTCCCCCAGAAGGAGATACTGTGAGACTCAATGTCATTTTCACAAAGTCATGTCCTTCATTAACACTAAAGAGTCTAAGTTCAATTTTCATGAATTATCGTTAAAACTGGAGTCAGTCGATTCATTTAGAAGCCATACAACCAGTTCTAATTCAGCAGAATATGTAAAAGAGGCACTGTTTTTATTTTTTTAACAGAATCTAAAGACTGCACTCCTTCCGTTTAAAATCTCTGCAAATGAACCTTCTTGGAAAAAGTTTCACAATTTCCTAGAATTTAAAACAAGACAAATCAACTCCATGCTTTTTTCAGACTTCTTACCTGTGTTGCCAAACTCAAGACCTGCTGTACCAGCTCCTGCGTTTCTGATGGTTTCTTGAGAAACAGCTTCACTATGGCAGTAAGCAGAGTGAGCTGTACCTAAGCAAATGTAATTTAATAGGTAAAGTGAAAGGCATTTGCATTATTCCACACCATGAATTCCAAAGTGATATTTTCCCAAATATGACTTACTATGAGGTCTTTCTGATTTTGATTAAGAAACAAAGGTTAAAACTCAGCCAATATCCACAATAGCAGTCAAATGTTTTCATCAACTGAAAACTCACTAGCCTCCTATCTCCAAATTGCATTTTTTGGCATCAAAAACTGCCGGTATGTTTCTGGCCCAGATAATCACCTGTATTTCTTAAAGTACATGCTAACATACTGATGGCAATAAAACTGGTTCCTGACCAAATCCTTTATTATTTACTTCCACCAAAAGCTACAACTTCCAGGGAATTAGGGAATCATTTATCATACTGAGGCAAGAGCCAAGACAGTAGAATTATGCCAGATCACAACCAATTAAGAGTGGCATGCTAGGGCTTCCCTGGTGGCGCAGTGGTTAAGAATCCGCCTGCCAATGCAGGGGACACGGGTTTGAGCCCTGGTCCAGGAAGATCCCACGTGCCACAGAGCAACTAAGCCCTGCACCACAACAACAGAAGCCTGCGCACCTAGAGTCTGTGCTCCGCAACAAGAGAAGCCACCACAATGAGAAGCCCTCGCACTGCAATGAAGAGTGGCCCCCGCTCGCGGCAACTAGAGAAAGCCTGCGCACAGCAATGGAAGACCCAATGCAGCCAAAAATAAATAAATAAATAAATGAAACAAATCTATTTAAAAAAAAAAGAATAAAATTTTAAAAATAATAATTAAAAAAAAAAAAAGAGTCGCCTGCCAAACCATGAAACTACGACTGGTATATGTTCCTTGTAGGGCCTATTAAAATTACTATGATAGATTACACACATGAACTTCAATTTGCAGTGAGTACAAATGCCGGGGAAAAAGCTTTAATAATTTATCTGCTTCTCTGGGCCTTTGACTCGAAGGTCTCTCAGTTTTGGTAGAAGACAGACAGAAGATGGGAAGGAGTCTAACCATCCACAAAGAATCTTTTCAAACTGCACATGCCAGCCTTCACCCTAGACAGAAACCCCAGCTGCAACTGAGCCACAACCATTACTAACAGCAATGGGTAATCATCTTTAGGTGACAGAAAATTAAAAAGTAATAACTACTGCTCTAAGTCAGTAGTTGTCAAAGTGTGGTTCTGGACCAGCAGCAGCAATAGCATCACCACCCTCAACCTTGTAAGAAATGAACATGCTTAGGCCCATCTCAGACCTACTGACTCAGAAACTCTAGGGGTGGGGCCCAGCAACCTGTCCTTTAACACAGGTTAAACACCAGTGCTTAGGTGCTTCTAGGCTCATTAAAGTTTGAGAACCACTGTCTAAATTAGGCAGGCTTGTTCCAACAGAAGTTAGCACAACTGAAAAAGGTCACCCCTTTTTGGGAGAAAAATGAACATACTATATGTGTATATAAATTCGCACACATGAAACTGCCTAACTTTTACCTTTCCTGAAGTCGTCCCCAAAACATCTAATACATTAAGATATAGATGGGAACTTACCTGGGTGCTTTCATCATGAAAACCTTCCAGGAACCTCTCTAGTAACTCATCTGCATTGTCAATTCTTTCAGCATATTCTCCCACAATCCAAATCATAGCTGCTGGAGCATCTGGCTCATCCAGTGAGTCTAAGTTCTCACACAAAGTGGCAATGATACTTTCATATCTGATATAACAAAATGGACTATGGTTACTGAAGGCAAAACTGAGAAGTGTATTTAACAATGAAGCCTAAAAAGCAAAAAACCATGGACAAGGTACCCTAAACCACCACCAAACTACAAAGACTTTTAGCCAAGAGAATGTACGGGCTTTAAAGCCAGAAAATTATAAATGTCTTCAATTTTCCTTCAATTATGTTTTAATAACTAGACCATAAATCTTTATAAAAGCTTATCAGATATTCTTTTCACAAGGAAAAACTAACCTATGGTTTAAGATAATACCACTACCTTACATTTCTCACAGTCTTTCTCATAACTAGATCAGAGAAATTTCCTATTACTTCATTTTACCTTCATCGTAGAGGAACAGAAATTCCACTTTACTATTAGGAAAATGGAGTCAGACAGTAATAGCATCCAGAAACAGTAATTTTGTCTCTTATCCACCTATCTCTGCTTTCTATAGAGATCTTTATGTTCTTTCCTCCCAAGGCACCCACACTAATGACCTGTTTTTCTAAAGAAATAAGCAATTCAAGTATTTATTTTTACAGGTCTATAGCTCTCATTCTTTACCATGTTAAATCCATCTCCTTGGCTAATGTGTTTTTTTTGGTGGTTTTTTTTTTTGCGGTATGCTGGCCTCTCCCGTTGCGGAGCACAGGTTCCGGATGCGCAGGCTCAGCTGCCATGGCTCACGGGCCCAGCCGCTCCGCGGCATGTGGGATCTTCCCAGACCAGGGCACAAACCCGTGTCCCCTGCAGCGGCAGGCGGACTCTCAACCACTGCCCCACCAGGGAAGCCCGGCTAATGTAGTTTTAAACATCAGAATGAAATTGTATAATAAATGAGATATGGACAACTGAATAATACACTTAATTGCCCTATTTCCACTGATTAAACCAGGTTCTCGATAATGCTTTCTTAAAATTAAACTATCATAATCCCTCAGTAATACAAACCAGAAATGGACACATTTCTTTACCAAGCATATTAAGGTATACACCTCCCCAATTAATCAAGAAGTTTAGAAACCCAACCCTCCTCTTTCCTGGGAGAGTGGTAAAAGTATATGATCCTTTTTCCAAAAATACCATTTCTAGAATTTTTATATATATATATATATATATATATATAAAATGCTTAATAAACCACTACCCTATTAAAATATTTCTTCTAATTCTGAGTCCACCACTAAGCTAACTAACTGTAAGTCACTTCGTTTCACATTATCTTTAACGATAATCAGAAGCCTTAGCACAGTTCATCTCTATGATTATAAGGTAAAATGAGATTTAGGATGCTTATAAGATCTGCTCTTATTTAACTCTTTCAGATTCCTTAATTGTTTGCCTTCAAAAGCAAATCTGAAAAAGTATTTTTGTTTCATAACTAAGAGGCCTCAATGTGAAAATTTTTGTGGAGTGAAAATGTAGATTTTGTATATCTTAATGGAAGCAGCTACAATACTTCAGAAAAGGCCTGAAACTCTGACAGTTCATTGTTGCATGTTCTATAATTTTCTACAAGTACTAGGTAACATACTAAGTGAATAGTGAAGCTGTCACCTCCCTGGCTTTTACAATAAGGTGACCATATAATTTATTATTCAAACTGAGACATTTCTGACAGTGAAAAGGGGCACAATTATTAATTATGCCTGGTAAGAGGCATAAAATGGATTATTCCCAGACAACGTGGAATATATGGGTATCCTTATTTAATAGTAACTTCATCACCAAAGAATCTGGCTAACTTTAATATATGCCAATTGACAATACATATTCAGACAGCACTTCAATTCTTCTAAGAGTGATAAAGCAGAGTGAAAAATCAGATTTTAATCCTTGTGCTAACCAACTTATATATTTCTGATTTTTAATAAAGTATTCAATTATGACCAGTTACTTTACAAAGATTAATTCTTACCTAGCCAACCTCAAAGTGCCTTACTTAAACATTTCCTAAATGATCTGAGGAAGAGGGTCAGAAGTTTCTGGACGTACTTGTTGGGATATTTGCGGAAGATATAACAATCGCCTCTTGGACCACATAATTTACTTTGGTTTGGATGAGATCAAGCAATGTGCTTACACAGCGCTCTGCAGATTGCTGCAAAGAGGAACATAATGAGAAGTCAGATGATCCATCCAATAACTGTAGTGGGATAACTGAGGACATGGAAAGGAGACGTGACCCATGAGCCCCCCCCCCAGCAAACTGGGGGCTGGCGAATAAGCCAGAACTGCAAACAGTCCTGATTGCTTTGAGCCCCCACCCCAGCAAACCGGGGGCCTGCAAAAGAAGCATTGAGCGCTTTGGGCACTGATCCATGAGATGTCCTCAGTATAATCAGAGTGGTGGGAACGCAAGGAAATGTCCTTGTGCTACTTCAGTATAATCAAAATAATGGTGGGAACTTTATGCTGTTCTTGCGCTCAAGGACGAAGCACGGTAGGTTCTCACGAAAGCCAATTATTGCTTGTATAATTAATAAAAACATAGGTTGCTGCTTTGGCACTTCTGAAATGTTAAGAAAACAAGTCTTAAAGTGTAAACCTAGATAATGTTTTAATAAAAGCTACCACAGCAGGGCAGACGGCGCTGTTTTGCCTGAGCGAGCAGCAGCCCTCTACTGCTGTGCTTTGGCACAATTCATCTCGTGTGATGAGCTTACTTTTGGCCCTGTCCTAAGAAACTACAACAATAACACAATCTCAACATAAAAAATATTTTTTTGGAACATTCAGGTGTATCAACTAAACTAGACTAAAAGATGAGGCATTTAATTTGACCACACTATACTAGAGGCTGGGTTATCTGATGGAGATATACAGAAGTTCTAGATATACTCCAAATTTTACTCACTACAAGAAACAGTTCAAGTGAAAAAAATCATCTTGGATAGCCAGGATGACAGAAGTGAGAAGAAAGCATAAGTCAAGGTAGAAGGAAAGAATAAGAATGAAAGAATAAGCCAAGCGAAGAGGTCTTTATCTGCAGTTCATGAATGAGCACAGACAGAAAGCATCTTTAAACCTCTTGAAATGAAACTGCCAAATTTCATTTGTGCACACAAGCATATTTTCCTGGGAGAAGGTTTACAGTTTTCATTATATTTTCAAAGTTATCTGTGACTCAAAAAACTCTTAAGAAAAATTTGCCATCTTCTGGGCTATATAACTGCAAGTCTACGGCCTTAGGTAAACTGCAACTTTCCACAGCCTATGGCTCATCTATAAAATAGAATTTAATCTATTAGTCTTTCATTAATGAAGGGAATATGGAAGAATACAAGTGACAAAACTAATGTATTGAAATAATAAGTCATAGTTTTTAAAAGAAGGGTTCCAGAAGAGAGATCCTAAAAACCAAGGACTGATTTATCATATATTACAATGTATTATGATGGGTCATTCCATTATATGCCTCCTGATAAGATGCAATAGGAAACTCACAGCAGCATCTAAGAGGTATTCTTGCCTAAAACACTGAATATGAATATTACCAAGCCTCTAGATTTAATTTTCTAAAGGGGATGAAGGAATGAGATAAACAACATCACTAAAATACTATCAGCCAAATCTAGACTCTGGAAAATTCTACAAACCTAATGATCTAGTCCTTTCAACAAATGGTACCCAAATAAATAAGTAAAGACTTAAGAGACATATTAACCAAATGCAATGTATAGCTAGCTCTCGTTTAGATTTTGATTTGAACAAGGCAACTCTAAGAAGACATTTAGACACAATTAGGGAAAACTGAACATGGACTAGGTACTTAATGAGATTAAGAGTCACTGTTTGTTGAGTATGGTAAACGATATCATGACAATTTTTTTTAGAGGACCTTATCTATTAGATATACACATTGGACTACTCTAATAAGATCATATCTGAGATCTGCATTAAAATATAACGGTAACCCACTCCCTTGAAGGGGGAGGGAGAGGGAGATCAAATGGGAACAGCAATGTGTTGCTATTTGTTCAAGATGGATGGTGGGTATATGAGAGCTCATTAATCAATTTTACCTTAGTGTATACCTAAAAATTTCTGTAATAAAATCTTTTAAAGGTATTATAATTTAAACCATTCCAAGCAATATAACGAAAACAAAATTGCATCTTGAGGTTATTTATATGAGGTCATATATATGATGATTCTGTTCTCTTTTATTATTGTAGTTTTCCCATTTTTGAATTCTATTTTATTCATTTTCAGCTAGTTATTTCCTGTGCTGTTATTACAACAGCAAAACAGTTGGGAAATTTTAAATATAAAAGTTATGATAAATTATAAAGCATGTAAGGGTTAAATTATCAAATTAGATAGTACAAATAAAGTACTCAGCATAAGGCTTGATAGAAAGCTAACATTTACTGAACCCTTAGTTTCATTATTATAATAAAGATAAACAAAAGGCCATCTCCCATGATGCATCAATATTCAAAAACAATTAAGTCTAGGATAGTAATTTTCAAGCAAATTGTCATCTCACCTATATTGCTTTTGATTAAATTTTAAAAACACCATTAAAGCAGTATGGCAGAGGAACAAAAGTAAATATCCAATCATTGTATATACAAAGTAAGTCCAGAAACATAAAAAGGCATACAGACATATAAAATTTAGTATATGATAAAGGCAACATTTCATAACAGTAAGGAAAGGATGAATTGTTCTGGTGTTTGATCCCCACACTCTTATGTTTAACCAAACCATTGCCATTAAAGTAGAAAATAAAAGTGAATTTTATATAACTTTGAAGTGAAGCACAATTTTCTAGGTGGTCCACTAAAGATATCATTGGGAGAGGGACTTCCCTGGTGGCTCAGTGGTTAAGAATCCGGCTGCCAATGCAGGGGACACGGGTTCGAGCCCTGGTCCAGGAAGATACCACACGCCACAGAGCAACTAAGCCCGTGACCACAACTACTGAGCCTGTGCTCTAGAGCCCGTGAGCCAAAACTACTGAGCCTGCATGCCACAACTACTGAAGCCCGAGCACCTAGAGACTATGCTCTGCAACAAGAGAAGCCACCGCAAGGAGAAGCCCGCGCACCGTGAAAAAGAGTAGCCCCCACGCTCCACAACTAAAGAAAGCCCACACACAGCAACGAAGATCCAATGCAGCCCAAAATAAATAAATAAATTTATTATTTTTTAAAAAAGATACCATTGAGAGAAAATGGATAGAACTCACTACATAAGGAAATGTGAACTCCTATGCATCAAGAAGTCAAATGAAATCAAAAGGAAAATAATTGGGAAAATAACTATTAATGAAATGAAGGGGTATTAAATGAATTAATACCTTTAATTAATTATAAAAAACTTTAAAAAATCAATGTGGAAAAGATAACACATTGAAAAAAAGATACACATGCCATGAAAAAGCAATTCCAAATGGCTAAGCGTAATGAAAAAAATGTCACCTCAACTGGAGATCAAAGATTTAGCTACAAGGATCCTCCTTATAACCATTATTTGGAAAAAGAGCAGAAACAACTTTAAGGTCCATACAGGAAGGCAAAGGCTAAATAATTATGAAGCAATCACACAGTATGTCTACAAACCACTAAAAATGATGTAAAATATTATCAGTAACATGGGAAAATGTCCATGTATAATAAGCAAAAAAAGCAGACTACAAAACATAAGTAAATAGCATTTGTAGAATGATCTCGTTTTTGTAAAAAACACACCTGTTTATGGAGGACTATGTAAACAAAGACTTAAAATCATGTCCACATCATCTCTGGAAGGGTAGAAAAAGCAGAGTGTTCTACTTTTAACTTGTCTATTTTTAATGATTTTATGTAGTAAATACATATGCTTTTTGTTTGCATAAGACATAAGTCAGTACCTTATCTTGAGCTACAAAAATGAGAAATGGTAAACACCAAAGAACAGAAGAGTGGGAAGTGAGGAATACCTTAACTTAGTGACTTAATCTCTCTCAAACAAAACCAAACATATAAATAAATCTCCCAACCAAATCATTTTATTTGTAAGAAAAGGAGGGCAGGGGTTTATTTCCTCCTTAAAGAAACAGGTATACACTGTAATATATACAGCTTTAAATCTGTCAATCATACCTCAATAAAGCTGGAGGTGGGGTGGAGAGTAAAATCTATTAAAAAAAACAACCAAACAAAAAAGAATAGGCAAAAGTTACTGAAAAAACAGTACTATGAAATTGCTTTTTCAGTGTTATTTATTGACTCAATGGCTTATGCTTAATCTTTAACCTAACCAACTTAATATGATAAAATTATACATTTTTTTCACCTCAGGATACTTAAAGCAACAAGGAAACACTTGTACTTACAGTCGTGATAAAAAACAACTCCAACTCTTAACACCCAAATTTTACAATAGGCCCTGTTATCTTAGCTAAGCACTAAACTAAAATTCTTTTTTTCTCATCTGTCATATCTTTGAAACCAACTACACATTAAAAAAGGGTCAGATGCCCTGAGAGAAAAGAAGCAGCTCAGTCTGGAAGCTACAGAGAAAGGCTATTACAATTCCCTCGCTGGTTCCTGCCCTTGTCCCATGGATAGGTTAGTTAAAAACAGGCAATCACTGCCTCTCCTGCCCCAATAACTGTGTCTGGACTAGGCAACTCTTTCCAACTAATAACTTTCATGATTTAACCAGTTCTAAGAAAAGTTCTTAGGCAAATCCAGGTAACTGGAGATAAGAGAACACTATCTAAAAGGCAGGATTCTTGAAGGCTGATCTTAAGCTTCCAAAGGAGGTTCATTCCTCACACACTCATATTCCCACCAGGGCACCCTGAATCAAAGGAAGAAGTGAGAGCCACCAGAAGTTCATCTCTTCCAGAAGATGATGGATAACTTTTCCATTTAGTCACAATAGGTGGTACTAACAGCCGCTAGGAATCTAGATGCTTTGAGAACACTTTCTAGTAATTCCAGGGATAGAAAAATCTCTTTAACTTTGGAATGAGACTCTTTGCAAGAGCACTGTCAGAGAGGTTAGTAAGACAATGACATTCTGGCAGTGAAAAGCACAAAATGACTCTTCTGCTACCAAAATAGCTCTGAAAATTGTCTGCATTAATACCATAAGCAGGTGGCTATTCCACAATGAGAAAAGAAAAAGGTTAAGTAGTGGTGGTAAGTTAAGAAGTGTGGTAGTAAAAAAAAGATGTAACACATCAAGATCCAATAAACAGATTTTCCCATTTCTCAAATGGAGCAACAGAAGTATATATGGAGCAACCGAAGTATGTGAAGCAACTGAGCTGGCAGAACCAGAAGTAGAAACCAGGATTAATTAACTTCTTGCTATAACAACTAGTCTACTAAATGATTTATCAGTGGTAACTATATGAAACAGCATTCAGTAAATAAAAACAAGGAAGGCCAATTAGGAATTTGGCTTTCAGAGACACTTCTCTCACACAGCATCTGTTTCCTTCTGTTCCTGTGAAGCACTGGTCATACTGTACAAATTATTTTAGTAACTATCGTTGTGAAATCATATGGCCCAATCTGACTCAAAGTAGAACTGTAGGGACTTCCCTGGTGGTGCAGTGGTTAAGAATCCGCCTGCCAATGCAGGGGACACGGGTTGGAGCCCTGGTCCATGAAGATCCCACATACGGCGAAGCAAATAAGCCTGTGCACCACAACTACTGAGCCTGTGCTCTAGAGCCCACAAGCCACAACTACTGAGGCCGCTTGTTGCAACTACTGAGGCCCGTGCACCTAGAGCCCGTGCTCTGCCACAAGAGAAGCCACCGAAATGAGAAGCCCCCATGCACCTCAACGAAGAGTAGCCCCCACTCACCGCGACTAGAGAAAGCCCACGTGCAGCAATGAAGACCCAACGCAGCCAATTAATAAATAAATAATTAAATAAAATGTCAAAAGAAAAAAAAGCAGAATTGCATAGTCAAGTAGTAAGAACAAATATGGAGCTCTGAATCCACAATATCGTTGTGCACAGAAGCCACCATTAATTGCAACAAACTTCTGAATGAGGAAAAACAACAGAGGCTTGGTGACTGATGAAGCAGTGCATTGTAAGTTGTAGCCCTTAATACCTACTGGAAGGCTGCAACCAAACTAGGACCAATCTGCCCTCTAAGACCACAGAGAAGCCCTTCAAGAGGACTTCGAAGTAAATATCAACTCCCTGCCCTAAAGCAGAAACCTGCTAGTCAACAGCCCTGCCTATGTGCACAGAAGTCCTGACAACTTTTCTGTCATCTCATTTTTAGTATAAATAGGCAGCAATTTACTGTAAGTATGGTATACACTTCAATTAAAAAGTCATATATAAACATGCAACCATCACCATAAAATACTCCAGATAATTAAATTCAAACTGCAGAAGCAAAACCAAAAACTGTAATTCACATCACAAGAGATTTAAGAAACTATTGCAACCACAAAAAGAGGAATGCTATGAAAAAGTACCCATAACAAGAAACAGCAATGAAGGGAGGCTGTATGGAAAGATGGCTGTGCAGAAGACAAGAAAGCAACCACCCAGACTGGAGTAAGGACTGGAAGGACAGAGGACTGGAAGAGAGAAGGGTCTAGAACAAAAGAAAAGTTTTATTAATTTGATATTATGCTTGAAAAGCTGGAAGAAGATAGGAGTGCAATGAAGGCACAATGAAATTTTAAAAAAAGACAAAGACCATTATAAACTACAGAAAAAACAAAAGCCTTCATAAGAAAGAAAACGCAATCATTTGATTGTGTAGGCTCTACATATTTACAGGCATAATACACACAGCAAGCTTTGCAAGACTCTAGTTGATAGAACAAGAAATAAAGGTATATTATCTCAATTTACAAAGATAATATAGGAACAAAAACCTCATGATATAACTATACAGGGGATCTATACAGAAGGGTAGAAGTAGGAGTGATGAAGTATATGAACCAAGTTGCTTCTCTCATAGCGGAAAGTTAATAGACAATGTCTACAATTGGTAGATCAATAATTAGTAGCATAAGGATATTAGAGATATGGAAGTAATCAAAATAACTAAAACTAGGAACAGAGTTAAACATGATTCCCTCGGGAAAGAGAGGGACCAGGGACAGCTGTTTTTCATTAAAAATTCTTTAATATTTTAACAATGTGCTTTATTATTTTGATAAACTTAAAAATGTAAGGAAAGAGTCCCACAACGTGATCACAACTACCATGGGACACTTGCCTCCACCTTGATGGCACACCGTCCAATGGCCCGCCCAGCTTTGCGCACAAAGTCGACATCCACCTCTATGGCATATTCCTTCAGTTCTGCCAGAACCTGTTAAAAATCCATGAAGTGAACAATCATTAAGGATTCTCCAACAGCAATTTCATGGCCTAGGTTTTTCTGAAGGCCAGATCTTAAGATCTAAGTTATTAGATCTTATCTTGAATCTACTTTAAGTCTGACCTGAGCAACGTTGGCTTGGGATGCCAAACGAATCATGATGTCCAATTTCTCTAGTTTCACATAGATGGGATCATTGTACTTCACAAAGAAAACTTTGATCTCCTGCTTCAAGATTTCAGGCCTGTGGTACACAGAAACACAAGATAAGGAAGGTGAGGCGTATATTGATATATCCTTCTGAGTCTGCATTAATACCTAACCTGTGCTTCTCTGCTCTCCATTCACACACTCCACTCCAGGAGAAAACAACTCACAAACTTCCTCTACACCCCTCTAACCAGATCCATCTGGCAGACTATTTTTATCCTTTTTAAGGAGTAAAGTATATATTGCCAAGAAGAACCACTGGAAGAACAACAACCTGATCTAAATTACCATATTAAGCAGACACTAGCTATCATACAACTAAGAGTTCCTTCAGAAAAGAAACTAAATTGTAGAGCAACACCAGACATTCATTGTAAGAACACTCTAAAATCAACTGTTAGCCTCCTGACCCTGGGCAAGTTGCTCTACCATACAGTATTTTCATTTCCATACATTAAACAGAGTTTTAACACAGTCCTCTTTAATAATGATGTTATTAAGTTTAATTCAAAATTACAAACACTTTAATCACCAATTCATTTTTTCCCAACCTTTTCTGGACGATTAGGTTGATGTTCCTCAGGGCGACATACTGCACCTCTGGCTCCCCAGACAGCAATGTGACAAGTGGAGGGGCCAACTTCTTCAGCAGCATATTGTAGTAGTCAGAGTCCTTGGGTAACAACTCTAGAAATTTCATTAGGACTTTTACTGCTGAAAGCACCACTGCTGAGTTGGCGTGAGATAGCCGAGGAGTTACCCGCTCACAGATACTGAGGACAGAAAATGAAAATTAGTACCTTAAATGACAATTTCTTTGCTGAATCCAATCTATAAGGTAATGTTGTCAGAGGTTCCCATGGCCCAGGTATAAAGAAATTAGAAAATCAGTTAGAAAAGTCAAAACTCCATACATAGGTAAATTTGGGATCCAACACTGTGGACGCCTCAATCCCAGCAAACTACAAACAGAGCAGGGATCTCAGAAGACTTTAGGAAACCAGCAATAAGGGATGTTCAAACTGGAAGGGAACTAGCCAATACCCCAAACACCTGAAGCTCACACCATTTAACTTCCTATTTTATAGTCCACTCTGTCTCCCCATATTATGTAAGGGCTCCCTGCCTCACAGCCCTCTCCTCAGCCTATAAGAAGTCAAATTAAGCATTCTGAGAGTTATTTCATAGTGAGAGATATCAACCAACTGTGGCTGAAGTTTCACTGTAAGATGCAGAATGAGATGGGGTGACAGGGAAAACCACCCAACCTCTTGCATTCAGCATAATAAGGGAATCTCGGGAAGGGTGTTTGTTTGTTTGTTTTTAACAACACAACACCACTGCAATACTCTCTCAACCTCATCTCCTTCTCCTAGTCCCTGCCACCTACACTTAAATGTCTCATAAAATATAGAATATTTAGTTATCCATTGAGGGTTCTTCAGAAATTAACCTAATTTTGATAGCTCTTAGGCAACGTGAGTGGCTAGCTGACTCAGTTAAGGACACAAGGTAAGTAAGCTGTGTATTTCTCCCTTCCTCCTGTATCTACTTGGCTGACTCCCTGACCTCCTTTAGGTGTTTATACAAATGCTACCTTCTCAGGGAGACCTTTCCTGACCACCCAGCATTTGTTAGATCTCCTCCTTACTTTATCTTTCTTGTTAACACTTATCATCATCTGACCTATTATATGCTGTATTACGTATACATATTATATATACTTCTGCCCTATCCCTCAGAATAAGTGTTCCATAAGAGCTATGATTTTTGTCTGTCCACTGCTATATCCTCAGAGCCTAGAACAATGTCTGGCATACAGCATGGGCTCAATAAATATTTGCTGAGTGAATGAGTAAGTGTGAGATGTCAATGACCTAGAGAAAATAAAATTGTATGTAAAGTTCTTTCCAGAAGATATTTGTACTTTCAGTGATGGAAAGAAACTATCAGGGTGAGCTTTGGTTAAATCCAGAGGGAACAATTTCCCAGACAAGTGAAGAGCACTTACATTATAGTAGCTCAAGCTTTAGCCGGGCAAGGAAGGTTCCTATCTACCATAATTAAAAAGAAGAGCCAGGACTTCCCTGGTGGCGCAGTGGTGGAGAGTCCGCCTACCGATGCAGGGGACACGGGTTCGTGCTCCGGTCTGGGAAGATCCCACATGCCGCGGAGCAGCTGGGTCCGTGAGCCATGGCCGCTGAGCCTGCGCGTCCGGAGCCTGTGCTCCGCAACGGGAGAGGCCACAGCGATGAGAGGCCCACGTACCGCAAAAAAAATAATAATAATAATAAATAAAATAAAATAAAATGAAGAGCCAACAATTCTTCAGAATTATTTTGCCTAGTACAGTGCCTATATACACAAAATGCTCAATAAAAACTGATGATACCTCCAATTCTGTAAACTAAAATGTATGTATGTGTATATGAAATTTAGTAGTCAGTATCTGATAGTCAAAGAAAATCTGCAACACTAAAGTGGTAGAGAGCTGAGCAGAACAATCCAGGTGTGCCTTCCAAAATCTTCTCCAAATTCAGACTGATGTGATTCCTATATCTAACGGAAGACATCATACATTTTGCTGGCTCCAACACAGTTTCTCTAGTACTAATTATAGGTATAAGGCAGCTCAATAATTAGTATGAAGCCACTTACTATGCATCTAAAAGAACGAAAATTTTGTTACTACAGTGAGAGACGCTCAAAAAACCTTTGCCAAATGGCTAGGAATTGCTGTATGAGAGATGTGAGACCATGCTGAGGGAGAGTTTTTCAGAGGGTTGTAACTATACTGTTCAAAGAAGAAATGAAAAATACACATCTCCTCTTAGGAAGAGCTATTTTTTGCATGGTTTACTCTACCACCTAAAATGTTCCTAAATACATTGAGAAAATACCACAGGATAGCAATATATATCCCATAAGCCACTGATTTTCTCAACGTAACAGACCCTTATTCTAATACAGACTGAACCGGTCAAGACTCCTAGATACTATCCAGAAAAACAGACTGACCTCTGAGCCTCCCGGTCATCTTTAGGGTTGTAATTAGACAGGCAGTCCAGGATGAAAATCTGGCCCCGCTCGGTACACTCATTCAGGGCTGTCAGTAGCTTATTAATGTTCTGTGGATTCAGATCGAGTAAGTTGCTGTTTGGGTGAGATTCACTGATTTCAGATAATGCTGCTACAGCATTAGCCACCACCTGGGAAAGAAGCAGATATGACCTTGATTTGTCAAGAACAGTACAACTATTTCTCTGGATCACTTCATAGATCTCAACCCATAACTGTTCCTGAACATTTTATGCAGTCAGCTAGAAAGAGATATACTGCTTTCAAAATGTATAAAAAACCACTAATGATGGCATATATAGCTTCCTCATGGTCAGGCAACACAGAATTAAAACAATTCACATATTAGCAGAGAGTTCCTCATGATTTACTATTAAAACAATAATAATTTTAATAGTAGTCAACACTATCAGTAGAATTAAGACACATGAACAGCTGTAAAAGAAGTGAAGGTTATGGACTTCCCTCACAGTCCAGTGGTTAAGACTCGTGCTTCCACTGCAGGGGGGCATGGGTTCGATCCCTGGTTGGAGAACTAAGATCCCACATGCCTCGCAGCCAAAACAAGACAAAAAACACAAAACAGTGAAGTTTAAATATGAAACACCTACATTAGGCAATGGAAAGAAAAATCTAGGCCAAACAATTTTATAGGTGTATGGGCGTGCATGTACTGGGGGGTGGGGAGGTGATACTTCAGGTGTCAATCACACCTTAAGTCTCAGAGTAAGAAAATGTGACCTTGAAACCATAGTTCACTGTAACATGATGTTAGGAAAGCACATAATCTCCATGAAATTCAATTTCCTCATCTGAAAGTGGGATAATTTAATGCACCTCACAGATTAGCTTTAGTTTGAGGATAAAATCAGATGACTTATGTATAAGTGCTTTCTACAAAGCCTTATACAAAGTTAAGGTGGCAATATTACCATAGTTCATCAAGACTAAGTTGCACAGTTTTTCATATTAACATCTCTGAAGTTGGGATATATTTAATAATCAACGGCATGTCAGTTTAATAGGAGGTATTTTTCTTTCTACATAATACAGGAAATAATAATGCATCTTAGAATCAATGAAATATGGTACCTCAAATGTATCCTTAACTCAGGCAGTATGATAAATGAAAAATTGCTACCAAATATAAGAAAGTACACTTGTATCCTGACTTAACAGACCCAGAAATCCATACTAGCTGCAAGAAAAAAAAGTGGACACTTTATCAAAATTACAGATTATGTCTAATTTAACTAAGAAACCTACAACCAATGAATGTTTAAAGTAATTTTAAGATTATAAAAACACCCAAAAATAAACAAAACAGACAAAAAACTATAGCTCTGTACAACTGAATTTAAAAACACATTTTGCAGTGAGGCTCTCAGCTGTTGCTAAATATTAGCACAGTAAGGCCATATATAAATATTCTGTAAGCATAAGTGAGATGCAATAGGTAGCAGCTTCATTAATTATGTATATTGAAAAGATTCTCAAAAATGTCAACTCATTTTTAGTTCTGACTGAAGTCCCTGTTAAAAGCTTGAGAAACTAAGAGTTGTATGATTATCCTTTTGCTAGCAAGAGAAGAAACATAATGGTTACAGTTTAGCTATTGATTTTAATATCCATGTCACTTGGGTACTCTGCAGATTATCCCAGTATATGATTTTACCTAGAAGATAAATTCTAGAGAATATGGTTTTTTAAATCAAATAATACATTGATGACAGTATCCATTAACTAAGATAATGATGCCACAAATGGAATCACCTTCAGTTATAACTTAGTGATCAGGAGAAAAAATTCCAAGATGAAAAAAAATCAAAGGTTCACTTGGTAAGTATGATTATGGATATAATATTTTATTGTTATTAACACAAATCGAGAAGGATTATCTAGTTCACCTATCACATGATAGCATGCATGAGGTTCTTTCCTGACTTAATTTTTGTTTGCCAAGCATGGTCTTTAGTAAAAATTAAAAAGCATGAAAATTGAAACAATAATCTCCATCATCTCAGTGCTTTACATGCAGGGAAAAGGTACTGTGTTTCCCCTGTATAATACACTTAATACACTGGATTACAGGATAAAGGATCAAAATGTCACACTGGAAGAACAAATGCCTGTTTTCCTCTCTTGCTGCCAACACATGCCCAGTCTTTGTTACCAGTTCGTCCAAAACAAATGTCCTGTCGCAACTTACCATTTCTGCCAGTCAAGCTTTTTTAATGTTAAAAAAAACTAAACATGAGGTCTGTTAACAGGAAATGTTGAACAGAATGAACAATTAGAACTCCTCTGCTAACATCACAGGTAACTGGAAATTAAACCACGTATATAATGCAGCTAATGAAGTATATGTTCTGGTGGTAAAACAGGCAATTTTCACTTATTATCACATTAAAACAAGAAAAGAAACAGGGAAAAGTAAATCTAATTAAAAGATCCAGAGAGATCAGATTATATGATTATGTTTAGAAAAGTTTGCATGGGGAAAAAAGATCACTGCCAAATGGTCACTGAGCCAATGACTGACCAGAGGAGATACACCCCCAATAACAAAACTCTACTGCTATTCCTCTAAAATTCCTTCTATTCTACCTTTCCACTTTCATCTCCTAATCTTCACATTCATACTGCTAAGTTTTCAGAAATATACTGAGGTGGGCCAATAAAGAGCTGCTTAGAGTTCTCCTGGTCAGTAAGCCATGCTTCTCTCACTCTAATGGAAATTTAAAATGAGCATCGAATCTCAAGCAGGCAAAGACTGACTTCAAGACAGCAGCTGGGTAGCTGGGGTATACAGGACAACTCACCTGTCTCTGTGTTTCTTTGGAATTTTGTATAGAATGTAGTACATATATTATCTGTTTGTAAAAATAAACTTTAAAAATAATGTATTGAAACATGATTTACTTCCTCTTCCCAGAGAGCCTTCCCCAAACAATAATTCATTATCAAAAGAAAAAATCTGACTCTTGCAGTAACTGCCCTGGTTTACTAGTGCATTAAAACAAAGGTTATGTCTCTTTCTCTTGTACCATCACTTTGAATGTGAACTAAGACTAACATGCGTAACATTTTCCCCCCTAGAAAACTGGCAGTTCTTTTAGGAAACACTGCCATGAAAAGAACAATGGCCTTTTAATTATAATCTCAGAAAAACTGGAGTTCCCAAGAAAGAAAGGGGTTTCTAAAGGAAGTTTTGCTTTAAAAATGGATTTATAAATAGGGTTTAAGTGAGTTTTCTCAGCACATTGGTTGATTTACAAAGAGCTGGCATCTAGGCTACAAAGGAACATATCCCATAGCATCAAAAGAAATTTTTTTTTAATTCATCTTGCCTCCCAATTATGGTAAATTCTGTTCTTTGGAAGACTGCAATGAAACATTCCTCCTCCCCATACCACCCATACCCCCTGTAGACCTAATATAATATGTATACTTAACAGATATTAAACACAAACATATACATACATACAGAAGTATGCGTGCACGTGCATGTGTGTGTGTAAAATCACACTCAATACTAGACAAATTTTTCTCTGCCTTAACTACAGACTTCCCTTCAATTTGACAGTTCATTGTGGACCCTTGGAGTCTGCTGAATTTTTTTTTTAATGTAAGCAATTTGTGTTTTGACTTACTTTATACTATACCTAATAGAATTGGACAAAGAGATAAAAGACAATAATAGCTAAAACTTACTGAACACTTACTATGCCATTTACCTTCCCAGCAACTCTAAGGTAGTTGCTATCAAAATCCACCTATTACAGATAAGGAAATAGGCTTTAAAAATGAATTTATAAATAGGATTAGAGAAATTCAGTGAATTGCTTAGCCAACAAAGCTGGAAAGGAAAAATGCTTGAATACAAACTCAAGACCTGGGGCTTCCCTGGTGGCACAGTGGCTGAGAGTCTGCCTGCCGATGCAGGGGACACAGGTTCATGCCCCGGTCCGGGAAGATCCCACATGCTGTGGAGCGGCTGGGCCCGTGAGCCATGGCCGCTGAGCCTGCACATCCGGAGCCTGTGCTCCACAATGGGAGAGGCCACAGAGATGAGAGGCCCGCGTACTGCAAAAACAACAACAGCAACAACAAAAAATCAGGAATTGGAAAGATATGTCCCACTCCACAAATATTAAGCAGGGAGAAAAGAGGGCTGGATATCTGGGGCCTACAGCCAAGAAAGCAAAGGAGAATCTAGAAGCTGGTTTGTGCCCAACATAAGTTCCTTGCACGAAGCAGCAGAGAGGGCCCTCTGAAATCCTGATTAACATACATTCTCCTTTCTTAGCAAGTGCCTCCAAATACAGTACAAATAGAACACTTACCAAGAAGGAACACCCCTTAAATTGCCCTATATTAAAATTTTTCTTTAAACATTATAAACCTATGCACATGCTAACTTCCAAAAAATGTAAACTAAATTCTTTCCAATGATATCATCCATCTATGAATCACCAGACAGAAAGAATGAAATGTTATAATGATCCTGTACATTGTAGGTAAACACAGAAAAAGAACAAAAATTCCATGAGGAGGAAGAAAGCATGTTTATTTTCCAAAACAATTTAATAGAAGCTAATTTTAGAAATGCTGTCTGATTTTTGCTTTTAATGTAGACTAAATTCCAGGCAGAGGAAAAAGAAGTAAACAAAACAAAATGAAACAAAAACCCTAATAAGAACAACCTTATTACTGTGTTCATCAAATCTAATGATAGGAGAATTCTGACTGGATATCCAATAATATTAAGGACTTTCTTTAATGATCAGCTGATTAAATGAGTTTTTCATTCTTAAGATGTTTGGGATTTGCTTTAAAATCATCCAGTAGGAGAGGAGGTGGGGGTCAGGAAAGCATGTATGGAGAGTTAAATTAAACAAAACTGGCCATAGGTTGGTAACTACTGAAACTACAAGGTAGATATTTAGGAATTTATTATACTATTCCCTCAACCTGAATATGTTTGAAAATTTCCACAATAACAAAAAAGTTAATCAACTACTGTAAGACCTATTCAATAAAACAAAATTAAAAGGCAGCTCCTGTAGTTTCCACTACATCTGAACCATAAGCATAATTTCTACAAAGATAAAATAGGTAAAACCCCAGGTTACTGACACTACAATGATATGCCCAACATTTGTCAGCCTTGGAAGATAAAACAGTGAGGTTTCACCTGGCTTTCTTCTCCCACCTGGCAAGGATGCACCAAGCCCAGCTGACAGAAGGCTCACCATATAGTCTGAACTGGAAGACAAACTCTGGCATACAGAATGCTTAAATCATGAATATTCCTACTCAATGGCCAATACTTCTCTAGAGGCCCTCTTTTGGAACAGAGGTTGCTTATTTGCAATGCAGACACTAACCATATCAAGAGACATTTCTGAAAAGGTTTTCTGAGGTAGAAGAGACTGTTCTTGAGTCCCTGGGAAAAAGTTACCTTCACAAAGCTGTTGACAGCCATGATGGCCATGTCTGGCTGACTCTTGGCATAGTTCATCAAGTAGAGATACACGAGCTTCTTTAGTCCCAGGTTGTCAGTCTACATACACTTCACTACATCTGGAAAGAGAGAGCTGAGAAAAGAGGAAGGGAAAGCGAACAGTGTTGGTGCCAGGCTGTTGGCCAGAACACAAAGAAACAGCCTTAATTTAAAAAGTGATTTGATGTGAGGACAAATGTCCACTAGTGATAATACTTACCACAGAAATGAATTACTAAAGAATTTATAATAATGGTCCCAAGAAGATGTCTAAAAATAGATTTTTAAAAAATATTTTACTATGAAAATTTTCAGATTAGAGACAGCAGTTTAATGAACCCATGTATCCATCACCCAGCTGCAAACAAATATTGATACATACCCGATCTTGTTTCATACACAACCTCAACCCACTCGCCTTCTCCCAGTCCCTACCCCATCTAGTTGCTCTAAACAATTTCTAAACAAATCCTTCACAAACATTTCATATATAATATTTTAGTGTATATCTTTACAAACTTTTTTAAAAAATCACTATGTCACACAAAAAAATTAACCATAATTTTTCATATCAATTATTTGCAGTTCAAAGCACTACAGTTGTTATGCTTTTTAATGCACATATTCTTCCATCCCTGACCAGTGGGAACTTATTTGATTAGTTTCCTTATTAAAACAGTTCTCAGATAATTAGGACCTTTGTTCAAAATTTTAACCATTTTCAGAAAATGAAACAGTTCTAAATGTGTGTGCCATGTACACATTTAGATTCTATTGTATATATACACCCATGAAGGAAGTGACCAGTAACAGGTATTGGGACTCAGACCCTAGGTTAGAATCCTGGCTACATTACCACTAGCTGTATGACTTTCGGATTATTCTTTAGCCTCACCAAGCATACACTGCTTGATCTCTAACATGGAATAACTTCTGATTCAGAATAATCTCTAGTTCAGAAGACATGAGGACTATAAAAAACATTGTAAGTAAAGGCATCTGTCCCTGTGCCTGACACAGAATGCACTTAAATTTAAACTTCCCTTTTCTTAATGACATTAGGAAGGTCATCATCAGCCTTAGGACCTTCTCAGATGTTTGAGTTACTACACCTTACATCCACCACTAGATGCTGCAATTTACTTGGCATTCTTGTACTCATCCATTTCTTATCAGCAGCATTTGACCCAACTAATAAAAGGAAAATCAATGCATTTCATATTAACATAAATATTTTAAAGTAAAAATCTACCTATTTTACTTATTTTTTTTAAATTAAGATGACATTGTTTTAATTTTTGCCAATCTCTTTAATGTCTACTTTAAACAAAAACAGCTGGATTCTCACACATGCTCCTGCATTCAACCTGTTGTAGAATGTTGTTTAGCTGAAGTGTAAGAAGAAAATCCATTTGCATACACGTATATAAATTGGAAAATGGAGGAGTATTTTAATAGCTTTTTCATATAACTGGATATTCTCCTTTGATACATTAAAGCTAGACAAATGGTTGTTTTTCTTTTTAGTCCACAAATGGTAGTTTCTTAAAAGTTAGGTACAATATGGAATCTGAAACCATATCAATAAACTTTCTGTACTTGGTTGCATTAAAATCCATTCATTTATCACTTATTTTGAATGGATATTTTACCCATGCATAATTTTGTGATGTATGCACTGGTCATTTGGAAAATATTGGTTCAATGAGTTATGCAGATCTTCTCTATGGTGGCATATTTCATTATACAGCAGCAAATAATCACAGTCATTAATTTCACCACCAATCTCATCAGAAAAATCTCTAAGTATTGGGAAGCTATCAAGCTCACGATGGGAGATACAAGTTTTCCAACACTCTAATTTTTACTTTAAAGTCGAAATTTATCTACTGTCAAATTTTTTCCCTTGAAGTGACAGGTTCACTTTGTTCATTTTTTATAAAGTGTCTCCCAAATACTGAAGTCTGATTAACTATAGTTCTGTCTGTCAATCTTTCTTTCACAAAGAAATGGTGTTCCCAAGTCAAACAATTGTGCAAGGGCTTTTTTTCAAGTCAACTGTCACACTTTGCTATGCAGTAGAAGTACTTTATGCCTAATTCCTATTTCATCACACAGAATACTAAAAAGACCTGAACTCAAGGTTCAAGGTTTACTGAAATAAATTTTTAGTGCTTCATGCAGGACAGTCCTAAGTGAAACTGCCCTTTTTTCCTGCAAGCACATGATGGTGAAGAATACAATGACTACTTTTACAGTTTGGCACCACTGCCTTAATTCACACTAAGGCACCAGCCATGCAAATGTCAACACAGTGAAAAGGGTAAATAACACCTAAGTATTATTACAAGAATAGCTTTGACTTCATGGATTTCATGGAAAGGATCTCGGGAATCCTCAGGGGCCTGCAGACAATCCTTATTTATTTCCAAATGGCCTTCCTAAATTACAGGAAAAAAGGGAGAAAAAAAAAAGACACTTTGGATTTTGTTACCACTGATTTTCCTCTTGAATTCAGCAATTAAAGGCAGTGTTGTAAAGTTGAGGGCACTGGCTTGAGCCAATTAAAGTACACATGGGCTTCTGTTTCTCAGTATGTTTTTATCATCTTCTAAAACTACCTCAGCAACAGATTTGTAACTGTGCCAGCTCTCAGGAGGTTTTATGCTAGATCTGTATGCAAGTGAAATCAAACTCGTTTCACTCAAAAAAAAAAAAAACTTAATCACAGAGTTAATATAAAAGCAACTACACTTCCTGATGTTTCCAGTGGGACAAACTCATTCTTATACGTTCTGACTGTAATAGCTTTAAATAAAAAGCAGTAGGGCTTCCCTGGTGGCGCAGTGGTTGAGAATCTGCCTGCCAAGGCAGGGGACACGGGTTCGAGCCCTGGTCTGGGAAGATCCCACATGTCGCGGAGCAACTGGGCCCATGCGTCACAACTACTGAGCCTGCGCGTCTGGAGCCCATGCTCCGCAACAAGAGAGGCCGCGATAGTGAGAGGCCCGCACACCACGGTAGGGAGCAAACACGGTGAAGAGTGACCCCCGCTTGCCACAACTAGAGAAAGCCCTCGCACACAAACGAAGACCCAACACAGCCATAAATAAATAAATAAATAAATTTAAATCATGTGGGCTTCTATGAAGACCTTTGCTTAAAAAAAAAAAAGCATTAAAAGCCATAGAGTAAGAGTCTAAAATGAGCAAAGCAGAAGAGATTACCCTTACCTAACATCTTTCCCCACAGTCATAGCAGCAATCACTTTCTTCACAGCCTCCTTCCTCTTTTCTTTCTTTTCATTGTTGAGTTCAGCCTTTAATTCAAAGATTTCTCCTAAAAGACAACAAACGGGTGAGGTCCCAGGATCAGAGAACTAGAGCAGAACACTGTACCATATAGCAAATAACACAACAGCTGACCAGTGGCAGGGCTGCAACTGAAATAGGACTATTTAAAAATTATAGGATAGGTACAGTTCAAATCCCTAGAATATTAACCAACGCATTGATAAGGATGCTATTTTGGGGTTATCGCCAGAGAGGAAGGTGTAAGCCAGATCTCAGGAAGCACAGAAGTGGGAAAAAGGAAAGATATCTCATGATATCTTACTACGATGGGGAGAGAACAGCATCTGAGGGATGATCTCCCATCAGAATTTCAAAGTCCTGGGAAAAAAATAAATGCAGGCAGCAAACAGGTTCACAAATCAATGTTTTCAAACCAGAAGAGACTCCTCATTCACCTACTCTCAACTCCACAAACAACTGAGGCTCAAAGGTCACTAAGTGAGCGAGTGACAGAGCTGGCCTTAGAACTGTTTCTCCCGACTCTCTAATCCAGTGTTTCTCAATGTTGGCTACACACTATTACCCGGGAAGTATCTAGAAATGCCAATGCTCAGGCTCTACTCTGGACCAAATAAATCAGAATGTCAAGGAGTAGAACTCCTACGTTCACATTTTTTAAAGTTTCCTCAAGTGATTCTAATGTATAATCAGGGTTGAGAATCACTGCTCTAATTAGTACTTTAAGATGATAATGGGCTTTAAGGCCCTATCCTGTTCAATCAATCTAAGAACAGAAATAATAATCCTGAAGCTTCAAGAATGGTACAAACCAGAGTCATTTCTAAAGGTATAATCTTAAATGACTGACTGCTCAGGCCCTGCACCGTGAAATGCCAGGACTGTCACCACTATTTTAAGGCCCAGGCTCACCTATCTTCAGAAAGCTGGAGCTGAAATAAGAAAAAAGGTTAACAGCCCTCAACTGGTTTTAAAAGAAAGAAGAAAATATACTATAAGACCACGAAAAATAAGTTGACTATTGTCACTTCAACTTTCAATCCACAGTATTGCCTCATTTTCTTCCACCTTTATGACTGTTCTTGATGTTCATTTTAACCTCGTTCACCAGTATAGAAATAGTGGGGGCATCAAACTAGGTGATCTGCTGAAGCCTCTAAATGGGAAGGATGAACTGGCAAGAAGCATAGAAGTTGAGCACTAAAAAAGCCTGTTACATCAAAATCCATCGCTAACAAAGCAAACAAACTGTTACAAAAATCACCCTTTTATTTGACAGCTGCAAAAATAGCACAGACAGAAAAGCTGGGCCCTTTGAAGAGTCACTCTCCTCTTCTCCAAGTCATCTGCTGCTAAACCCAGCTCTTAGGGTTCCCATCATTTACTTCTGAAAACAGTAAAGGACAAGCAGCACGGTTTCAGAAAATCTGAATTGTGAATAGCAGCAGGAGCTGAAGAATCAAAACAGGATATAACTGAAATTATTCCAATTCCAACAGCATAAATTTAAAGAATATGCACCAGTGGCAGTTCTGGTGGGTGTTACAGGAAGTAAAAGGAACACAGTCTATCCATTTTTTAAAATGTGGTATTTACCCAGCCATGATTCATCTCTAAGTCTCAAACCTTTATATAAATCCCTGAATTAAAAAAAGGTTACCAGGACCCATTATAAGTGAAGGTTTGAAAATTAGGTGAGTTTTTAAATTACATCTTTTTGTGTTATTATAGAAACATCTTGGTCATCAAAGTACACAAAATGTTAACAGAATAAATAAATACATTTCAGAATGATAAGAGAATAAGAAAAAAAGCTGAAAATGAATGACAAAGGGCTAAATGCTTTTGTACGCTATAAGCAGTAAAAACAGCAAGAAGTTGGGTGGAGCCAAGGAGGAGCATGGAGGCAAGGTATCTCATACATACTACAGCTTTATTAAATTCTTATCTTTCCCCCCTCCTTTTCCCCTGAATCAAATCTACCAAGCATTGCTAGCAGCTAGCAACAGTTCTCAATCTCGGCTACACATCAGAAAATTCTGGGGAGCTTTTAAAAAAACCCCACGTCTAGGCCATATCCCACACCAAAGAAATCAGTATATCTGCAGGGATAGGGCTGGACATCAACTATTGTCTTTTACTTCACTGGGCAATTCCAATGTGCAGGCAAGGCTGAAAGCCATGGACTAGTAGCTAATGTAATTAAGCAACTCTCTATGGTGTTTTCTGTATTATAATAGAAGTTTACCCAAACAACAGAAATATGCTTGTGCTTTCTAGAAAATTTTCTGGTGCTCCAGGCCACTATGTGTGCCCTCCCATTTTCTTTTTCTTTTGAAATCATTTTAATCTTAAAGAAAAGTTGCAAAATTCCCCATCTGCTAACATTATGCCACATTTGCTTTATCATACTTTTTATATATTTATACATTTTTTTCTGATTCATTGAATAAGTAAACTGTAGACATCATGTCTCTTTAGCTCTAAATATGTCATTGTATAACTTCTAAGAACAAGGAATTATGTTACATAACTATAATATAATGATGAAAATCAGGAAGTTTAACGGTGATATACTGTCATTATCTAATCTATAAACCTTATTCAAAGATCTTGATAAAGTCTTTTATAGTAATTTTACTCCCATCCTCCTTGGGCCATGATCCAATGCAGGATCATGCATTACATTTACTGTCATGTCTCTTTAGTCTCCTTTAATCTGAAACAGCTGGTCAGCCTTTGTCTTTCATGATAATGACATTTTTAAAAAGTACAGGCCAGTCACTTTATAGAACACCCTCAGCTGTCACGGGTGTTCCCTCATGATTACACTGAGATTATGCCTTTTGACAGCCATAATTCAGAAATGATGGTATGAAATCATCATGTGTGGAAGGATAAGAAAATATCAAATCTCCATGCATTGTTTTGCATAATCATTTTTTGTTAAAAATTTTAAAAATCATATGTATTAATACATGCATGGAAAAGACGGAGGATACATACCGAGTTCCCATCAGGAACAGGAATAGGGAGGGAGGGAACTTTCATTTTTACTTTTTATTGCTGTATTGCTTTAGTAGTACTCCTTGTAATAAAATGTTTATTTCCAAGTAAAAAATAAAAGAATTTGGTGCAACCACTGTGGAAAACAGTATGGAGGTTCCTTAAAAAACTAGAGTTACCATATGATCCAACAAACCCACTCTTAGGTATATATCCAGAGAAAATCCTAATTCAAAAAGATACATGCACCCCAACGTTCACGGCAGCACTATTTACAATAGTCAGGACATGGAAGCAACTTAAGTGTCCATCTACAGATGAATGGATAAAGAAGATATGGTTTATATATATTATGGAGTATTATTCAGCCATAAAAAGAATGAAATACTGCCATTTTCAGGAACATGGATGGACCCAGAGATTACCATACTAAGTAAAGTAAGTCAGACAAAGAAAGACAAATATATGGTATCACTTATATGTGGAATCTAAAAAATGATACAAATGGACTTATTTACAAAACAGACACACTCACAGACACAGAAAATAAACTTATGGTTACCAAACAGGAAGGGAGGAAGGGATAAATCAGGACCTTGGGATTAGCAGATACAAACTAATATATATTAAATAAAAGACAAGGTCCTACTGTATAGCACAGGGAACTATATTCAATATCTTGTAATAACCTATAATGGGAAAGAATCTGAAAAAGAATATATATATGTATACATACACACACACACACACACACACACATACACACATACATATATACATACACACACACAACTGAATCACTTTGCTGTGCACCAGAAACAAATACAACATTGTAAACCAATTACACTCAATTTTTTTAAAAAAGAGAAAATAAATGTGCTTCTTCCTTTTACCCTCCTCAGATCTATCAGTCTTCAATGGATCAATCTTGGATCTCTTCGTTTCACTAAAACCTTCAAGTCAAAATGATGTGCACCACAGCTGTATCTTTAAAAACCCATAATTTAATAATTTACTCAATACACTTTTCTGTAGGATATCCCCAATGAGATGGTCCAAGACATACATGTCTGAAGAGGTCAGGAGCATTCTACTTGGAACAATCTTACACCACAACTTTTGAAGAATCTTCAAAAAAGGCTGTGATCAGGTTCTCATACTTACCTTTTTTATTGGTTGTGAAGTACTTGGAGTCAGTCATGGTTGTGGATCTTTAATGTGCACCTACAGCAAGAGAAGAGAATTCCTTTAACCAAGTTATTTATGTCCAGCAAGGCATTCAACTAATTTTAAGATCATTTATATACAAGAATTTCTGCATTCAGAAAGTATCTTCATCCTTACCACCATCACTGGTGATCCAAAGGGATGCAAGGATAATTAAGAATGTAATCCTTGCCTCAAAAGCTAATTGGAGGGCTTCCCTGGTGGCGCAGTGGTTGAGAGTCCGCCTGCCGATGCAGGAGACGCGGGTTCGTGCCCCGGTCCGGGAGGATCCCGCGTGCCGCGGAGCGGCTGGGCCCGTGAGCCATGGCCGCTGAGCCTGCGCGTCCGGAGCCTGTGCTCCGCGGCGGGAGAGGCCACAGCAGTGAGAGGCCCGCGTACCGCAAAAAAAAAAAAAAAAAAAGCTAATTGGAACAAAATCCAAAGGCCTAATGGAATAGAGTGATAATCTGAACCTATCATAGTTTTATGATTTTATCCACAATTATCTCTTCAGAGTCTCCAAGACCTAAAGCTACATCTTTTTACAAATACATCTTCAGTTAGTCACTCCAATATTTAAAATAAGGAAAAGTTTGTTTCAAAAGATCTCCCCATTACTTCCCATTAAAGCAAATCTGATTTACTTCCCTGCCTCAAGATGGAGTCACTCTAAGACATATATTCTGAAACAGAGTAAAACTGAAAGAGAAAAAAAATTTATCAACCTATTCACCATTACATGCAACTATCAATAAAAGGAATTTCTTTCAGAAAAAAAAGAAAAGCCTAGATTAGTAGGACAATACTCTTTTATAACAAACACCTAGAGAGGCAAACATCTAGAGAGGTGTTACGCATGGATTTTTTTTAAATTATGCTTTTCATATTTCCAACAACCTACAATTCCCCCGAGTATTCCCCAAAATAAAAAATATCAGTTTACAGTTAAAAACAATGCAAAAAACTGAGATATTTGTTCAGTCACACTGAGTACTAAAGAGAATCAGAACTGGTGTTAAAACTTAAAAGAACATGGATCCCAGCTTCAACTTTAACTTTTCTGTTCCAATTTCCAGAATTAATCCAGTTGACATAAGGCTCCATTGGTAAAACGAAAACAGCATGGACTGATCACATTTTTCCCCAAATAATGAGACAATGTTTTCTGATTTGAGAAACCCTAAGATTTTGTCCAATGTACTTGACTTCTTTAAATACATTAAAACTTTCTTTTAATAATATTCCTGCTGCACTCAAAAATGAGTAGCTTCTGGGATTTCCCTGGTGGCACAGTGGTTAAGACTCTGTGCTCCCAAAGCAGGTGGCCCATGTTCGATCCCTGGTCCGGGAACTAGATCCCATATGCGTGCCACAACTAAGAGTTCGCATGACACAACTAAGGAGCCAACGAGCCTCAACTAAGGAGCCTGCCTGCCACAACTAAGACCCGACACAACCAAATAAATAAATTTTTAAAAAAATGATTATCTTATTACTGACCACCATCATTAATAATACTTATCACCAAATTTTGGACAGATGCCCTGGCACCTACTCATTATTTTCTGGTCAAAACAACATGAGTGATAATATATTTGGCAAACTTGAGCAATAATACCTCCACAAACAATGGTAATTATGGATCTGAGAAAAAAGACCTAAGCACTCAACAAATCAATGTAATTAAGGAAAAAAGCCAGAAAATCATAAAATAATGAAAAAAGGTTGCCTCAAATTTGTTCTCTAAAATGTACTACTTGGACTATTTAAGGGAAATTAGACTCATTTGTTATCTTTCCAAGGAGCTACTTAATGTTTATAGTACTGATCCTTATACAATAGTGCTTTTAGGTTGTACAAGAATTTCACTGAATTTACCTTGTTAAAAGAAGTAAGCTAGAACTCACACAAATCATTACAGAATACAGAAATTTCTGATTTGACACTATTTGTTATAACTTAAAGTGAGCCTGTAACAGAGGCTTGTCTTATGTAGTATTTTCATAATGTCTTTTCTAGCTAAAATTCAAAGAATTATAATCTTTTAATCCATTTAATCACTTAATCCATTCACAGTGTAAACTAAATGCGAAGTAGGCAAACTGAAGAAAGGAGTCCTTCACATAAAAGACCTGGAATAGGGACTTCCCTGGTGGTGCAGTGGTTAAGGATCCGCCTGCCAATGCAGGGGATGTGGGTTTGGTCCAGGAAGATTCCACATGTCACGGAGCAATTAAGCCCATGTGCCACAACTACTGAGCCTGTGAGCCACAACTACTGAGCCCACATGCTACAACCACTGAAGTCCACAAGCCTAGAGCCCGTGCTCCGCAACAAGAGAAGCCACTGCAATGAGAAGCTCACACACACCGCAACTAGAGAAAGCCCACACACAACAACGAAGACCCAACACAGCCATAAGTTAATTAATTAATTAATTTTAAAAAGACCTGGAATAAATGTGAAGTTATCATCTAAGAACTTATATATACAAAGAGGAAAACCAGTATACAGAAATGATTACAGTACTAGAGCCTGACAGGAGGGCCATAGCTCAAGGCCATTATGGTCTATCCAGGATGTTGTTACACCACTCTAATCCTTTGGGATCATCAAAAGTTAAAACTTGCTTAACATTTAAAGACAAAAGCTGCTTGGAATTTCTCACTGTTTCTTTGAAAAGGGCCCCCAAATCGTTCTGTTTTCTAAAGCTCTCATACACATTCACATATATTAAATTTTTAACAGAAAATTTCAGCACAATCTGTTAAACATTAAATTAACCTAGTCTTAAATCGTACCTTTATTAGTGACCCACACATTTCATTACTTCCCCTAACAAATTTCATCATCGAGGAATAGATTTCTGTCCTATTACATTGTGAGCACTAAGTTCTTAACTAGAGAATAATGTACCAGCCCACAAAATTTCAGGGAAGAGGAGAGAATCAAGTACATGATCTTAGACCGTAAATTAAGAACCCCTGCTTTTCAAGAGAAAGGAGAAACACACCACTCTCTTATCTTGCACTGTCCTACACAACAGTAATGAAATATCCTTTACACATATTGGCAGAGCAACATTTTATCATGTCAGTTCCTGACTTAAGCCAAAAGAAACTCCCCCAAAATAAAAATAAACTAGCCTAAACAAAAACAAATGAGAAGAGTCGGGCCAAATGCCACCAAACTGCTCACTGTAAAATGGTTAATTTTATGTTATGTGAATTTCACCTCAAAAAATTGCATATATATGCATTTTTTGGCTGCATTGAGTCTTCATTGCTGCACGTGGGCTTTCTCCAGTTGTGGTGAGCGGGGGCTACTCTGCATTGCTGTGCGTGGGCTTCATTAGTTGCAGGATGCAGGCTCAGCAGTTGCAGCACATGGGCCCCAGAGCACATGGGCTTCAACAGCTGCAAAGCATGGGGTCAGCAGTTGTGGCGCACGGGCTTAGTTGCTCCGTGGCATGTGGAATCTTCCCAGACCAGGGATCAAACCCCATGTCCCCTGCATTGGCAGGCAGATTCTTAACCACTGCACCACCACGGAAGTCCCTGTATATATTTTTAAATGAGACACAGTTTTATGGTTTTGTTTTTGTTTTTTTTAATGACACTCTTAATCACACACTAGAGATGAATATGGTCAGATTCTGTAAAACATAGGATGGTGAAAACTGTTTTCTGGGGCTTCCCTGGTGGCGCACTGGTTGAGAGTCTGCCTGCCGATGCAGGGGACACGGGTTCGTGCCCTGGTCCGCAAGGATCCCACATGCCGCGGAGCGGCTGGGCCCGTGAGCCATGGCCGCTGAGCCTGCGCATCCGGAGCCTGCGCATCCGGAGCCTGTGCTCCGCAACGGGAGAGGCCACAACAGTGAGAGGTCCGTGTACCGCAAAACAAAAACAAACAAACAAACAAAACCTGTTGTCTGCTTTAGAAGCCAAAGAAAAAGCAGCCAAGATAGAGTTCAAAGAATAAGTCAAGTATTTGCTGAAGAGCCTCAAAAATCAAGTTCCTTCTGGGAGCTGGGGGGGTATTTATTCCTCAGGAGAGTCCCAGGGTAAAGCCAAGCCATCATGGAGCTGGAATTCACACTACCTTTTTACCAGATCAAACTAGAGAAGTCACCGGCTGTTCTGAGGACCTGAGGTATGACCCCAGGACATTGTTAAAAAATAATAATAATAATGCTGCCACAGTCAAAAGCACAATCACTCTAACTTTCCTAGCCCAGAGTATGATGTCACTGCATTTCAGAAAAGGTCTCCCCAGGGCTTCCCTGGTGGCGCAGTGGTTGAGAGTCCGCCTGCCGATGCAGGGGACCCGGGTTCGTGCCCCGGTCTGGGAAGATCCCACATGCCGCGGAGCGGCTGGGCCCGTGAGCCATGGCTGCTGAGCCTGCGCGTCAGGAGCCTATGCTCCACGACGGGAGAGGCCACACAGTGAGAGGCCCGCGTACCGCAAAAAAACGAAAAGGTCTCCCTGTACAGGATTATACATCTAGATTTAACATAACTTAGTTTCTACTAAATATAGGTTGTAAAAGTCCCTTCTCAACTATTCCTCCCTCCTTCCGGTGCCCGTAAAGAGACTAAGGCCAGAAAAAAATTAACAGGGTCTTAATTTCAAATGGCTCTCTGGGAAATGGCTGCTAAATTACAGTTGATGAGGCCACTAAATCCCCTCTTCGCATAAAGTAGGACTTTACACAGTTGGTGCTAGTAGGGAAAAAGTGAACAGTTGACCAAAATATAAAGCAGAAAGGTCATTTCAAGCAATCTTCCATTACAAGGGTGAGAGGTGCTAATCAGATATTTCAATAATGCAAAGACAATGGCATCCTCAGGTATCATTTATTGCATAAGAAATGACAGCAGACAACTCATTACAACAGACACACCTGCAATTTCCATTTAAAAATGACCACAACATAATTTGTTAATATTATACGGTAAGAAAAAAGCTCAAAAGTTTTACATCCAATTCTTAACTGATATAAACTCTGGAAAACTTACGCCTGGAAGGAGAGAAAAGAAGGAAGAAAGGAAAATGCGTCCTACCTGATTCGTTCCGTGTTCCCCTCCGGCGCGCGCCGTGGTGGGAGGGGCCTGAGGAGGTGGGGCCTGCAGCGGGGCCCGGCGGGGGCGGAGCCGGCGGCCACCGCCGCGGGCGAGTAAAGGAGAAGGCGGAGCGGGAGGCAAAAAGCCTACAGCACCCGGTATTCCCAGGCGGTCTCCCATCCAAGTACTAACCAGGCCCGATCCTGCTTAGCTTCACGAGAATCATACGAGATCGGGCGCGTTCAGGGTGGTATGGCCGTAGACGGGGGCGGGGGCCGCGGGCTGCCTCTTGAGGCCCAGTTTCGCTGGCGCTTGCGCCTTACCGCCAGCCTGGCGGCCCGCCCGCCCCGGCAGGGCCCCCTCGCCCGCCCAGGCAGGGGGAACGGAGGTCTCAGGTATCGGGCGGTGGCGGAGGGGTTGGCGACGTCCCAGCCCAGGGCGGGCGTGACCCAGCAAACCCTTCGGCGCTTGGCGCCCCGCCCCAGATCCCGCACGTCGCTCACGGGGACGTGGCCCCGGAGGCTTCAGGGCCCGGGGCCCGCGGTCCCTTGGGCATCCCGCCTGCCCGCCCACGCGGCGCTAGGCTCAGTGCAGCCGCAGCCCGGCCGGCCCTCCTGCCCGACAGCAGCTGGCCCGAAGCCACTGGGATCCACCATTGAGTCGCCACGGCCCATTAGCGCCAGCTAGGCCACCCTTGCCCCCCCCCGCCACCTGCCGAGCTCAGGACCCCGCCCCTGGTGGCCGGCAGGCCAGGGGAAGCGGCCCCTGCCCTCGATCCCGCTCCCGCCCCCGGCCGCGGCGACACAGTGGAGTGGGGGCTTTTGTGGGAGGTAGCTGTGGAGGGACACACTGGCACACAGGTGGCGGCGCCGGGGCTAGGCGCCAGTGGTGGCGGCCAGGTGCAGGTCGAGGGGCTCACGGGCCTCACGGACAGCAACCGCGCCCACGGTGGAGTCTGGTTCTGGAGGGCTCTGAGCCTCATCCGCTCTCGTGCCTCGGTACTGCTGGCCCGAAGCCTTGCAGCGCAACACCCGAACGGCCCACAGACGGAGCCTCCCCAGCTGTGCTCACAGCGGGCCCAACCGCAGGCCACACCTCTCCACGGGACACTTGAACTACTCCCAGGATCCCCACGAGGTGCGGCACCGGGCGGCCGAATGGGCTGAGATGCTGCCCGTGCAGCGCCCTCTGGCCACCTCTGCCTCCCTCACGGTGCTGGCCGAGGCCTCGTACAAGCGGGCCCTGGCTCCCAGCTCAGCGCTGCTCCTCCACCCCTCCCAGCCCTTGCCTGACCTCCAGGCTACCGAGCGCCCTCCACCCCCGCCCACCTTCATGCCACTCAGCCGGAACCCCGGCGGCAATGCCAAATACCAGGTATATGACAGCCTGGAGCTGAAGCGGCAAGTGCAGGAGAGCCAAGCGCGGGCCAACTCGCTGCTACCTTCCACCTCGGCCTCGAGGCCCTCTCTGCACGTGAGCCAGCCTGGTTAAATGAACTTACCAGCAGCAAATGGGGGCAGGGGGCAGCAGGGCATGGAGAGATTAATAAAGAGCGCCAGAGTCCAGGAAACATTGGTGGTCTGTGGCTTGGAAGCACCACTTCTTCTGCCAGCCTGGGTTCCTGCCCTTGGCTTCCTGCAATAAGAAGCCAGTGTCCCCTTCTTGGCCTGAGGGTCCCCTTGGTTTAGTGGTCACAATCCTGCCAGCAGGCCCCTCCTGGTCCTATACCATGCACTCAGTACATCTGCAGCTGCAGACTCCAAGCCACTGGTCTCTGGGCACCTCCTCTGTGTCTCAGCTCTCCTGTCCCTAAAGAGCCTCATACAAGAAGCTGCTTCCAAACTGGGAGATTCCACATCTGGGCAGGTCCAGCTCCAGGCCCAGTGAAGGGCATGAAGAAGGCTGAGGCTCTGGACTCCAGCCAGGCCTTCCGCAGGACTCTGAGGCCAAGGTCTTCCTAGTCTCAGGAGGGGCCAAGAGATGGAATGTGTCATTTGAACAAGTGAGTCAGCGGGCGGTGAGCGAATGCCTGACTGCACGAGGGTAGGTGTGCCGGCCTCCGGGCCCTGTTTGACTGTCCAGGCTCAGCTTACCTGACCCTGGTTACCAGGGAATGCCACTCTGGGCCCCCCTTTTCTTTCATCCCCCTCCCTCACTGTGACCTCAACACCTGCCCCATTATGACCCAGTCTGGCTCCCAGTTAAAACTGGAGGGCAGGGGGCCCAGGCAGTCCTGGGACCAACGGCCATGGGTGAGCGACACTACTACCGAGCCGAGCCGTTCACTGGCCCCATCCCCAGGAAATGCCAGGAGCAAGGATACTCAATTCTTCTGATCCCGGTCAGCTTCATCTTGCTCAACGTGGGGATCAACGTGGTGACTATGGTCAGGGCAGGATCTGTGCAGCGCGGTTGGGGGAGCCCTGGGGTCTTGAAGGGGCTGAGGTGGGAGGGCTGCTGGGGTGTGACCGGACAAGGGTTGGATTTCAGGGCTCACCCTGCTCCCGGCCTCGCCCCTCCCCTTCTTCCCTCAACTCTGGAGGCATCTGAAGAGATTCTTGCGGGCACTTTTCAATCGTATTTTCCACAAAGGTGAGTGGGCGCCGGCGTGGGTTCAGGGGATGTGGGCCTGTCCCCTTTCTTCTATCCCTGCCTTGATTCTCAGCCCCTCAGGAACCCAGGCCCTGACCCATCTCGCCTTTCCCCACAGACAAGCAAGCCAGCTGTGTAGGCAGCCATCGCATGTGCATGCGCTGCTCCGTGGATCCCAAGAACCTGTGCTCAAGAGTTTCTTCCCGCTTCTGCCATCGCCCAAGCTTCCTGCTCGGGCAGGCAAACCACCTTGACTCCTGCCTGCAGCGGGGCTCGGCGGGGGCGGAGCCGGCGGCCCCCCCGCCGCGGGCGAGTAAAGGAGAAGGCGGGCGGAGCGGGAGGCAAAAAGCCTACAGCACCCGGTATTCCCAGGCGGTCTCCCATCCAAGTACTAACCAGGCCCGACCCTGCTTAGCTTCCGAGATCAGACGAGATCGGGCGCGTTCAGGGTGGTATGGCCGTAGACGGGGGCGGGGTCCGCTGGCTGCCTCTTGAGGCCCAGTTTCGCTGGCACTTGCGCCTTACCACCAGCCCAGTGACCCACCCTCTCCGGCAGGGCAAAAGGGCCCTGATAATACTCGTAACTCAGGCACAGACACTCTACCTAATTAAGGTATTGACATCCTCTTAACTGAGGCACTGACACTGTTCCAAAGCACTCACACTACTCCTAACTCAGGCCATAACACTACTAAGAACTGAGGCACTGACACTGTCCCTAACTAAGGCCCTGACACTACTATTACCTAAGGGAAAGAGACTGTCCCTAACTAAAACCAGGACGCTATTCACAACTCGGGAATGAACACTGTCCCTAATGAACCCCGTGAAACTAATCCTAAACCAGGCACTCACACTCTGCCTAAGACCTTGACAATACTCTTGAGGGACTGACACTGTTCGTAACTAAGACCTTTACACTACTCCTAACTCAGGCCTTAACACTACTCCTAACTCAAGCACTGACACTGTCCCTAACTAAGGCCCTGAGACTACTAACAACTGAGGCACAGACACTGTCCCTAAGACCAGTACGCTACTCACAATTTGGGAAGGACACTGTCCCTAACCAAACCCGTTACACTAATCCTAACACAAGCACTCACACTCTGCCTCACTACGGCCTTGAAAATACTCTTAACTGAGGCACTGACACTGTCAGTGACCCAGACACTATTACAAACTCAGCACTGAGACTGTCCCTAACTAACTCCGTGATACTACTACCAACTCAGGCACGGACACTCTCCTTAACTAAAGCCGTGACACTACACTTAACTCAGGCATTGACACTGTCTATAACTAAGGGCCTGAAACTTCTCGCAACTCTGACATTGACACTGTCCTTAACTAAGGACCTGATATTACTGCAATCTCAGGCATTCACACGCTTCCTAACTAAGGTCTTGACAGTACTTTTAACTCAGGCACTGAGACTGTACTTAAGACCCTCACACTACTCCTAACTCAGGCTATATAACTACTCCTAACCCAGGCACTGAATCTGTCCCTAACTAATGCCCTGACACTAAGGCACAGACACTATCCTTAGCTAAGACCTGGATGCTACTTACAATCTGGGAATGTACACTGTCCCTAACTAAATCCGTGACATTAATACTATCTCAGGCACTCACCCTCTGCCTCACTAAGGCCTTGACAGTACTCTTAACTGAGGCACTGACACTTGTCCCTAAGGCCCTCACACCACACCTAACTCAGGCTATGACAATGTCCTTAAATAAGGTGATGACCCTACTTCTAACTCAAGCCTGAACACTACTCCTAACTCAGGAACTTGTTTCTCCCTAATAAAGGCCCTGATACTAATAACTCAGGCACTGACATTCTACCTAACTGAGGACTTGACATACTTTTAACTGAGGAACTGACACTGTCCCTAATGCCCTCACACTACTCCTCACTCAGGCCATAACACTACTCCTAACTCAGGAAATGACACTTGCCCTAACTAAGGCCCTGACCCTACTACTTAATAAGGCACAGACACTGTCCCTAAGAAAGGCCCTCACACTACTCCTAACTCAGGTTTTAACACTACTCCTAACTCAGGCACTGACACTGTCCCTATTTAAGGCCATGGCACTACTCCAAATTCAGGGACTGACACTATACCTAAATAAGGCCCTGACGCTACTACTAACTCAGGCGGTGACACTACTCCAACTCAGGCCATAATATTATTCCTACCTCAGGTACTGACACTGTCCCTATCTAAGGCCCTTACACTAGTCCCAACTCCAGCCATGACACTACTCCTAACTCAGGCACTGACACTCTCCCTACATAAGACCAGGATGCTACTGCCGACTTGTGAACGGACACTGTAGCTAACTAAAGTCGTGACATTAATCCTAACTCACACACTGACACTCTGCCTAACTAAGGCCCGGACACTATTCCTAACTCAGCAATGATACTGTCCCTATCTAAGTTCGTGATATTTCTACCAAAGAAGGCACTGACACTCACCTTAACTATAGTAGTAGTAGCAGCAGCAGTAGTAGTGGTAGCAGCAGTAGCGGTAATAGCAGTAGTATTTGCCATGCACTGGACTACTAGTAGTAGCATTAGTAGTAGCAGTAAAAGCAAAATCAGTAGTATCAGTAAATTTGCCATGCACTAGGCTATTAGTATTGATAGTAGTAGTAGCAGTAGTAGCAGCAACAGCAGTAGAAGTAGCAGCAGCAATATTTGTACTAGTAGCAGTTGTAGTACCAATAGTAGCAGCAGGAGCAGCAGTAGTAGTAATAGTAGTAGTATTTGCCATACACTGGTCTAGTAGTAGTAGTAGCCGCAGCAGCAGTAGAAGAAGTAGCAGCAGTAGGAGGAGCAGCAGCAGTAGTAGGAGAAGAAGTAGTGGTAATAGTAGTAGTATTTGCCATGCCCTAGGCTAGTAGTAACAGTAGCAGCAAGAGCAGTAGTACTAGTAGATTTGCCAGGCACTGGGCTAGTACAATAGATAGTAGTTGTAGCAGTAGTAGCAGCTTCCGAAATAGTAGTAATAGTTGTAGTGTTTACAATTCACTTGACTACTAGTAGTAGCAGTACTAGCAGCAGCAGGTGTAGTAGTAATAGTAATAAAATTTACCATGCACTGGGCTAGTAGTAGTATTAGTAGTGGTAGCAGAAGCAGTAGTAGCAACAGCAGCAGTAGTAGTAATTGTGGTAGTATTTGCCATGCACTGGACTACTAGTGGTAGCAGTAGTAGCAGCAGCAGCAGCAGTAGTAGTAATAGTAGTAGTATTTGCCATGCACTAGACTACTAGTAGTAGCAGTAGCAGTAGCAGTATTAGCAGCAGCAGCAGCAATGGTAAATGTAGTAGTATTTGCTATGCACAGGACTACTAGTTGTAGTAGTAGAAGTAACAGTAATAGCAGCAGTAGCAGGAGTAGTAGTAATACTAGTAGTATTTGCCATGCACAGGACTCGTAGTATTAATAGTAGCATCAGCATTAGAAGTAGCAGCAGCAGAAGTAGAAGTAGCAGCAGCACTACTAGTAGTAATAGCAGTAGTAGTAGCACTACTAGCAGCAGCAGCAGCAGTAGTAGTAATTGTAGTAATATTTGCCATGCACAGGACTACTAGTTCTAGCAGTAGTAGTAGTAGCAGCAGCAGAAGCAGTAGTAGTAACAGTAGTAGTATTAGTCATGCCCTGGGCTAGAAGTAGTAGTAGTAACAGCAGCAATAGAATTAGCAGCAAAAGCAGTAGTAGTAGCAACAGTATTGGTAATAGTTGTACCAGTTTGCCATGCACTGGGTTAGTAGTTATAGTTGTAGTAGTGGTATCAGCAGCAGTAATAATGGCAGTAGCAGCAGAAGCAGTAGCAGCATTAGTAGTAATAGTAGTACTAATTGCCATGAACTGGACTACAAGAGGTAGCAGTAGTAGAAGCTTCAGCAGCAGGACTTGTTATAGTAGTAGTATTTGACATACACTGGGGTAGTAGTAATACTACTAGCAGCAGTACTAATATTAGCATCAGTAGTAGTAGTAGCAGCAGTACTAGTAAAAGTAGTAGTACTTGCCATGCACTGGGCTAGTAGTAGTTGTAGTAGTAGTGGTAGCAGCAGCAGTAGAAGTGGCAGCAGTGTCAGTAGAAGTAGCAGAAGATTTGACCTGCAGCAGCCCAGTAGTAGCATAAGCATTAGCAGTAATAGGTGTACTATTAGTAGATTTGCCATACACTGGGCTAGTTGTATTGATACTAGTAGTGGCAGTAGTAGCAGCAGCAGCAGTAGTAGTAATAATAGTAATATTTGCCATGCACTGGACTACTAGTTGTAGCAGCAGTAGTAGCAGAAGTAGCAGCAGCAGCAGTAGTGGTAATAGTAGTCGTATTTTCCATACACTGGGATAGTAGTAGTAGTAGTAGCACCAGCAGCAGTAGAAGAAGCAGCAGCAGTAGTAATAACAGCAGTAGTAGTTGTAGAAGCAATATTGGTAATAGTAGTAGTACTTGCCATGCACTAGGCTTGTAGTAGTAGTAGCAGTAGCAGCAAGAGCAGTAGTAGTAGTAGATTTACCAGGCACTGGGCTAGTAGAATTGATAGTAGTAGTAGCAGTAGTAGCAACAGCAGCAGCAGTAGTAGTAATAGTAGTAGAATTTGAAATACACTGGACTACTAGTAGTAGCAGTAGTAGCAGCAGCAGGTGTAGTAGTAATGGTAGTAATATTTGCCATTCGCTGGGCTAGTAGTAGCAGCAGAGGCAGTAGAAGTAGCAACAGCAGCAGTAGTAGTGGCAAAATATTATCCCAGCAGTGGGCCAGTAGTAGTAGTACCAATAGCAGTAATAGCAGTAGTATTAGTAAATTTGTCAAGAAGTGGGCTAGAAGTATTGATTGTAGTACTAGCAGTAGTAGCAGCAGCAGCAGTAGTAGTAATAGAAGTAGTATTTACCATGCACTGGACTACTACTAGTAGAAGTAGTTGTATCAGTAGTAGCAGCAACAGCAGAAGTATTAGTGATAGTAGTAGTATTTTCCATGCACTGGGCTAGTAGTAGTAGTAGTAGTAGCAGCAACAGTAGAAGTAACAACAGCAGCAGTAGTAGTAGCAGTAATAGTGGTAATAGTACTAGTATTTGCCATGCACTGGGCTAGTAGTAGTAGTAGTAGTAGTGGTAGCAGCAGCAGTAGTAGTAGCAGCAGATATGCCCAGCAGTGGGCCAGTAGTAGTAGTAGCAGTAGCAGCAATAGCAGTAGTAGTAGTATATTTCCCATGCACTGGGCTAGTAGTACTGATAGTAGTATTAGCATTAGTAGCAGCAGCATCAGTAGTAGTAATATTAGTATTTGCCATGAACTGGACTACCATTAGTAGCAGTAGTAGTAGCAGTAGTAGCAGCAGCAGCAGCAATAGTAATATTATTTGCCATGCACAGGACTACTACTAGTAGCAATAGTAGTAGCAGTAGTAGCAGCAGCAGCAGTAGTAGTAGTAGAAGAAGTAATGGTAATAGTATTGGCCATGCACTAGGCTAGTAGTAGTTGTAGCAATAGCAGCAAGAGTAGTAGTAATAGTAGATTTGCCAGGAACTGGGTTAGTAGAATTGATAACAGTAAAAGCAGGAGTAGCACCATCCGAAGTAGTATTAATAGTAGTAGTATTGCATTGCACTGGACTACTAGTAGTAGCAGTAGTAGCAGCAGCAGGTGTAGTAGTAATAGTAGTAGTTTTTGCCATACACTGGGCTAGTAGTAGTAGCAGTAGAAGTAGCAGCAGCAGTAGTAATAGTAGCTGCAGTAGTGATAATAGTAGTAGTATTTGCCATGCACTGGGTTAGTAGTAGTATTAGTAGTGGTAGCAGAAGCACCAGAAGTGGCAGCAGAATCAGTAGTAGTAGCAGCAGATTTGCCCTGCAGTGGGCCAGTCGTAGTAGTACCAATAGCAGCAATAGCAGGAGTAGAAGTATATTTGCCATGCAATGGGCTAGTAGTTTTGATAGTAGTAGAAGCAGTAGTAGTAGCAGCAGCAGTAGTAGTAAGTGTGGTAGTGTTTGCCATGCACTGGACTACTAGTAGTAGCAGCAGTAGTAGCAGTAGTAGCAGCAGTAGCAGTAGTAGGAATATTAGTAATATTTGCCATGCACTGGACTGTTAGTTGTAGCAGTAGAAGTAACAATAGTAGCAGCAGCAGCAGCAGTAGTAGTAATAGTAGTAATATTTGCCGTGCACTGGACTACTAGTAGTAGCAGTAGTAGTAGCAGCATTAGCAACATCAGCAGCAGTGGTAATAGTAGTACTATTTGCTATGCACTGGACTACTAGTCGTAGTAGTAGAAGTAACAGTAGTATTAGCAGTAGAAGATGCAGCAGCAGCAGTAGTAGTAGTATTTGCCATGCACAGGACTAGTAGTAGTAGTAGTACTAGCAGCAGCAGTAGAATTAGCAGCAGCAGCAGTAGCAGCAGCTGTAGTACTAGTAGTATCAGTAGTAGTAATGCTAGTTGTATTTGCCATGAACTGTACTACAAGTAGTAGCAGTAGTACCAGCAGCAGCAGTACTACTTACTGTAGTAGTATTTGCCATGCACTGAGCTAGTAGTGGTACAAGTAGCAGCAGTAGTAATAGTAGCAGCATTAGTAGTAGTAGCAGCAGTAGTGGTAATAGTAGTAGTATTTGCATGAAATAAACTTGTAGTAGTAGTAGTAGTGGTAGCAGCAGCAGTAGAATGGCAGCAGCAGCAGTAGTAGTAGCAGCAGATATGTCCTGCAGTGGGCGAGTAGTAGTAGTAGCAGCAGCTGTAGAAGTAGAAGCAGCAGCAGTATTAGTAACAGCAGCAGTAGTAATACTAGTAGTATCTGCCATGCACTGGGTAAGTAGTAGTAGTAGCAGTACAGCAATAGCAATAGTAATAGTAGATTTGCCATGCACTGGGCTAGTTGTATTGATATTAGTAGTAGCAGTAGTAGCAGCATCAGTACTAGTAGTAATAGTATTCATATTTGCATTGCACTGCACTACTATCAGTAGCAGGAGTAGTAGCAATAGTAGCAGAAGCCGCAGCAGTAGTACTAATAGTAGTAGTATGTGCCATGCACTGGACTACTAGTAGTAGCAGTAGTAGTGGTAGCAACAGCAAAAGTAGTGACAGCAGCAACAGAAATAGTAGCAGGAGATTTGCCCCGCAGTTGGTCAGTAGGAATAGCGGTAGCAGAAACAGCAGTAGTAGTAGTAGATTTGCCATGCACTGAGCTAGTAGTATTGATAGTAGTAGTAGCAGAAGTAGAAGCATCAGCAGTTGTAGAAATAATAGTAGTATTTGCCATGAACTGCACTACTAGTAGTAGCAGTAGTAGTAACAGTAGTAGCACCATAAGGTATAGTAGTAATTGTAGTAGTATTTACCAGGCACTGGGCTAGTTGTAGTTGTAGTAGCACCAGCAGCAGTAGAAGTAGCAGCAGCAGCAGTAGTAGTAGCATCAGTAGAGGTAATAGTAGTAGTATTTGCCATGCACTGGGCTAGTAGTTGTAGCAGCAGGATTAGAAGTGGCAGCAGCAGCATTAGTGGTAGCAGAAGATTTTTCCTGCACTGTGTCAGTAGTAGTAGTAAAATTAGAAGCAATAGCAGGAGGAGGAGTAGATTTACCATGCACTGGGTTGGTAGTATTGATACTAGTATTAGCAGCAGCAGCAGTGGTAGTAAGAGTGGAGGTATTTGCCATGCACTGTACTACTAGTAATAGCAAGAGTAGTAGCAGTAGTAGCAGCAGCAGTAGTAATTATAGTAGTATTTGCAATGCACAGGACCACTAGTAGTAGCAGTAGTAGCAGCAGCAGTAGTAGTAATTATAGTACTATTTGCAATGCAGTGGACTACTAGTAGTAGCAGTAGTAGTAGCACTAGTAGCAGCAGCAGCAATGGTAGTAATAGTATTTACCATGCATTGGGCTAGTAGTAGTAGCAGAAGTAGCAAGAGCTGTAGAAGTAGCAGCAGCAGTAGAAGTAGTAGCAGCAGTAGTAGTGATACTAGTAGTATTTGATATACACTGGACTACTAGTAGTAGTACTAGCAATAGTAGCAGCTGGAGCAGTAGTAGTAATAGTAGTAGTATTAGCCAAGCACTGGACTACTTGTATTAGCCAAGCACTAGGTGTAGCATGAGTAGAATTAGTAGTAACAGTACTAGTAGTAGTAGCAGTAGTAGTAGCAACAGCAGTAATAGTAATAGTATTTGCCATGCACTGCACTACTTGTAGTAACAGTAGTAGTAGCAGAAGTAGAAGCAGCAGTAGTAGTAGTAATATTAGTAGCATTTTCCATGCACTGAAATAATAGTAGTAGTAGTAATAGCAGTAGACTTAGCAGAAGCAGTATTGCAGCAGTAGTGTTAAGAGTAGTAGTATTTGCCATTCACTGGGCTAGTGGTAGAAGTTATAGTAGTAGTGATAGCAGCAGCAGTAGAAGTGGCAGCAGCAGCAGTAGGAGGAGGAGGAGGAGCAGTAGCAGCCATAGCAGTAATACTAGTAGATTTGCCATACACAGGGCTAGTAGTATTGATAGTGGTAGTAGCAGTAGTAGCAGCATCAGGTGTGGTAGTAGTATTACTAGTATTTGCAATGCACTGGACTACTATTAGTAGCAGTAGTAGTAGCATTAGTACAAGCAGCAGCAGTAGTAGTAAGAGTAGAAGTATTTGCCATGCACTGGGCGAGTAGTAGTAGTATTAGTAGGAGCAGCCATAGAAGTAGCAGCAGCAGCAGTAGTAATAGTAGTAGTATTTTCCATGCACTGAGCTAGTAGTACTCGTAGTAGTAGTAGTAGTGGTAGCAGCAGCAGTAGAAAAGGCAACAGCAGCAGTAGAAGTAGCAGAAGGTTTGACCTGCAGTGGGCCAGTAGTAGTATTAGCATTAGCAATAATTGGTGTAGTACTAATAGACTTGCCATACACTGTGCTAATATTATTAATACTATTAGTAGCAGTCGTAGCAGCAGCAGCAGTAGTAGTATTTGCCATGCACAGGACTACTAGTCGTAGTTGTAGCAGTAGTAGCAGCAGCAGCAGCAGTAGTAGTAATATAGTAGCATTTGCCATGGACTGCATTAGTAGTAGTAGCAGTAGTAGCAGCAGCAGTAGAAGTAGCAGCAGCAACAGTAGTAGTAGCAGCAGTATTAGTAATAGTAGTAGTATATGCCATGCACTGAGCTAGTAGTAGTCATAGTAGTAGTAGTAGTGGTAGCAGGAGTAGTAAAAGTGGCAGCAGCAGCAGTAGTAGTAGCAGCAGATTTGCCCTGCCATGGGCGAGTAGTAGTAGTAGAAGTAGCAGCCATAACAGAACTAGTAGTAGATTTGCCATGCATAGGGCTATTAGTATTGATAATAGTAGTAGCAGTAGTAGCAGCAGCAGCAGTAGTACTAATATTAGTAGTATTTTCCAGGCACAGGACTACTATTAGTAGCAGTAGTAGTAGGAGTAGTAGCAGCAGCAGCAGCAGTAGTGGTAATACTAGTAGTATCTGCCATGCACTGGGTAAGTAGTAGTAGTAGCAGCAATAGTAATAGTAGATTTGCCATGCACTGGGGTAGTTGTATTGATATTAGTAGTAGCAGTAGTAGCAGCATCAGCAGTAGTAGTAATAGTATTCATATTTGCAATGCACTGCACTACTATCAGTAGCAGGAGTAGTAGCAATAGTAGCAGAAGCCGCAGCAGTAGTACTAATAGTAGTAGTATGTGCCATGCACTGGACTACTAGTAGTAGCAATAGTAGTAGTGGTAGCAACAGAAATAGAAGTTGCAGCAGCAACAGAAGTAGAAGCAGGAGATTTGCCCTACAGTTGGCCAGTAGTAGTAGTAGTAGCGGTAGCAGAAATAGCAGTAGTAATAGTATATTTGCCATGCAGTGAGCTAGCAGTATCGATAGTAGTAGTAGCAGTAGTAGCAGCAGCAGCAGTTGTAGTAATAGTAGTAGTTTTTGCCATGCACTGCACTACTAGTAGTAGCAGTAGTGGATGCAGGAGTAGCAGCAGCCAGTGTAGTAGTAGTATTTATCCGACACTGGGCTAGTAGTAGCTGTTGTAGCACCAGCAGCAGTAGAAGTAACAGCAGCAGCAGTAGTAGTAGCATATAGTAGAGGTAATAGTAGTAGTATTTGCCTGCACTGGGATATTAGTAGTGGTAGCAGCAGGAGTAGAAGTGGCAGCAGCAGCAATAGTAGTAGCAGCATATTTGTCCTGCAGTGGGCCAGTAAGAGTAGTACCAGTAGAAGCAATAAGAGGAGTAGTAGTAGATTTACCATGCACTAGGCTAGTAGTATTGATACCAGTAGCAGCAGCAGCAGCAGTTTTAGTAATAGTTGTTGTATTTGCCATGCATTTTACTACTAGAAGTAGCAGTAGTAGTAGCAGTAGTAGCAGCAGCAGCAGCAGCAGAATTGTGGTTGTATTTCCCATGCACTGTACTACTAGTAGTAGCAGTAGTAGCAGCAGAAGTAATAATTATAGTAGTATTTGCAATGCAATGCACTACTAGTAGTAGCAGTAGTAGTAGCAGTAGTAGTAATTATAGTAGTGTTTGCAACGCACTGGGCTACTAGTAGTAGCAGTAGCAGTAGCACTAGTAGCTGCAGCAGCAGCAGTGGTAGTAATAGTAGTAGTATTTACCAAGCACTGGGCTAGTAGTAGCAGTAGTAATACCAGCAGCAGGAGAAGTAGCAGCCGCAGTAGAAGTAGTAGCAGCAGTAGTAGTGATACTAGTAGTATTTGATATACACTGGACTACTAATAGTAGCAGTAGTAGCAGCAGTAGTAGCAGCAGAAGCAGTAGTATTAATAGTAGTATTATTTGCCATGCACTGACTATTAGTAGTAGTAGCAGCAGCAGTAGATGTAGCAGCAGCAGCAGTAGAAATAGCAGCAACAGTACTAGTAGTAGTAGCATGAGTAGTAGCAGTAGTAGCAGCAGCAGCAGCAGTAGTATTAATAGTATTTGCCATGCACCACAGTACTTGTAGTAGCAGAAGTAGTAGCAGAAGTAACAGCAGCTGTGGTAGTAGTGACAGTACTAGTATTTGACATACACTGAACTAATAGTAGTAGTAGTTGTATCAGCAGCAATAAAAGTAGCATCAGCAGTAGTAGTAGTAGCATCAGTACTGGTGATAGTAGTAGTATTTGCCAAGCACTGGGCTACTAGTAGAACTTGTAGTTGTAGTGGTAGCAGCAGCAGTAGAAGTGGCACCAGCAGCAGTAGTAGTAGCACCAGATTTGCCCTGCAGTGGGCGAGTAGTAGTAGTAACAGTAGCAGCAATAGCAGTATTAGTAGTATATTTGACATGCACTGGGCCAGTAGTATTTATAGTATTAGTAGAAGCAGCAACAGTATTCGTATTAATACTATTTGCCATGCACTGGGCTAGTAGTACTATTCGTAGTAGTGGTAGCAGCAGCAGGAGAAGTGGCAGCAGCGTGAGTAGAAGTAGCAGTAAATTAGCCCTGCAGTGGGCCAGTTGTAGTATTACCATTAGCAGTAATAGATGTAGTACTAGTAGATTTGCCATACACTGTGCTAGTAGTATTGATACTAGCAGTAGCAGTAGTAATAATAGTAGTAATATTTGCCATGCACTGGACTACTATTCATAGCAGTAGTAGTAGCAGTAGCAGCAGCAGCAGTACTAGTAATAGTAGTCATATTTGCAATGCACTGTGCTAGTAGTAGTACTAGTAGCAGCAGAAGCAGTAATTGTAGCAGCAGCAGTAGTAGTAGCAGCATTAGTAGTGGAAGCAGCAGTAGTGGTAATAGCAGTAGTACTTGCCATGCACTGGGCTACTAGTAGTAATAGTAGCAGCAGTAGTAGACGTAGCAGCAGTAGTAGACGTAGCAGCAGTAGTAGTAGTAGCAGCAGTAGTGGTAATAACATTTGTATTTGGCATGCACTGGGCTAGTAGTAGTACTAGTACCAACAGCAGTAGTAGTAGCAGCAATAGTAGTACTAGCAGCAGTAGTAGTAATATTAGTAGTGTTTGCCATGCACTTGGGTAGTAGTAGTACTAGTTGTATTGCTGGCTGCAGCAGTAGAAGTGGCAGAAACATCAGTAGTAGTAGCAGGAGATTTGCCCTGCAATGTGCCAATAGTAGTATAACATTAGCATTAATAGGCATAGTACTATTAGATTTGCAATGCACTTGGTTAGTAGTATTGATACTAGTAGTAGCAGTAGTAGCAGCAGCAGTAGGAGTAATATTAGTAGTATTTGCCATGCATTGGATTACTATTACTAGCAGTAGTAGTAGCAGTAGTAGCCGCAGCAGCAGCAGTACTAGTAATACTAGTAGTATCTGCCATGTACTGGGTTAGTAGTAGTAGTAGCAGTAGCAGCAATAGCAATAGAATTAGTAGATTTGCCATGCACAGTGCTAGTAGTATTGATATTAGTAGTAGTACTAGTAGCAGCATCAGCAGTAGTAGTAATAGTATTAATATTTGCAATACACTGGACTAGTAGTAGTAGCAGTAGTAGTAGTGGTAGCAACAGCAATAGAAGTGGCAGCAGCAACAGAAGTAGTAGCAGAAGATTTGCCCGGCAGTGGGCCAGTAGTAGTAGAGGAAGTAGCAGCAATACCATTAGTAGTAGTATATTTAACATGCACTGGCTAGTAGTATTGATAGTACTATTAGCAGTAGTAGAAGTAACAGCAGTAGAAGTAATATTTGTTGTATTTGCCATGCACTGGACTACTAGTAGTAGCAGTATTAGTAGCAGTAGTAGCAGCAGCTGCAGCACTAGTAGTAATAGTATTTGTCATGCACTGGACTACTAGTAGTAGCAGTAGTAGCAGCAGCAGCAGTAGTAGTAATAGTCATATTATTTGCCTTGCACTGGACTAGTAGTGGTAGTAGTAGTAGCAGCAGCAGGAGAAGTAGCAGCAGTAGCAGTAGTATCAGTAGTTGTAATATTTGCAATTCACTGGACTACAAGTAGTAGCAGTAGTAGTAACAGTAGCAGCAATGGCAGCAATAGTAGTAACAGAAGAAGTATTTGCCATACACTGGAGTACTAGTAGTAGCAGTAGTTGTAGTGATAGTGGCAGCAATAAAAGTGTCAGCAACAGCAGTAGTAGTAACAGTAGTGGTACATGCCATGCGCTACACTACTATCAGTAGCAGTAGTAGCAGCAGCAGCAGTAGTAGTTATAGTAGAAGTATTTGCCATGCACGGAGATAGTAGTAGTAGCAGCAGCAACAGCAGAAGTAGCAGCAGCACTACTAGTTGCTACAGTAGTAATAGCAGCAGCAATGGTGGTAATAGTAGTAGTATTTGCCATTCACTGGGCTACTAGTAGTAGTAGCAGTAGCAGCATTAGCAATAGTAGTACTAGATTTGCCTTGCACTGATCTAGTAGTATTGATATTAGTAGTCGCAGTAGTAGCAGCATCAGCAGTAGTAGTAATAGCAGTAGTATTTTCCACGAAAAGGGCTAGTATGAGTAGTAGTAGCAGCAGCAGCAGTAGAAGTAGCAGGAGCAGTAGTAAAAGCAGCTGTACTAGTAGTAGAAGCAATAGTGGTAATAGTAGTAGTATCGGCCATGCACTGGTCTAGTAGTAGTAGTAGCAGTAGCAGCAATAGAAGTAGTGGTAGTAGATTTGCCATGCACTGGGCTAGTACTATAGATAATAGTAGTAGCAGTACTAGCATGAGTAGTAGTAATAGTAGTACTATTTGCAATGCACTGGACTGCTAGTAGTAGCAGTAGTAGTTGAAGTAGGAGCAGCAGTAGTAGTAGTAGTAGCAGCAGTTGTGGTAATAGTAGTAGTATTTGCCATGCACTGGACTACTAGTAGCAGTAGTAATAGTGGGAGCATCAGGAGTAGAAGTGGCCACAGCAGCAGTAGTAGTAGCACCAGGGTTGCCCTGCAGTGGGACAGTAGTAGTGGTAGCAGTAGCAGCAATAGAAGTACTAGTAGTAGATTTGCCATGCACTGGGGTAGTAGGATTGATAGTACTGGCAGTAGCAGCACTAGTATTTGCCATGCACTGGAATACAATTACTAGCAGAAGTAGTAGAAGTAGTAGCAGCAGCAGCAGCAGTAGTAATAGTAGTAGTATTTGCCATGCACTGGTCTACTAGTAGTATCAGTAGTAGTAGCAGTAATAAAAACAGCAGAGATAGGAGTAGTTATATATATGTAGTATTTTCCATGCACTGGGCTACTAAGAGAACAAGTAGCAGCAGTAGTAGTAGTGGCAGCAGTAGTAGGAGTAGCAGCAGTAGTGTTAATAGTAGTAGTATTTGCCATGCAATGGGCTAGTATTTGTAGTAGTACTAGTGGTCGCAGCAGCAGTAGAAGTGGTAGAAGATTTGCCTGGCAGTGGGCCAGTAGTAGGAGTGGAAGTAGCAGCAATAGCAGTCGTAGTAGTAGATTTGCCATGCAATGGCTAGTAGCATATGTAGTAGAATTAGCAGTAGTAGAATCAGCAGCAGTAGTAGTAATAGTAGTTGTATTTGCAATATAGAGGAGTACTAGTTGTAGCAGTAGTAGCAGCAGCATTAGCAGTAGTAGTAATAGGAGTAGTATTGTCGATGCACTGGTCTAGTAGTTGTAGTAGTAGTAGTGGTAGCAGCAGCAGTAGAAGTGGCAGGAACAGCAGTAGTAGTAGCAGCAGATTTGCCTTTCAGTGGGCCAATAGTAGTAGTAGAAGTAGCAGCAATAGCAGTAGAAGTAGTAAATTAGCCTTTCACTGGGCTAGTAGTATTGATAGTAGTAGTAGAAGTAGTAGCAGAAGCACTAGTAGAAGTAGCAGCAATAGTGGTAATAGAAGTAGTATTTGCCATGCACTGTGCTAGTAGTAATAGTACTGGTAGTAGCAGCAGTAGAAGTGGCCACAGCAGCTGTAGTAGTAGCACCAGATTTGCCCTGTAGTGGGCCAGTAGTAGTAGTAGAAATAGCATCAATAGAAGTACTATAAGTAGATTTGCCATGCACTGGGCTTGTAGTATTTATAATTGTAGCAGCAGCAGCAGTAGTAGTAATAGTAGTAGTATTTGCCATGCACGGGACTACTAGTAGTAGCAGTAGTAGAACAGTAGTAGAAACAGCAGACGTAGGAGTAATTATAGTAGTTGTATATTCCATGCACTGAGCTAGTAATAGTACAAGTAGCAGCAGTAGTAGTATTCGCTACAGTAGTAGGAGTAGCAACAGTAATGGTAATAGTAGTAGTATTTGCCATGCAACGGGCTAGTAGTAGTAGTGGTAACAGCAACAATAGAAGTGGCAGAAGATTACTCTGGCAGTGGGCCAGTAGTAGTAGTGGAAGTAGCAGCAATAGCAGTAGTAGTAGTAGATTGTCCATGCACTAGTCTACTAGTATTGATAGTAGTATTAGCAGTAGTAGAAGCAGCAGCAGTAGTAGTAATAGTATTTGTATTTGCCATGAACTGGACTATGAGTAGAAACAGTAATAGTTGGAGTGGTAGCAGCAGCAACAGTAGTAGTAATAGTATTTTCCATGCCCTGGACTACTTGTAGTATCAGTAGTAGTATCAGAAGTAGCAGCAGCAGCTGTAGTAGTAATAGTAGTAGTATTTGTCATGCACTGGACTACTATTAGTAGCAGTAGTAGTAGCAGTAGTAGAAAGAGCAGACATAGGAGTAGTTATAGTAGTACTATATTCCATGCACTGTGCTAGTAATAGTACAAGTAGCAGCAACAGTAGTAGTAGCAGCAGAAGGAGTAGCAGCAGTAGTGATAACAGAAAGAGTATTTCCCATGCAATGGGCTACTAGTAGTAGTAGTAGTAGAGGTAACAGCCACAGTAGAAGTGGCAGAAGATTTGCCCAGCAGTGGGCCAGTAGTAGTAGTAGTAGCAGTAGCAGCAATAGCAGTAGTAGTAGTAGTAGATTTGCCATGCACTGAACCAGTAGTATTGATAGTATTAGTGGCAGTAGTAGCAGCAGCAGGAGTTGTAATAATAGTAGTAGTATTGCTAAGCACTGCACTATTAGTAGTAGCAGTAGTAGCAGCAGCAGGAGTAGTAGTAATAGTAGAAGTATTTACCAGGCACTGGGCTACTAGTACAAGCAGTAGTAGTATCAGTAGTAGCAGAATCAACAGTAGTAGTAATTGTAGTAGTATTTGCCATGCACTGGGCTGGTTGCTGAAGAAGTAGTAGAGGTAGCAGCAGAAGTTGAACTGGCAGCAGAAGCAGGAGTAGTAGCAGCAGATTTGCCAGGCAGGGGGCCAGTAGTAATAGTAGCAGTAGGAGCAATAGGAGTAGTAGTGGTAGATTTACTATTCATTGGGTTAGTAGTATTGATAGTAGTAGCAGTAGTAGCAGCAGAAGCAGCAGTAGTAATAGTAGTAGTAATTGCCATGCACTTGACTACTAGATTTAGCAGTAGTAGTAGCAGTAGTAGCAACAGCAGCAGCAGTAATAGGAAGAGTTGTAGTATTTGCAATGCACTGTGATAGTAGTAATACTAGTAGCAGCAAGAGCAGCAAAAGTAGTAGCAGCAGTAGTAATAGCAGCAGTAGTAGTGGTAGAAGCAGTAGTGGTAATAACAGTAGTACTTGCCATGCACTGGGCTAGTAGTAGTCCTAATAGCAGCAGTAGTAGTAGTAGCACCAGTAGTAGTAATAGCAGCAGTAGCAGTAGTAGCAGCAGTAGTGATAATAGTAGTAGCACTTGGAATGGACTGGGCTAGTAGTAGTACTAGTAGCAGCAGCAGTATTAGTAGAAGCAGTAGTAGTAATAGCAGCAGTAGTGGTAATATTTGTAGTGTTTGAAATGCACTGGGGTAATAGTAGTAGTAGTTGCATTGGTAGCAGTTGCAGTAGAATTGACAGAAACATCAGTACTAGTAGCAGCAGATTTGCTCTGCAGTATGAAAGTAGTACTATTAGCCTTAGCACTAATAAGATTAGTACTAGTAGATATGCATGCACTGGGTTAGTAGTATTGATACTAGTAGTAGCAGTAGTATCAGCAGCAGCAGTAGTAATATTAGTAATATTTGCCATGCACTGGACTATTATTAGTAGCAGTAGGAGTAGGAGTAGTAGCAGCAGCAGCAGCAGTAGTAATAAGTAGTAGTATCGGCCATGCACTGGGTTAGTAGTAGTAGTAGCAGTAGCAGAAATAGAAATAGTGGTAGTAGATTTGCCATGCACTCAGCTAGTAGTATTGATATTAGTAGTAGCAGTAGGAGCAGCATCAGAAGTAGTAGTAATAATATTAATATTTGCAATGCACTGGACTACTAGTAGTAGCAGCAGTAGTAGAACTAGCAGCAGCAGCAGCAGTAGTAATAACAGTAGTGTTATTTGGCATGCCACGGGCAAGTAGTAGTAGTAATAGTACTAGCAGCAGCAGTAGAATTAGAAGCAGTAGCATTAGTAGTAGCAGCAGTAGTAGTAATAGCAGCAGTAATAGTAGTAGCAGCAGTAGTGGTAATAGTAGTAGTATTTGGCATGGACTGGGCTAGTAGTGGTACTAGTAGCAGCAGCAGTAGTAGTAACAGCATTAGTAGTATTAGCAGCAGTAGTAGTAGTAGCAGATGTACTGGTAATATATGTAGTGTTTGAAATGCACCTGGGTAGTAGTTCTAGTAGTTGTACTGGTAGCAGCAGCAGTAGAATTGGCAGCAACAGTGGTAGTAGTAGCAGCAGATTTGCCCTGCAGTGTGTAAGTAGTAGTATTAGCATTAGCACTAATAGGTGTAGAACTAGTAGATTTTCCATGCACTGGGTTAGAATTATTGATATTAGTAGTAGCAGTAGTAGCAGCAGCAGCAGTAGTACTAATATTAGTTGTATTTTCCATGCACGGGACTACTATTAGTAGCAGTAGTAGCAGCAGCAGCAGAGTAGTGGTAATAGTAGTAGTAGCAGCAGCAGCAGTAGAAGTAGCAGCAGTAGTGGTAATAGAAGTAGTATTTGCCATGCACTGGGCTAGTAGTAATAGTAGTGGTAGTAGCAGCACTAGAAGTGGCCGCAGCAGCAGGAATAGTAGCACCAGATTTTCCCTGCAGTGGGCCAGTAGTAGTAGAAGCAGTAACAGCAATAGAAGTAGTAGTAGCAGATTTGCCATGCACTGTACTACAAGTAGTAGCAGCAGTAGCAGCAGCAGCACTACTAGTTACACTACAAATATTTGCCATGCACTGGGCTAGTAGTGGTACTAGTAGCAGCAGTAGTAGCAGCATTAGTAGAAGTCGCAGCAGTAGTGGTAATAACAGTAGCATTTGCCATGAACTGGGATAGCAGTAGTAGTAGTAGTAGTGGTAGGAGCAGCAGTAGAATAGGCAGCAGCAGTACTAGTGGCAGGTTTGACCTGCAGTGGGCCAGTAATAGTAGTAGCAGTATCAGAATTAGCAGTAATCGTAGAAGATTTTTCCATGCACTGGGCTAGTAGTATTAATACTAGTAGTAGCAGTATTAGCAGGAGCAGCAGTAGTAGTAATAGAAGTAGTATTTGCCATGCACTGGACTACAAGTAGTCACAGTACTTGTAGAATTAGTAGCATCAGCAGCAGTAGTAATAATAGTATAGTATTTGCCATACCCTGGGCTAATAGTAGTAGTAGTAGTACTAGTAGCAGCAGCAGTAGAATTAGCAGTAGCAGTAGTAGCAGCATCAATAGTAATAGTAGTAGTATTTGCCACGAACAGGGCTAGTATGAGTAGTAGTAGCAACAGCAGCCATAGAAGTAGCAGCAGCAGTATTATAAAAGCAGTACTAGTAGTAGCAGCAGTAGTGGTAACACTAGTAGTATCTACCAAGCACTGGGCTAGTAGTAGTAGTAGCAGTAATAGCAGCAGCAGTAGAAGTAACAGCAGCAGTAGTCATAGTAGCAGCAGTTGTGGCAATAGTAGAAGTATTTGCCATGTATTTGTCCACTAGTAGTAGCAGTAGTAATAATGGTAGCAACAACATTAGAGGTGGCCACAGCAGCAGCTGTAGTAGCACCAGATTTGTCCTGCAGTGGGATAGTAGTAGTAGTAGCAGTAGCAGCAATAGAAGTATTAGTAGTAGATTTGCCATGCACTGAGTTGGTAGTATTGATAGTAGAAGCAGTATCAGCCGTAGTAGTAATAGTCGTAGTATTTGCGTTGCACTGGTCTACTACTAGTAGTCGTAATAGTAGCAGTAGTAGAAACAGCAGATGTAGGAGTAGTTATAATAGTAGTATTTTCCATGCACTGAGTTAGTACTAGAACAAGTAACAACACTAATAGTACTAGCAGCAGTAGTAGGAGTAGCAGCAGTAGTGATAATAGTAGTAGTATTTGCCATGAAATGGACTAGTCATTGTAGTAGTAGTATTGTCGCAGCAGCAGTAGAAATGGTAAAAGTTTTGCCTGGCCGTGGGCCAGTAGTAGTAGTAGAATTAGCAGCAATAGCAGTAGTGGTAGTAGATTTGCCATGCACTGGCTAGTAGTATTCATAGTAGTAGAAGCAGCAGCAGTAGTAGTAATAGTAGTAGTATTTGCCATACACTGGACTACTAGTAGTAGCAGTAGTAGTAGTGGTAGCCACAGCAATAGAAGTGGCAGCAGCAACAGAATTGGAAGCAGCAGATTTGCCCTATAATTGGCCAGTAGTAGTAGTAGTAGCAGTAGCTGAAATAGCAGTAGTAGATTTGCCATGCACTGAGCTAGTAGTATTGATAGTAGTAGTAGCAGTTGTAGCAGCAGCTGCAGTAGTAGTAATAGTTGTAGTATTTGCCATGCACTGTAATGCTAGTAGTAGCAGTAGTAGCAGTAGCAGCAGTTGTAGTAGTAATTATAGTAGTATTTGCAATGCACTGGACTACAAGTTTTAGCAATACTAGTAGAAGTAGAAGCAGCAGCAGCAGTAGTAGTAATAGTCATATTATATGCCATGCCCTAGGCTAGTAGTAGTAGTAGTAGCAGCAGCAGCAGTAGAATTAGAAGCAGTAGCAGTAGTAGTAGCAGCAGTATTGGTAATGTCTGTAGTGTTTGAAATGCACTGGGGTAGTAGTAGTATTCGTCGCTGTATTGGTAGCAGCAGCAGTAGAATTGACAGCAACATCAGTAGTAGTATTAGCAGATTTGCCCTGCATTATACAAGTAGTAGTATTACCATTAACACTAATAGGTGTAGTACTAGTAGATATGCCATGCACTGGGTTAGTAGTATTGATACTAGTAGTAGCAGTAGTAGCAGAAGCAGCAGTAGTAGTAGCATTACTACAATGTGCCATGCACTGGACTACTATTACTAGCAGTAGTAGTAGCAGTAGTAGCAGCAGCAGCAGCAGTAGAGGTAATAGTAGTAGTATATGCTATGCATTGGGTTAGTAGTAGTAGTAGCAGTAGCAGCAATAGCAATAGTAGTAGTAGACTTGCTGTGCACTGGGCTAGTAGTACTGATATTAGTAGTAGCAGCATCAGCAGTAGTAGTAATAGTATTAATATTTGCAATGCACTGGACTACTAGTAGTAGTAGTAGCAATAGTAGCAGCAGCAGCAGCAGTAGTGCTAATAGTAGTAGTATTCCATGCACTGGACTACTAGTAGTAGCAGTAGTAGTAGTGGTAGCAACAGCAATAGAAGTGGCAACAGCAACAGAATTAGTAGCAGCAGATTTGCCCTGAAGCTGGCCAGTATTATTAGTAGTAGCAGTAGCAAAATTAGCAGCAGTAGTAGTAGATTTGCCATGCACTGAGCTAGTAGTATTGATAGTAGTAGTAGCAGTAGTAGCAGCATCAGGAGTATTAGTACTATTAGTAGTATTTGCAATGCACTGGACTACTAGTAGTAGCAGTAGTAGTAGCAGTAGTAGCATCAGCAGGAGTAGTAGTAATCGTAGTAGTATTTATCAGGCACTGGGCTAGAAGTACTTTTTTAGCACCAGCATCACTAGAAGTAACAGCAGCTACAGTAGTAGTAGCAGCACTAGAGGTAATAGTAATAGTATTTACAATGCGCTGGGCTAATAGTAGTGGTAGAAGCAGCAGTACAAATGACAAGAGCAGCAGTAATAGTAGCAGCAGATATTTCCTGCAGTGAGCCAGTAGTAGGAGTAGCAGTAGAAGCAATAGGAGTAGTAGTACAGATTTACCTTGCACTGGGCTAGTAGTATTGATACTAGAATTAGCAGTAGTAACAGCAGCAGCAGTAGTAGTAACATTAGTAGTATTTGCCAGGCACTGGACTACTATTTGTAGCAGTAGTAGTAGCATTAGTAACAGCAACAGCAGCAGTAGTGGTAACAAGTAGTAGTATCAGCCATGCACTGGGTTAGTAGTAGTAGCAGCAGTAGCAGCAATAGAAGTAGTAGTAGTAGATTTGCCATGCACTGGGCTAGTAGTATTGATAATACTAGTTGCAGTAGTAGCAGCATCAGCAGTAGTAGTAATATTTGTAATATTTGCAATGCACTGGACTACTAGTAGTAGCAGTAGTAATAGCAGTAACAGCAACAGCAGCAGTAGTAGTAAAGAAGTAGTATTTTCCATACAACAGACTACTAATAGTAGCAGTAGTAGTAGTGGTAGCAGCAGCAATAGAAGTGGTGGCAGCAGCAGTAGTAGCAGCAGGTTGGCCAAACAGTGGGCCAATAGTAGTAGTAGCAGTAGCAGCCATAGCACTAATAGTAGTAGATGTGCCATGCACTGGGCTAGTAGTATGGATACTACTAGTAGCAGTAGTAGTAGCATCAGAGTAGTAGTAGTATTAGCAATGCACTGGACTACTACTAGTAGCAGTATTAGTAGCATTAGTACAAGCAGCAGCAGCAGTAGTAACAGTAGCATTATTTGCCATGCAGTGGGCTAGTAGTAGTAGTAGTAGCAGCAGCAGCAGTAGAAGTAGCAGCAGCAGTAATAGTAGTAGCATCACTAGTAGTAATAGTAGTAGTATTTGCCAAGCATTGAGGGAGTAGTAGTAGTAGTAGTATTACTGGTAGCAGTAGCAGTAGAAGTGGAGCAGCAGCAGTAGTAGTAGCAGCAGATTTGCCCTGCAATGGGCGAGTAGTAGGAGTAGAAGTAGCAGCAATAGCAGTAGTAGTAGTAGATTTGCCATGCACAGGGTTGTTAGTATTGATAGTAGTAGTAGAAGTAGTAGCAGCAGCAGCAGTAGTAGTAATATAGTAGAATTTGCCATGCACTGGATTACTACTAGTAGCAGTTAGCAGCACTAGTAGCAACAGCAGCAGTAGTAGTAATAGTAGTAGTATTCGCCATGAACTGGACTACTAGGAGTAGCAGTAGTAGGAGCAGTTGTAGTTGCAGCAGCAGTAGTGGTAATAGTAGTAATATTTGCCATGGACTGGACTAGTAGTAGTAGTAGTAGAATTAGCAGCAGTGGTAGAAGTAGCAACAGCAGCAGTAGTAGTAGCAGCAGCAATAGTAGTAGTAGTAGCAGTAGTGGAAATAGTAGTAGTATTTGCCATGCACTGTACTACAAGCAGTAGTAGCAGCAGCAGTAGCACTACTAGTTATAGTAGTAGTATTTGCCATGCACTGGGCTAGTAGTGGTATTAGTAGCAGCAGTAGTAGTAGTAGAATCATTAGTAGTAGTAGTAGCAGTAGTGGTAATAATAGTAGTATTTGCCATGAACTGGGCTAGTAGTAGTAGTAGTAGTGGTATCAGCAGCAGGAGAAGTGGGAGCAGCAGCAGTAGTAGTGGCAGAAGATTTGCCCTGCAGTGGGCCAGTAGTAGTATTAGCAGTAGCAGAAATAGAAGTAGGTTTCCATGCACTGGGCTAGTAGTATTGTTAGTAGTAGTTGCAGTAGTAGCAGCAGCAGCAGTAGTAGTAATAGTAGATGTATTTGCAATACACTGGACAACTGATTATAGCAGTAGTAGTAGCAGTAGTAGCAGTAGCAGCAGCAGTAGTAGTAAGAGAAGCAGTATTTGCCATACACTGGGCTCGTAGTAGTAGTAGCAGCAGCAGTAGTAGCAGCAGCAATAGTAGTAGTATCACCAGTAGAGGTAATACTAGTAGTATTTGCCATGCAATGTGCTAGTAGTAGCAGTAGTAGTAATGGTAGCAGCAGTTGTAGAAGTGGCAGCAGCAGCACTTATAGTAGCAGCAGATTTGCCTGGCAGTGGGCAAGTATTAGTAGTAGAAGTATCAGCAATAGCAGTAGTAATAGTAGATTTGCCATGCACAGGGCTAGTAGTATTGATAGTACTAATAGCAGTAGCAGCAGCAGCAGCAATAGTAGTAATAGTAGTAGTATTTGCCATGCACAGGACTACTAGTATTAGTAGTAATAATAGCAGTAGTAGCAGCAGCAGCAGCAGTAGTAGTAGTAGTAGCAGTGGTAGCAGCAGCAGCAATAGTAGTAATAGTAGTAGGATTTGCCATGCACTGTGCTAGTAGTACTAGTAGTAGTAGTAGCAGCAGTAGTGGTAATAGTAGTAGTATTTGCCATGCACTGGACTACTAGTAGTAGTATTAGTAGTAGCTGTAGTAGCAGCAAGAGCAGTAGTAATAACAGTAGTAGTGTTTGCCATGCACTTGGCTAGTACTAGTAGTAGTAGTAGCAGCAGCAGTAGAAGTTGCAGCAGTAGTGGTAATAGTAGTAGTATTTGCCATGCACTGGGCTAGTAGTAGTAGTTGTAGTAGTGGTAGCAGCGACAGTACAAGTGGGAACAGCAGCAGCAGTAGTAGCATCAGTAGTAGTATTTTCCTTTCACTGGGCTACATTTAGTAGCAGTAGTAGTAGCAGTAGTAGCAGTGGCAGCACCAGTACTAGTTATTGTAGTAGTACTTGCCATGCACTGGGCTAGTAGTAGTACTAGTAGTGGCTGTACTATTAGTAGCAGCAGTAGTAGTAGTAGCAGCAGTAGTGGTAATAGTAGTAGTATTTGCCATGCACTGGGCTGGTAGTAGTAGGAGCAGTAGTGTTAATAGTAGTAGTATTTGGGATGCAATGGGCTAGTAGTAGTACTAGTAGCAGCAGTAGTACTAGTAGTAGCAGCAGTAGTAGTAGTAGCAGCAGTAGTGATAACTGTATTAGTATTTGTAATTCACTTGTCTAGTAGTAGTAGTGGTAGTAGTGGTAGCAGCAGCAGTAGAAGTGGTAGCAGCAGCATTAGTAGCAGCAACAGATTTGCCCTGCAGTGTGCCAGTAGTAGTAGTAGCAGTAGCAGCAATAGCATTAGTCGTAGTAGCAATAGTAGTAGTATTTGCCATGCACTGGACTACTAGTAGTAGCAGTAGTAGTAGCAGAAGCAACAGCAGTAATAGTAATAGTAGTAGTATTTGCCATGCACAGGGCTAGTAGTAGCAGTAGTAGAAGTAGAAGCACTAGAAGCAGCAGCAGTAGTAGTGGCAAAAGATTGGCCCTGCAGTGGGCCAGTAATAGTAGTAACATAAGCAGCAATAGCAGTAGTATTAGTAGATTTGCCAAGAAGTGGTCTAGAAGTATTGATTGTAGTAGTAGTAGCAGCAGCAGCAGCAGCAGTAGTAGTAATAGAAGTAATATTTGCCATGCACTGGACTACTAGTAGTAGAAGTAGTTGCATCAGTAGTAGCAGCAACATCAGCAGTAGTAGTAATAGTAGTATTTGCCATGCACTGGGCTAATAGTAGTAGTAGAAGTGGCAGCAGCAGCAGTAGTAGTAGCAGCAGATATGCTCTGCATTGGGCCAGTAGTAGTAGTAGCAGTAGCAGCAATAGCAGTAGTAGTAGTATATTTTCCATGCACTGGGCTAGTAGTATTGATAGTAATAATAGCAGTAGGAGCAGCAGCAGCAGTAGTAGTAATATTAGTATTTGTCATGCACTGGACTACTAGTAGTAGCAGTAGTAGTAACAGTAGTAGCAGCAGCAGCAGCAATAGTACTAATATTATTTGCTATGCACTGGACTACTAGTAGTAGCAATAGTAGTATCAGTAGTAGCAGCAGCAGCAGTAATAGTAATAGTGTAGTATTTGCCATGCAATGGACTAATAATAGTAGTAGTAGTAGCAGCAGTTAAAGTAGCAGCAGCAGTAGTAGTAGTAGCAGCAGTAGTGATAATAGTAGTACTAGTTGAAATGCACTGGGCTAGTAGTAGTAGTAGTAGTTTCAGAAGCAGTAGAAGTGGCAGCAGCAGCAGTAGTACTATCAGCAGAATTGCCCTGCAGTGGCCGTAAGTAGTAGTAGCAGTTGCAGCAAGAGCAGTAGCAGTAGTAGTAATAGTAGAAGTATTTCCCATGCACTGGACTACTAGTAGTAGCAGTAGTATTAGCAGTATTAGCAGCAGCACTAGTAGTAATAGTAGTAGTATTTGCTGTGCACTGGACTGCTAGTAGTAGCAGTAGTAACAGCAGTAGAAGTAGCAGCAGAAGCAGTAGTAGTTATAGCAGCAGTATTTGCCATGCACTGGACTACTAGTTGTAGCATTAGTAGTAGTAGTACAAGCAATAGCAGTAGTATTAGTAAATTTGCCATGCACTGGACTAGTAATATTGATAGCATTAGTAGCAGTAGTAGCAGCAGCAGCAGTAGAAGTAGCAGCAGCAGTAGTCGTAGTAGTAACAGAAGTAGTAGCAGCAGCAGCAGCAGTAGTAGTAATAGTAGTACTATTTGTCATACACTGCACTAATAGTAGTAATAGTAGCAGCAGCAGCAGTAGAAGTAGCAGCAGCAGCAGTAGTAGCAGTAGTAGTGGTACTAACATCAGTAGTAGAGATAGTAGTAGGATTTGCCATGCACTGGGCTAGTAGTACTATTAGTAGTGGTATCAGAAGAAGTAGAAGTGACAGCAGCATCACTAGTAGTAGCAGCAGATTTGCAATACAGTGGGCCAGTCATAGTAGTAGCAATAGCAGCAATATCGGTAAAAGAAGTATATTTGCCATGAACTGGGTTAGTAGATTTGATAGTAGTAGAAGCAGTATAGCAGCAGCAGCAGTAGTAGTAATTGTGGTAGTATTTGCCATGCACTGGACTACTAGTTTTAGCAGTAGAAGTAACATTACTAGGAGGAGCAGCAGTAAGAGTAATAGCAGTAGTATTTGCCGTGCACTGGACTACCATTAGTAGCAGTAGTAGTAGCACTATTAGCAGCAGCAGCAGTAGTAGTAAAAGTAATAGTATTTGGTAAGCACTGGACTACTAGTAGTAGCAGTAGTAGCAGCAGTACCAGTAGCAGGAGCAGCAGTATTAGTAATAGGAGTAGTACTTGCCATGCACTGGACTACTAGTAGTAGCATTAATAGTAGTGGAAGCACCATCAATAGAAGTGGCATCAGCAGCAGTAGTAGTAGCAGCAGATTTGCCCTGCAGTGGGGCAATAGTAGTAGTAGCAGTAGCAGCCATAGCAGCAGTAGTAGTAGATTTGCCATACACAGGGTTAGTAGTATTGATAGTAGAAGTAGCAATAGTAGAAGCATCAGGAGTACAAGTAGAATTAGTAGTATTTGCAATGCACTGGACTACTACTAGTAGCAGTAGTAGTAGAATTAGTACAAGCAGCAGCAGTAATAGTAATAGTAGTAGTATTTGTCATGCACTGGGCTAGTAGTAGTAGTAGTAGTAGCAGCAGCAGCAGTAGAAGTAGCAGCAGCAGCAGTAGTAGTAGCAGCATGCCTCCAAGAGAAAGTTGGCTGGCATTCTTACTGCAATTTAAGTCCTATTCTTCCAGTGGCACTGCAGGCTTTTGAATAGCCACAGGCCCAGAGGAGCAGCTACGGCGTTCCTTGGTTGAAGCACTTCCCCTGATGCAGAACACCCTACTTCGAGAAGTTTATTCATGGAAGGAAACACTGGGTAAACTGTGTCTCTTTTGACTGCATAGAAACCACAGGGATGTGTGTTGCGTGTACCCATGGAAATGGGGGCCTGCTGGAACTACCCTTGCTTCCAGTTTTGAAGGATGCATTCGTACTACCTTGAAGCTAGATGACATTCACATCTGTTGACAGGCTTTTAGCCCCTGTACACATGCTTCTGGGACAAAAATGAATTCCCTCTGGCTAAACTGGGTGCTTGCATGGCCACGGTGGGGCTCAGCCTGCCATGCTCTAAATCTAAAGGGAAATTCTACATGAGAACTTGCCTCCAAGTTAGACCCTGAATACCATGCAGAAAGGGAGGCGTGCAGCTGTTTCCATGTGGTTTTAGTCACTATTCAGCTTTATTTTGAAGGAAGTACCTTTTACAGGACTCCTAGCCGTTCTGATGTGCATCATTTTCCTTCCAATGTCACTGAGTACCTCCAGACACCTGTGAGCTGGCTGAGCAACATCAAGGCCCATTGTTCGGTCCCTCGGAGGCCCACTGTGTGTGCGGAGTGATGGGCAACACACTGCACGTTCCTTAAGGAGAACTACATTTCCAGAGCCCTCAAACATCATCAGGACCACATTTCTGGTGAGTCCAAAGTGCCCTGGAAATCTTTATCATTGCCCATGTGTGTGCTGCCATGAGAAAACAATGTTCTTTGAATACTTCAAGGACTTCGTACCTGAAGTCACTCTGCTCGAGGAGAAAGTCAGCTTCCTACCATGCTGTGTCACTCATGGGGCACTCAGCATGTGCACAAGCCTGGAGGTATGGCCCTTATTTGCCATGCAGAAGCGGAGGCATGCAGCAGTTTGCATGGGGCCATGGCCTCTGCTCTGCATATCTTTAAGAGCAACACAGGATTTTGGACACCTAGGAGGCTCGCGTGGGCACCCTGTTCCCAGCAGGAAAACTGAGTACCCACAGGGCACCCTGGGTGTGTTAGGCAACACCCAGGCACGTAGACCTTTGTAGCCACTCTGTGTATTCTGAGTGTAGGGAAATGAACTGCACCCTCTTTTGGAGCAGCTTAATTTCTCCAGGACTCCCACACATTCACGAACACCGTTCTGGAATATCCCACATGCCGTCGAAGTCTTACGCATTGCCCTAGTGTGAGCTGAGATGAGAGAAACTTTCGGCTTCGCATTCCATCTAGGCCAGCCTACCTGAAGTCGCCGTGCCTCCAAGAGAAAGTCGGCTTGCATTCTTACGCAATTTAAGTCCTGTTTGTCCTGTGGCACTGCAGGCTTTTGAATAGCCACAGGCAGCGAGGAGTAGCTACGGCGTTCCTTGGTTGAGGCAGTTCGCTTGATGAAGAACACCCTACTTCGAGAAGTTGATTCAGGGAAGGAAACACTGGGTAACCTGTGTCTCTTTTGACTTGTTAGAAACCACAGGGATGTATGCTGAGTGTGGCCATGGAAATGGGGTCCTGCTAGAACTAGCCGTGCTTTCCCATTTTGAAGGTTGTTTTCATGATACCTTGAATCGACCTGACATACCCTGCTCTTGTAAGGCCTGTAAACCCTGTAAGAATGCTTCTGGAGAAAAAATGAGTTTGTTCTGTCTAAACCAGGTGCATCCATGGCCACGGTGGTGGTCAGCCTGACAAGCTCTAGCGCTAAAGGGAAACTCAACAGGAGAATTTGTCTCCAGGTTAGGCCCTGAGTAGCTGTGAAGAAAGGGAGGCATGTGGCACTTTCCATGATTTCTTAATCGCTGTTCTGCTTTATTTTAAAGGAAGTACCCTTTTGAGGACTCCTAGGCCCCCCGGGTGTGCATCATTCTTCCTCCAAGGTCACTGAGCACCTCCAGACCCCTGTAGCCTGGCTGCGCAAACTCGAGATACATTGGTCTTTTCATCAGAAGCCCTCTGTTTGTGCTGAGTGATGGACAACAAAATGAACGTTCCTTGAGGAGAGCTACATTTCCAGAGCACTCGAACAGCCTCAGGACCACATTTCTTGTGAGTCCGAAAGGCCCAGGAAGTCTTTGTTATGGCCCTTGTGTGAGTTGCCATGAGAAAATACTCTACTTGGAATAAGTCAAGGACCTCGCACCAGAAGTCACTCTGCTTGAGGAGAAACTCAGCATCTTACCATGTTGTGTCACTAACTGGACACCCAACATGAACACATGCCTGGAGGTAAGGCCCTGACTTGCCCTACAGAGATGGAGTCGTGCAGAAATTTCCATTAGGCCGTCACCTCTGCTCTGCATATTTTTAACTGCACAACAGTTTTCTGCACACCTAGGAGGATCGCTCGGGCACCCTGTTGCCAGCAAGTAAACTGAGTACTCCCAGGCCCTGCTAGGTCTGCTAAGCAACATCCAGGCCAGTAGTGCTTTGGAGCCACTCTGTGTGTGCAGAGTGTTGAGCAACACACTGCACTCTCTTTAGGAAGAGCTTTATTTCCCCAGCACTCCCACACGTTCATGAACACGGTTCTGTCATGTGAAACATGCCGTTGAATTCTTATGCATTGCCCTAGTCTGAGCTGCACTCAGAGAAACCCTCGGCTTCACATTCCTTCTAGAACCTCCTGCCTGAAGTCACCCTGCCTCATAGAGAAAGTCGGTTTGTGTTCTTACTGCAATTTAAGTCCTGTTCTTCCTGTGGCACTGCAGGCTTTTGAATAGCCACAGGCCCAGATGCATAGCTACGGCGTTCCTTGGTTGAGGCAGTTTGTTGGATGCAGAACACCCTACTTTGAGAAGTTGATTCAGTGAAGAAAACACAGGGTAAACTGTGTGTCTTTTGACTTATTAGAAACCACAGGGATGTATGCTGGATGTGCCCTTGGAAACTGGGGCTTTCTGGAACTAGCCTTGCTTCCTGGTTTGAAGGCTGCAGTCATGCTGCTTTGAAGCTACCTGACATTCACTGATTTTGGCAGGCATGTAGCCCTTCTAGGCATGCTTCTAGGGAAAAAATGAACTTCCTCTGTTTAAACCGGGTGCTTCAATGGCCGCGGTGGGGCTCAGCCTGCCATGCTCTAGAGCTATAGGGAAACTCAACGTGAGAACTTGCCTCCAAGTTAGGACCTGAATAGCCATGCAGAAAGGGAGGCATGCAGCTGTTTCCATGTGGTCTTAGTCGCTTTTCTGCTTTATTTTAAAGGAAAAACCCTTTAGAGGACTCCTAGCCCCTCGGATGTGCATAATTTTCCCTCCAATGTCACTGCGTACCTCCAGACACCTGTGGGCTGGCTGAGCAATATCGAGGCCCATTGGTCGGTCCCTCAGAGGCCATCTGTGTGTGCAGAGTGACGGACAACACACTGCACGTTCCTTAAGGAGAGCTACATTGCCAGAGCCCTTGAAGGGCCTCAGGGCCACATGTGTGGTAAGTGCGACGTGCCCTGGAAGATTTTGTCATGGCCTTGGAGTGATCCGCCATGAAAAAACACTGTGCATTGAATACTTCGAGGACGTCGTACCTGAAATCACTCTGTTCGAGGAGTAAGTCAGCTTCCTACAATGCTGCGTCACTGACAGAACACTCAGCGTGAGCACATGCATGGAGGTATGGCCCTGATTTGCCGTGCAGAAGCAGAGGCCTGCAGCACAGGAAATGAGGCCGTGGCCCCTGCTCTGCAAATCTTTAACTGCAGCACAGTTTTCTGGACACCTAGCAGGTTCGCGTGGGCACCCTGTTCCCAGTAGGAACACTGAGTACCCACAGGACCCCGTGGGTCTGCTAATCAACATCCAGGCCAGTAGCCCTTTGGAGCCACTCTGGGTATGCCGAGTATAGGGAAACGCCCTGCACTCTCTTTTGGGGCAGCTTAATTTCCCCAGCACTCGCACACGTTCAACAATACCATTCTAGCATGTCCCACCTGGCGTGGAAGTCTTACACATTTCCCTAGTCTGAGCTATACTCAGAGAAACACTCGGCTTCACGTAGCATCTGGGACGTCCTGCTTGAAGACACCGTGACTGCTAGAGAAAGTCGGCTGGCGTTCTTACTGCAATTTAAGACCTGCTCTTCCTGTGCACTGCAGACTTTTGAATAGCCACAGGCCCAGAGGCATAGCTGTGGCGTTCCTTGGTTGATGCAATTTCCTTGATGCAGAACATCCTACTTCGAGAAGTTGACTCAGGGAAGGAAACACAGGGTAACCTGTGTCTCTTTGGACTTGTTAGAAACCACAGTGATGCATGCTGAGTGTGCCAATGAAAATGGGGGCCTGCTGGAACTACCCTGCTTTCCCATTTTGAAAGCTGCATTCATGCTGCCTTGTAGCTACCTAACATTCCCTACTCCTGACAGGCCTGGAAACCCTATAAGAATACTTTGGGGAAAATAATGAGTTTGCTCTGTCTAAACCAGGTGCTTCCATGACCACAGTGATGATCCGCCTGACAAGCTCTAGAGCTTAAGGGAATCTCAACGTCAAAAGTTGCCTCCAGGTGAGGCCCTTAGTAGATGTGCAAAAAAGGAGGCATACAGCTGTTTCCATGAGTTCTTAGTCACTTATATGATTTATTTTAAAGGAAGTACACTTTTGAGGACTCCTGGGCTTCTCGGGTATGCATCATTTTTACTCCAAGATCACTGAGTACATCCAGATCCCTGTGGGCTGGCTAAACAAATATGAGGCCCATTTGTTGATCCCTCGGAGGTCCTCTGTGCATGCTGAGTGATGGGCAACAAACTGTACGATCCTTCTGGAGAGCTATATTTCCAGAGTCCTCAAACGGCCTCAGCAAACACTGCTCGTGAGTCCGAAGTGCCCAAGAACACTTTGTCATGGCCCTTGTGTGAGCTGTCATGAGAAAACACTCTGCTTTGAATACTTCGAGGCCCTCGTACGTGAAGTCACTCTGCTCGAGGAGAAAGTCAGCATCTTACCATGCGGTGTCGCTACCGGCACACCCAGCAGGAACACATGCCTGGAAGTAAGGCCCTGATTTGCCGTGCAGAAGCGGAGGCGTGCAGCAGTTTCCATGAGCTGGTGGACTCTGCTCTGCATACCTTTAACGGCAGCACAGTTTTCTGGACACCTAAGAGACTAGCGTGGGCACCCTGTTGCCGGCAGGAACACTGAGTTACCCCCAGGTGTACCTGGGTCTGCTAAGCAACATCCATTCCCGTAGCACTTCAGAGCCCTGATGTACATGCTGAGCATAGGGAAATGCACTGCACTCTCTTTTGCAGCATCTTAATTTCCTCAGCACTCATGCACGTTCACGAACACCATTCTGGCACGTCCCACATGGCGTAGAAATCTAACGCGTTGCCCTAGTCTGAGCTGCACTCAGAGTAACCCTCGGCTTCGCATTCCATCCAGGACCTCCTGCCTGAAATCACCGTGCCTCCTAGAGGAAGTCGGCTTGCATTCTGACTGCAGGTTAAGTCCTGTTCTTCCTGTGGCACTGCAGGCTTTTGAATAGCCACAGGCCCAGAGGAGCAGCTACGGCGTTCCTTGGTTGAGGCAGTTCGCTTGATGCAGAACACCCTACTTCGAGAAGCTGATTCAGGGAAAGACACACAGGGGAACTTGTGTCTCTTTGGACTTGTTAGAAACCACAGTGGGGTATGCTGAGTGTGCCCATGGAAACGGGGGCCTGCTGGAACTAGCCTTGCTTTCCCATTTTGAAGGCTGCATTCATGCTGCCTTGAAGCTGCCTGACATTCCCTGCTCTTCACAGGCCTGTAAACCCTGTAACAATGCTTCTGGGGAGAAAATGAATTTGCTGTCTAAACCAGGTGCTTCTGCGCCTGCGGTGTGGTCACCCTGACAAGCTCTAGCGCTAAAAGGAAACTCAACGTGTGAACTTGCCTCCAGCTTAGGTCTTTAGTACCCATATAGATACGGAGGCATGCAGCTCTTTCCATGAGTTCGTAGTGGCTTATATGCTTTATTATAAAGGAAGTACACTTCTGAGGACTCCTGCCCTCTCGGGTATGCATCATTTCCCCTCCAAGTTCACTGAGTACCTCCAGAGCCCTGTGGGCCAGCTGCGCAACTTCGAGGCCCATTTGTTGATCCCTCGGAGGCCGTCTGTGCGTGCCTACAGATGGGCAACACACTGTTCGTTCCTTGAGGAGAGCTACATTTCCAGAGACCTCGACCGGCCTCAGGAAGACATTGCTGGTGAGTCCGAAGTGCCCAGGAAGACTTTGTCATGGCCCTTGTGTGAGCTGCCATGTGATAACACTCTGCTTTGAGTGCTTTGAGACCCTCGTACCCGGAGTCACTCTGCTCGAGGAGAAAGTCAGCATCTTGCCATGCGGTGTCGCTGACGGCACACCCAGCAGAAACACATGCCTGGAAGTAAGGCCCTGATTTGCCGTGCAGAAGCGCAGGCGTGCAGCAGTTTCCATGAGCCGGTGGCCTGTGTTCTGCGTACCTTTAACGGCAGCACAGTTTTCTGGACACCTAGGAGGCTAGCGTGGGCACCCTGTTGCCGGCAGGAACACTGAGTAGCCCCAGGTGCACCTGGGTCTGCTAAGCAACATCCAGTCCCGTAGCCCTTTAGAGCCCCTCTGTGCATGCCGAGCGTAGGGAAACGCACTGCACTCTCTTTTGAAGCGTCTTAATTTCCTCAGCACTCGGGCACGTTCACAAACACCGTTCTGGCACGTCCCACATGGCGTAGAAGTCTTAGGCGTTGCCTTAGTCTGAGCAGCACTCGGAGTAACCCTCGGCTTCGCATTCCATCTAGGACCTCCTGCCTGAAATCACCGTGCCTCCTAGAGGAAGTCGGCTTGCATTCTGACTGCAGGTTAAGTCCTGTTCTTCCTGTGGCACTGCAGGCTTTTGAATAGCCACAGGCCCAGAGGAGCAGCTACGGCGTTCCTTGGTTGAGGCAGTTCGCTTGATGCAGAACACCCTACTTCGAGAAGCTGATTCAGGAAAGACACACAGGGTAACTTGTGTCTCTTTGGACTTGTTAGAAACCACAGTGGGGTATGCTGAGTGTGCCCATGGAAACGGGGGCCTGCTGGAACTAGCCGTGCTTTCCCATTTTGAAGGCTGCATTCATGCTGCCTTGAAGCTGCCTGACATTCCCTGCACTTGATAGGCCTGTAAACACTGTAAGAATGCTTCTGGGGAGAAAATGAATTTGCTGTCTAAACCAGGTGCTTCCGTGACTGCGGTGTGGTCAGCCTGACAAGCTCTAGCACTAAAAGGAAACTCAGCGTGTGAACTTGCCTCCAGTTTAAGCCCTTAGTAGCCATGTAGCTACGGAGGCATACAGCTCTTTCCATGAGTTCTTATGGCTTATATGCTTTATTTTAAAGGAAGTACACTTCTGAGGACTCCTAGTCCTCTCGGGTATGCATCATTTCCCCTCCAAGTTCACTGAGTACCTCCAGAGCCCTGTGTGCCGGCTGCAAAACTTCGAGTCCCATTTGTTGATCCCTCGGAGGCCCTCTGTGCGTGCCTGGAGACGGGCAACACACTGTACGTTCCTTGAGGAGAGCTACATTTCCAGAGACCTCGAATGGCCTCAGGACAACATTGCTGGTGAGTCCGAAGTGCCCAGGAAGACTTTGTCATGGCCCTTGTGTGAGCTGCCATGTGATAACACTCTGCTTTGAGTGCTTTGAGACCCTCGTACCCGGAGTCACTCTGCTCGAGGAGAAAGTCAGCATCTTGCCATGCGGTGTCGCTGACGGCACAGCCAGCAGAAACACATGCCTGGAAGTAAGGCCCTGATTTGCCGTGCAGAAGCGCAGGTGTGCAGCAGTTTCCATGAGCCGGTGGCCTGTGTTCTGCGTACCTTTAACGGCAGCACAGTTTTCTGGACACCTAGGAGGCTAGCGTGGGCACCCTGTTGCCGGCAGGAACACTGAGTAGCCCCAGGCGCACCTGGGTCTGCTAAGCAACATCCAGTCCCGTAGCCCTTTAGAGCCCCTCTGTGCATGCCGAGCGTAGGGAAACGCACTGCACTCTCTTTTGGAGCGTCTTAATTTCCTCAGCACTCGCGCACGTTTACGAACACCGTTCTGGCACGTCCCACATGGCGTAGAAGTCTTAGGCGTTGCCTTAGTCTGAGCAGCACTCAGAGTAACCCTCGGCTTCGCATTCCATCTAGGACCTCCTGCCTGAAATCACCGTGCCTCCTAGAGGAAGTCGGCTTGCATTCTGACTGCAGGTTAAGTCCTGTTCTTCCTGTGGCACTGCAGGCTTTTGAATAGCCACAGGCCCAGAGGAGCAGCTACGGCGTTCCTTGGTTGAGGCAGTTCGCTTGATGCAGAACACCCTACTTCGAGAAGCTGATTCAGGGAAAGACACACAGGGGAACTTGTGTCTCTTTGGACTTGTTAGAAACCACAGTGGGGTATGCTGAGTGTGCCCATGGAAACGGGGGCCTGCTGGAACTAGCCGTGCTTTCCCATTTTGAAGGCTGCATTCATGCTGCCTTGAAGCTGCCTGACATTCCCTGCTCTTCACAGGCCTGTAAACACTGTAAGAATGCTTCTGGGGAGAAAATGAATTTGCTGTCTAAACCAGGTGCTTCTGCGCCTGCGGTGTGGTCACCCTGACAAGCTCTAGCGCTAAAAGGAAACTCAACGTGTGAACTTGCCTCCAGCTTAGGTCTTTAGTACCCATATAGATACGGAGGCATGCAGCTCTTTCCATGAGTTCGTAGTGGCTTATATGCTTTATTATAAAGGAAGTACACTTCTGAGGACTCCTGCCCTCTCGGGTATGCATCATTTCCCCTCCAAGTTCACTGAGTACCTCCAGAGCCCTGTGGGCCAGCTGCGCAACTTCGAGGCCCATTTGTTGATCCCTCGGAGGCCGTCTGTGCGTGCCTACAGATGGGCAACACACTGTTCGTTCCTTGAGGAGAGCTACATTTCCAGAGACCTCGACCGGCCTCAGGAAGACATTGCTGGTGAGTCCGAAGTGCCCAGGAAGACTTTGTCATGGCCCTTGTGTGAGCTGCCATGTGATAACACTCTGCTTTGAGTGCTTTGAGACCCTCGTACCCGGAGTCACTCTGCTCGAGGAGAAAGTCAGCATCTTGCCATGCGGTGTCGCTGACGGCACACCCAGCAGAAACACATGCCTGGAAGTAAGGCCCTGATTTGCCGTGCAGAAGCGCAGGCGTGCAGCAGTTTCCATGAGCCGGTGGCCTGTGTTCTGCGTACCTTTAACGGCAGCACAGTTTTCTGGACACCTAGGAGGCTAGCGTGGGCACCCTGTTGCCGGCAGGAACACTGAGTAGCCCCAGGCGCACCTGGGTCTGCTAAGCAACATCCAGTCCCGTAGCCCTTTAGAGCCCCTCTGTGCATGCCGAGCGTAGGGAAACGCACTGCACTCTCTTTTGGAGCGTCTTAATTTCCTCAGCACTCGCGCACGTTTACGAACACCGTTCTGGCACGTCCCACATGGCGTAGAAGTCTTAGGCGTTGCCTTAGTCTGAGCAGCACTCAGAGTAACCCTCGGCTTCGCATTCCATCTAGGACCTCCTGCCTGAAATCACCGTGCCTCCTAGAGGAAGTCGGCTTGCATTCTGACTGCAGGTTAAGTCCTGTTCTTCCTGTGGCACTGCAGGCTTTTGAATAGCCACAGGCCCAGAGGAGCAGCTACGGCGTTCCTTGGTTGAGGCAGTTCGCTTGATGCAGAACACCCTACTTCGAGAAGCTGATTCAGGGAAAGACACACAGGGGAACTTGTGTCTCTTTGGACTTGTTAGAAACCACAGTGGGGTATGCTGAGTGTGCCCATGGAAACGGGGGCCTGCTGGAACTAGCCGTGCTTTCCCATTTTGAAGGCTGCATTCATGCTGCCTTGAAGCTGCCTGACATTCCCTGCTCTTCACAGGCCTGTAAACCCTGTAACAATGCTTCTGGGGAGAAAATGAATTTGCTGTCTAAACCAGGTGCTTCTGCGCCTGCGGTGTGGTCACCCTGACAAGCTCTAGCGCTAAAAGGAAACTCAACGTGTGAACTTGCCTCCAGCTTAGGTCTTTAGTACCCATATAGATACGGAGGCATGCAGCTCTTTCCATGAGTTCGTAGTGGCTTATATGCTTTATTATAAAGGAAGTACACTTCTGAGGACTCCTGCCCTCTCGGGTATGCATCATTTCCCCTCCAAGTTCACTGAGTACCTCCAGAGCCCTGTGTGCCGGCTGCGAAACTTCGAGTCCCATTTGTTGATCCCTCGGAGGCCCTCTGTGCGTGCCTGGAGACGGGCAACACACTGTACGTTCCTTGAGGAGAGCTACATTTCCAGAGACCTCGAATGGCCTCAGGACAACATTGCTGCTGAGTCCGAAGTGCCCAGGAAGACTTTGTCATGGCCCTTGTGTGAGCTGCCATGTGATAACACTCTGCTTTGAGTGCTTTGAGACCCTCGTACCCGGAGTCACTCTGCTCGAGGAGAAAGTCAGCATCTTGCCATGCGGTGTCGCTGACGGCACAGCCAGCAGAAACACAGGCCTGGAAGTAAGGCCCTGATTTGCCGTGCAGAAGCGCAGGTGTGCAGCAGTTTCCATGAGCCGGTGGCCTGTGTTCTGCGTACCTTTAACGGCAGCACAGTTTTCTGGACACCTAGGAGGCTAGCGTGGGCACCCTGTTGCCGGCAGGAACACTGAGTAGCCCCAGGCGCACCTGGGTCTGCTAAGCAACATCCAGTCCCGTAGCCCTTTAGAGCCCCTCTGTGCATGCCGAGCGTAGGGAAACGCACTGCACTCTCTTTTGAAGCGTCTTAATTTCCTCAGCACTCGGGCACGTTCACGAACACCGTTCTGGCACGTCCCACATGGCGTAGAAGTCTTAGGCGTTGCCTTAGTCTGAGCAGCACTCGGAGTAACCCTCGGCTTCGCATTCCATCTAGGACCTCCTGCCTGAAATCACCGTGCCTCCTAGAGGAAGTCGGCTTGCATTCTGACTGCAGGTTAAGTCCTGTTCTTCCTGTGGCACTGCAGGCTTTTGAATAGCCACAGGCCCAGAGGAGCAGCTACGGCGTTCCTTGGTTGAGGCAGTTCGCTTGATGCAGAACACCCTACTTCGAGAAGCTGATTCAGGGAAAGACACACAGGGGAACTTGTGTCTCTTTGGACTTGTTAGAAACCACAGTGGGGTATGCTGAGTGTGCCCATGGAAACGGGGGCCTGCTGGAACTAGCCGTGCTTTCCCATTTTGAAGGCTGCATTCATGCTGCCTTGAAGCTGCCTGACATTCCCTGCACTTGATAGGCCTGTAAACACTGTAAGAATGCTTCTGGGGAGAAAATGAATTTGCTGTCTAAACCAGGTGCTTCCGTGACTGCGGTGTGGTCAGCCTGACAAGCTCTAGCACTAAAAGGAAACTCAGCGTGTGAACTTGCCTCCAGTTTAAGCCCTTAGTAGCCATGTAGCTACGGAGGCATACAGCTCTTTCCATGAGTTCTTAGTGGCTTATATGCTTTATTTTAAAGGAAGTACACTTCTGAGGACTCCTAGTCGTCTCGGGTATGCATCATTTCCCCTCCAAGTTCACTGAGTACCTCCAGAGCCCTGTGTGCCGGCTGCGAAACTTCGAGTCCCATTTGTTGATCCCTCGGAGGCCGTCTGTGCGTGCCTGGAGACGGGCAACACACTGTACGTTCCTTGAGGAGAGCTACATTTCCAGAGACCTCGAATGGCCTCAGGACAACATTGCTGCTGAGTCCGAAGTGCCCAGGAAGACTTTGTCATGGCCCTTGTGTGAGCTGCCATGTGATAACACTCTGCTTTGAGTGCTTTGAGACCCTCGTACCCGGAGTCACTCTGCTCGAGGAGAAAGTCAGCATCTTGCCATGCGGTGTCGCTGACGGCACACCCAGCAGAAACACATGCCTGGAAGTAAGGCCCTGATTTGCCGTGCAGAAGCGCAGGCGTGCAGCAGTTTCCATGAGCCGGTGGCCTGTGTTCTGCGTACCTTTAACGGCAGCACAGTTTTCTGGACACCTAGGAGGCTAGCGTGGGCACCCTGTTGCCGGCAGGAACACTGAGTAGCCCCAGGCGCACCTGGGTCTGCTAAGCAACATCCAGTCCCGTAGCCCTTTGGAGCCCCTCTGTGCATGCCGAGCGTAGGGAAACGCACTGCACTCTCTTTTGAAGCGTCTTAATTTCCTCAGCACTCGGGCACGTTCACAAACACCGTTCTGGCACGTCCCACATGGCGTAGAAGTCTTAGGCGTTGCCTTAGTCTGAGCAGCACTCGGAGTAACCCTCGGCTTCGCATTCCATCTAGGACCTCCTGCCTGAAATCACCGTGCCTCCTAGAGGAAGTCGGCTTGCATTCTGACTGCAGGTTAAGTCCTGTTCTTCCTGTGGTACTGCAGGCTTTTGAATAGCCACAGGCCCAGAGGAGCAGCTACGGCGTTCCTTGGTTGAGGCAGTTCGCTTGATGCAGAACACCCTACTTCGAGAAGCTGATTCAGGAAAGACACACAGGGTAACTTGTGTCTCTTTGGACTTGTTAGAAACCACAGTGGGGTATGCTGAGTGTGCCCATGGAAACGGGGGCCTGCTGGAACTAGCTTTGCTTTCCCATTTTGAAGGCTGCATTCATGCTGCCTTGAAGCTGCCTGACATTCCCTGCTCTTCACAGGCCTGTAAACCCTGTAACAATGCTTCTGGGGAGAAAATGAATTTGCTGTCTAAACCAGGTGCTTCCGTGACTGCGGTGTGGTCAGCCTGACAAGCTCTAGCACTAAAAGGAAACTCAGCGTGTGAACTTGCCTCCAGTTTAAGCCCTTAGTAGCCATGTAGCTACGGAGGCATACAGCTCTTTCCATGAGTTCGTAGTGGCTAATATGCTTTATTTTAAAGGAAGTACACTTCTGAGGACTCTTGCCCTCTCGGGTATGCATCATTTCCCCTCCAAGTTCACTGAGTACCTCCAGAGCCCTGTGGGCCAGCTGCGCAACTTCGAGGCCCATTTGTTGATCCCTCGGAGGCCGTCTGTGCGTGCCTACAGATGGGCAACACACTGTTCGTTCCTTGAGGAGAGCTACATTTCCAGAGACCTCGACCGGCCTCAGGAAGACATTGCTGGTGAGTCCGAAGTGCCCAGGAAGACTTTGTCATGGCCCTTGTGTGAGCTGCCATGTGATAACACTCTGCTTTGAGTGCTTTGAGACCCTCGTACCCGGAGTCACTCTGCTCGAGGAGAAAGTCAGCATCTTGCCATGCGGTGTCGCTGACGGCACACCCAGCAGAAACACATGCCTGGAAGTAAGGCCCTGATTTGCCGTGCAGAAGCGCAGGCGTGCAGCAGTTTCCATGAGCCGGTGGCCTGTGTTCTGCGTACCTTTAACGGCAGCACAGTTTTCTGGACACCTAGGAGGCTAGCGTGGACACCCTGTTGCCGGCAGGAACACTGAGTAGCCCCAGGCGCACCTGGGTCTGCTAAGCAACATCCAGTCCCGTAGCCCTTTAGAGCCCCTCTGTGCATGCCGAGCGTAGGGAAACGCACTGCACTCTCTTTTGAAGCGTCTTAATTTCCTCAGCACTCGGGCACGTTCACAAACACCGTTCTGGCACGTCCCACATGGCGTAGAAGTCTTAGGCGTTGCCTTAGTCTGAGCAGCACTCGGAGTAACCCTCGGCTTCGCATTCCATCTAGGACCTCCTGCCTGAAATCACCGTGCCTCCTAGAGGAAGTCGGCTTGCATTCTGACTGCAGGTTAAGTCCTGTTCTTCCTGTGGCACTGCAGGCTTTTGAATAGCCACAGGCCCAGAGGAGCAGCTACGGCGTTCCTTGGTTGAGGCAGTTCGCTTGATGCAGAACACCCTACTTCGAGAAGCTGATTCAGGAAAGACACACAGGGTAACTTGTGTCTCTTTGGACTTGTTAGAAACCACAGTGGGGTATGCTGAGTGTGCCCATGGAAACGGGGGCCTGCTGGAACTAGCCGTGCTTTCCCATTTTGAAGGCTGCATTCATGCTGCGTTGAAGCTGCCTGACATTCCCTGCACTTGATAGGCCTGTAAACACTGTAAGAATGCTTCTGGGGAGAAAATGAATTTGCTGTCTAAACCAGGTGCTTCCGTGACTGCGGTGTGGTCAGCCTGACAAGCTCTAGCACTAAAAGGAAACTCAGCGTGTGAACTTGCCTCCAGTTTAAGCCCTTAGTAGCCATGTAGCTACGGAGGCATACAGCTCTTTCCATGAGTTCTTATGGCTTATATGCTTTATTTTAAAGGAAGTACACTTCTGAGGACTCCTAGTCCTCTCGGGTATGCATCATTTCCCCTCCAAGTTCACTGAGTACCTCCAGAGCCCTGTGTGCCGGCTGCAAAACTTCGAGTCCCATTTGTTGATCCCTCGGAGGCCCTCTGTGCGTGCCTGGAGACGGGCAACACACTGTACGTTCCTTGAGGAGAGCTACATTTCCAGAGACCTCGAATGGCCTCAGGACAACATTGCTGCTGAGTCCGAAGTGCCCAGGAAGACTTTGTCATGGCCCTTGTGTGAGCTGCCATGTGATAACACTCTGCTTTGAGTGCTTTGAGACCCTCGTACCCGGAGTCACTCTGCTCGAGGAGAAAGTCAGCATCTTGCCATGCGGTGTCGCTGACGGCACAGCCAGCAGAAACACATGCCTGGAAGTAAGGCCCTGATTTGCCGTGCAGAAGCGCAGGTGTGCAGCAGTTTCCATGAGCCGGTGGCCTGTGTTCTGCGTACCTTTAACGGCAGCACAGTTTTCTGGACACCTAGGAGGCTAGCGTGGGCACCCTGTTGCCGGCAGGAACACTGAGTAGCCCCAGGCGCACCTGGGTCTGCTAAGCAACATCCAGTCCCGTAGCCCTTTAGAGCCCCTCTGTGCATGCCGAGCGTAGGGAAACGCACTGCACTCTCTTTTGGAGCGTCTTAATTTCCTCAGCACTCGCGCACGTTTACGAACACCGTTCTGGCACGTCCCACATGGCGTAGAAGTCTTAGGCGTTGCCTTAGTCTGAGCAGCACTCAGAGTAACCCTCGGCTTCGCATTCCATCTAGGACCTCCTGCCTGAAATCACCGTGCCTCCTAGAGGAAGTCGGCTTGCATTCTGACTGCAGGTTAAGTCCTGTTCTTCCTGTGGCACTGCAGGCTTTTGAATAGCCACAGGCCCAGAGGAGCAGCTACGGCGTTCCTTGGTTGAGGCAGTTCGCTTGATGCAGAACACCCTACTTCGAGAAGCTGATTCAGGGAAAGACACACAGGGGAACTTGTGTCTCTTTGGACTTGTTAGAAACCACAGTGGGGTATGCTGAGTGTGCCCATGGAAACGGGGGCCTGCTGGAACTAGCCGTGCTTTCCCATTTTGAAGGCTGCATTCATGCTGCCTTGAAGCTGCCTGACATTCCCTGCTCTTCACAGGCCTGTAAACACTGTAAGAATGCTTCTGGGGAGAAAATGAATTTGCTGTCTAAACCAGGTGCTTCTGCGCCTGCGGTGTGGTCACCCTGACAAGCTCTAGCGCTAAAAGGAAACTCAACGTGTGAACTTGCCTCCAGCTTAGGTCTTTAGTACCCATATAGATACGGAGGCATGCAGCTCTTTCCATGAGTTCGTAGTGGCTTATATGCTTTATTATAAAGGAAGTACACTTCTGAGGACTCCTGCCCTCTCGGGTATGCATCATTTCCCCTCCAAGTTCACTGAGTACCTCCAGAGCCCTGTGGGCCAGCTGCGCAACTTCGAGGCCCATTTGTTGATCCCTCGGAGGCCGTCTGTGCGTGCCTACAGATGGGCAACACACTGTTCGTTCCTTGAGGAGAGCTACATTTCCAGAGACCTCGACCGGCCTCAGGAAGACATTGCTGGTGAGTCCGAAGTGCCCAGGAAGACTTTGTCATGGCCCTTGTGTGAGCTGCCATGTGATAACACTCTGCTTTGAGTGCTTTGAGACCCTCGTACCCGGAGTCACTCTGCTCGAGGAGAAAGTCAGCATCTTGCCATGCGGTGTCGCTGACGGCACACCCAGCAGAAACACATGCCTGGAAGTAAGGCCCTGATTTGCCGTGCAGAAGCGCAGGCGTGCAGCAGTTTCCATGAGCCGGTGGCCTGTGTTCTGCGTACCTTTAACGGCAGCACAGTTTTCTGGACACCTAGGAGGCTAGCGTGGGCACCCTGTTGCCGGCAGGAACACTGAGTAGCCCCAGGCGCACCTGGGTCTGCTAAGCAACATCCAGTCCCGTAGCCCTTTAGAGCCCCTCTGTGCATGCCGAGCGTAGGGAAACGCACTGCACTCTCTTTTGGAGCGTCTTAATTTCCTCAGCACTCGGGCACGTTCACAAACACCGTTCTGGCACGTCCCACATGGCGTAGAAGTCTTAGGCGTTGCCTTAGTCTGAGCAGCACTCGGAGTAACCCTCGGCTTCGCATTCCATCTAGGACCTCCTGCCTGAAATCACCGTGCCTCCTAGAGGAAGTCGGCTTGCATTCTGACTGCAGGTTAAGTCCTGTTCTTCCTGTGGCACTGCAGGCTTTTGAATAGCCACAGGCCCAGAGGAGCAGCTACGGCGTTCCTTGGTTGAGGCAGTTCGCTTGATGCAGAACACCCTACTTCGAGAAGCTGATTCAGGAAAGACACACAGGGTAACTTGTGTCTCTTTGGACTTGTTAGAAACCACAGTGGGGTATGCTGAGTGTGCCCATGGAAACGGGGGCCTGCTGGAACTAGCCGTGCTTTCCCATTTTGAAGGCTGCATTCATGCTGCCTTGAAGCTGCCTGACATTCCCTGCACTTGATAGGCCTGTAAACACTGTAAGAATGCTTCTGGGGAGAAAATGAATTTGCTGTCTAAACCAGGTGCTTCCGTGACTGCGGTGTGGTCAGCCTGACAAGCTCTAGCACTAAAAGGAAACTCAGCGTGTGAACTTGCCTCCAGTTTAAGCCCTTAGTAGCCATGTAGCTACGGAGGCATACAGCTCTTTCCATGAGTTCGTAGTGGCTAATATGCTTTATTTTAAAGGAAGTACACTTCTGAGGACTCCTGCCCTCTCGGGTATGCATCATTTCCCCTCCAAGTTCACTGAGTACCTCCAGAGCCCTGTGGGCCAGCTGCGCAACTTCGAGGCCCATTTGTTGATCCCTCGGAGGCCGTCTGTGCGTGCCTACAGATGGGCAACACACTGTTCGTTCCTTGAGGAGAGCTACATTTCCAGAGACCTCGACCGGCCTCAGGAAGACATTGCTGGTGAGTCCGAAGTGCCCAGGAAGACTTTGTCATGGCCCTTGTGTGAGCTGCCATGTGATAACACTCTGCTTTGAGTGCTTTGAGACCCTCGTACCCGGAGTCACTCTGCTCGAGGAGAAAGTCAGCATCTTGCCATGCGGTGTCGCTGACGGCACACCCAGCAGAAACACATGCCTGGAAGTAAGGCCCTGATTTGCCGTGCAGAAGCGCAGGCGTGCAGCAGTTTCCATGAGCCGGTGGCCTGTGTTCTGCGTACCTTTAACGGCAGCACAGTTTTCTGGACACCTAGGAGGCTAGCGTGGGCACCCTGTTGCCGGCAGGAACACTGAGTAGCCCCAGGCGCACCTGGGTCTGCTAAGCAACATCCAGTCCCGTAGCCCTTTAGAGCCCCTCTGTGCATGCCGAGCGTAGGGAAACGCACTGCACTCTCTTTTGGAGCGTCTTAATTTCCTCAGCACTCGGGCACGTTCACAAACACCGTTCTGGCACGTCCCACATGGCGTAGAAGTCTTAGGCGTTGCCTTAGTCTGAGCAGCACTCGGAGTAACCCTCGGCTTCGCATTCCATCTAGGACCTCCTGCCTGAAATCACCGTGCCTCCTAGAGGAAGTCGGCTTGCATTCTGACTGCAGGTTAAGTCCTGTTCTTCCTGTGGCACTGCAGGCTTTTGAATAGCCACAGGCCCAGAGGAGCAGCTACGGCGTTCCTTGGTTGAGGCAGTTCGCTTGATGCAGAACACCCTACTTCGAGAAGCTGATTCAGGAAAGACACACAGGGTAACTTGTGTCTCTTTGGACTTGTTAGAAACCACAGTGGGGTATGCTGAGTGTGCCCATGGAAACGGGGGCCTGCTGGAACTAGCCGTGCTTTCCCATTTTGAAGGCTGCATTCATGCTGCCTTGAAGCTGCCTGACATTCCCTGCACTTGATAGGCCTGTAAACACTGTAAGAATGCTTCTGGAGAGAAAATGAATTTGCTGTCTAAACCAGGTGCTTCCGTGACTGCGGTGTGGTCAGCCTGACAAGCTCTAGCACTAAAAGGAAACTCAGCGTGTGAACTTGCCTCCAGTTTAAGCCCTTAGTAGCCATGTAGCTACGGAGGCATACAGCTCTTTCCATGAGTTCTTATGGCTTATATGCTTTATTTTAAAGGAAGTACACTTCTGAGGACTCCTAGTCCTCTCGGGTATGCATCATTTCCCCTCCAAGTTCACTGAGTACCTCCAGAGCCCTGTGGGCCAGCTGCGCAACTTCGAGGTCCATTTGTTGATCCCTCGGAGGCCGTCTGTGCGTGCCTGGAGACGGGCAACACACTGTTTGTTCCTTGAGGAGAGCTACATTTCCAGAGACCTCGACCGGCCTCAGGAAGACATTGCTGGTGAGTCCGAAGTGCCCAGGAAGACTTTGTCATGGCCCTTGTGTGAGCTGCCATGTGATAACACTCGGCTTTGAGTGCTTTGAGACCCTCGTACCCGGAGTCACTCTGCTCGAGGAGAAAGTCAGCATCTTGCCATGCGGTGTCGCTGACGGCACACCCAGCAGAAACACATGCCTGGAAGTAAGGCCCTGATTTGCCGTGCAGAAGCGCAGGTGTGCAGCAGTTTCCATGAGCCGGTGGCCTGTGTTCTGCGTACCTTTAACGGCAGCACAGTTTTCTGGACACCTAGGAGGCTAGCGTGGGCACCCTGTTGCCGGCAGGAACACTGAGTAGCCCCAGGCGCACCTGGGTCTGCTAAGCAACATCCAGTCCCGTAGCCCTTTAGAGCCCCTCTGTGCATGCCGAGCGTAGGGAAACGCACTGCACTCTCTTTTGAAGCGTCTTAATTTCCTCAGCACTCGGGCACGTTCACAAACACCGTTCTGGCACGTCCCACATGGCGTAGAAGTCTTAGGCGTTGCCTTAGTCTGAGCAGCACTCAGAGTAACCCTCGGCTTCGCATTCCATCTAGGACCTCCTGCCTGAAATCACCGTGCCTCCTAGAGGAAGTCGGCTTGCATTCTGACTGCAGGTTAAGTCCTGTTCTTCCTGTGGCACTGCAGGCTTTTGAATAGCCACAGGCCCAGAGGAGCAGCTACGGCGTTCCTTGGTTGAGGCAGTTCGCTTGATGCAGAACACCCTACTTCGAGAAGCTGATTCAGGGAAAGACACACAGGGGAACTTGTGTCTCTTTGGACTTGTTAGAAACCACAGTGGGGTATGCTGAGTGTGCCCATGGAAACGGGGGCCTGCTGGAACTAGCCGTGCTTTCCCATTTTGAAGGCTGCATTCATGCTGCCTTGAAGCTGCCTGACATTCCCTGCTCTTCACAGGCCTGTAAACACTGTAAGAATGCTTCTGGGGAGAAAATGAATTTGCTGTCTAAACCAGGTGCTTCTGCGCCTGCGGTGTGGTCACCCTGACAAGCTCTAGCGCTAAAAGGAAACTCAACGTGTGAACTTGCCTCCAGCTTAGGTCTTTAGTACCCATATAGATACGGAGGCATGCAGCTCTTTCCATGAGTTCGTAGTGGCTTATATGCTTTATTATAAAGGAAGTACACTTCTGAGGACTCCTGCCCTCTCGGGTATGCATCATTTCCCCTCCAAGTTCACTGAGTACCTCCAGAGCCCTGTGGGCCAGCTGCGCAACTTCGAGGCCCATTTGTTGATCCCTCGGAGGCCGTCTGTGCGTGCCTACAGATGGGCAACACACTGTTCGTTCCTTGAGGAGAGCTACATTTCCAGAGACCTCGACCGGCCTCAGGAAGACATTGCTGGTGAGTCCGAAGTGCCCAGGAAGACTTTGTCATGGCCCTTGTGTGAGCTGCCATGTGATAACACTCTGCTTTGAGTGCTTTGAGACCCTCGTACCCGGAGTCACTCTGCTCGAGGAGAAAGTCAGCATCTTGCCATGCGGTGTCGCTGATGGCACAGCCAGCAGAAACACATGCCTGGAAGTAAGGCCCTGATTTGCTGTGCAGAAGCGCAGGCGTGCAGCAGTTTCCATGAGCCGGTGGCCTGTGTTCTGCGTACCTTTAACGGCAGCACAGTTTTCTGGACACCTAGGAGGCTAGCGTGGGCACCCTGTTGCCGGCAGGAACACTGAGTAGCCCCAGGCGCACCTGGGTCTGCTAAGCAACATCCAGTCCCGTAGCCCTTTAGAGCCCCTCTGTGCATGCCGAGCGTAGGGAAACGCACTGCACTCTCTTTTGAAGCGTCTTAATTTCCTCAGCACTCGGGCACGTTCACAAACACCGTTCTGGCACGTCCCACATGGCGTAGAAGTCTTAGGCGTTGCCTTAGTCTGAGCAGCACTCGGAGTAACCCTCGGCTTCGCATTCCATCTAGGACCTCCTGCCTGAAATCACCGTGCCTCCTAGAGGAAGTCGGCTTGCATTCTGACTGCAGGTTAAGTCCTGTTCTTCCTGTGGCACTGCAGGCTTTTGAATAGCCACAGGCCCAGAGGAGCAGCTACGGCGTTCCTTGGTTGAGGCAGTTCGCTTGATGCAGAACACCCTACTTCGAGAAGCTGATTCAGGAAAGACACACAGGGTAACTTGTGTCTCTTTGGACTTGTTAGAAACCACAGTGGGGTATGCTGAGTGTGCCCATGGAAACGGGGGCCTGCTGGAACTAGCCTTGCTTTCCCATTTTGAAGGCTGCATTCATGCTGCCTTGAAGCTGCCTGACATTCCCTGCTCTTCACAGGCCTGTAAACCCTGTAACAATGCTTCTGGGGAGAAAATGAATTTGCTGTCTAAACCAGGTGCTTCCGTGACTGCGGTGTGGTCAGCCTGACAAGCTCTAGCACTAAAAGGAAACTCAGCGTGTGAACTTGCCTCCAGTTTAAGCCCTTAGTAGCCATGTAGCTACGGAGGCATACAGCTCTTTCCATGAGTTCGTAGTGGCTTATATGCTTTATTTTAAAGGAAGTACACTTCTGAGGACTCCTAGTCCTCTCGGGTATGCATCATTTCCCCTCCAAGTTCACTGAGTACCTCCAGAGCCCTGTGTGCCGGCTGCGAAACTTCGAGTCCCATTTGTTGATCCCTCGGAGGCCCTCTGTGCGTGCCTGGAGACGGGCAACACACTGTACGTTCCTTGAGGAGAGCTACATTTCCAGAGACCTCGAATGGCCTCAGGACAACATTGCTGCTGAGTCCGAAGTGCCCAGGAAGACTTTGTCATGGCCCTTGTGTGAGCTGCCATGTGATAACACTCTGCTTTGAGTGCTTTGAGACCCTCGTACCCGGAGTCACTCTGCTCGAGGAGAAAGTCAGCATCTTGCCATGCGGTGTCGCTGACGGCACAGCCAGCAGAAACACATGCCTGGAAGTAAGGCCCTGATTTGCCGTGCAGAAGCGCAGGTGTGCAGCAGTTTCCATGAGCCGGTGGCCTGTGTTCTGCGTACCTTTAACGGCAGCACAGTTTTCTGGACACCTAGGAGGCTAGCGTGGGCACCCTGTTGCCGGCAGGAACACTGAGTAGCCCCAGGCGCACCTGGGTCTGCTAAGCAACATCCAGTCCCGTAGCCCTTTAGAGCCCCTCTGTGCATGCCGAGCGTAGGGAAACGCACTGCACTCTCTTTTGGAGCGTCTTAATTTCCTCAGCACTCGCGCACGTTTACGAACACCGTTCTGGCACGTCCCACATGGCGTAGAAGTCTTAGGCGTTGCCTTAGTCTGAGCAGCACTCGGAGTAACCCTCGGCTTCGCATTCCATCTAGGACCTCCTGCCTGAAATCACCGTGCCTCCTAGAGGAAGTCGGCTTGCATTCTGACTGCAGGTTAAGTCCTGTTCTTCCTGTGGCACTGCAGGCTTTTGAATAGCCACAGGCCCAGAGGAGCAGCTACGGCGTTCCTTGGTTGAGGCAGTTCGCTTGATGCAGAACACCCTACTTCGAGAAGCTGATTCAGGAAAGACACACAGGGTAACTTGTGTCTCTTTGGACTTGTTAGAAACCACAGTGGGGTATGCTGAGTGTGCCCATGGAAACGGGGGCCTGCTGGAACTAGCCGTGCTTTCCCATTTTGAAGGCTGCATTCATGCTGCCTTGAAGCTGCCTGACATTCCCTGCACTTGATAGGCCTGTAAACACTGTAAGAATGCTTCTGGAGAGAAAATGAATTTGCTGTCTAAACCAGGTGCTTCCGTGACTGCGGTGTGGTCAGCCTGACAAGCTCTAGCACTAAAAGGAAACTCAGCGTGTGAACTTGCCTCCAGTTTAAGCCCTTAGTAGCCATGTAGCTACGGAGGCATACAGCTCTTTCCATGAGTTCTTATGGCTTATATGCTTTATTTTAAAGGAAGTACACTTCTGAGGACTCCTAGTCCTCTCGGGTATGCATCATTTCCCCTCCAAGTTCACTGAGTACCTCCAGAGCCCTGTGGGCCAGCTGCGCAACTTCGAGGTCCATTTGTTGATCCCTCGGAGGCCGTCTGTGCGTGCCTGGAGACGGGCAACACACTGTTTGTTCCTTGAGGAGAGCTACATTTCCAGAGACCTCGACCGGCCTCAGGAAGACATTGCTGGTGAGTCCGAAGTGCCCAGGAAGACTTTGTCATGGCCCTTGTGTGAGCTGCCATGTGATAACACTCGGCTTTGAGTGCTTTGAGACCCTCGTACCCGGAGTCACTCTGCTCGAGGAGAAAGTCAGCATCTTGCCATGCGGTGTCGCTGACGGCACACCCAGCAGAAACACATGCCTGGAAGTAAGGCCCTGATTTGCCGTGCAGAAGCGCAGGTGTGCAGCAGTTTCCATGAGCCGGTGGCCTGTGTTCTGCGTACCTTTAACGGCAGCACAGTTTTCTGGACACCTAGGAGGCTAGCGTGGGCACCCTGTTGCCGGCAGGAACACTGAGTAGCCCCAGGCGCACCTGGGTCTGCTAAGCAACATCCAGTCCCGTAGCCCTTTAGAGCCCCTCTGTGCATGCCGAGCGTAGGGAAACGCACTGCACTCTCTTTTGAAGCGTCTTAATTTCCTCAGCACTCGGGCACGTTCACAAACACCGTTCTGGCACGTCCCACATGGCGTAGAAGTCTTAGGCGTTGCCTTAGTCTGAGCAGCACTCAGAGTAACCCTCGGCTTCGCATTCCATCTAGGACCTCCTGCCTGAAATCACCGTGCCTCCTAGAGGAAGTCGGCTTGCATTCTGACTGCAGGTTAAGTCCTGTTCTTCCTGTGGCACTGCAGGCTTTTGAATAGCCACAGGCCCAGAGGAGCAGCTACGGCGTTCCTTGGTTGAGGCAGTTCGCTTGATGCAGAACACCCTACTTCGAGAAGCTGATTCAGGGAAAGACACACAGGGGAACTTGTGTCTCTTTGGACTTGTTAGAAACCACAGTGGGGTATGCTGAGTGTGCCCATGGAAACGGGGGCCTGCTGGAACTAGCCGTGCTTTCCCATTTTGAAGGCTGCATTCATGCTGCCTTGAAGCTGCCTGACATTCCCTGCTCTTCACAGGCCTGTAAACACTGTAAGAATGCTTCTGGGGAGAAAATGAATTTGCTGTCTAAACCAGGTGCTTCTGCGCCTGCGGTGTGGTCACCCTGACAAGCTCTAGCGCTAAAAGGAAACTCAACGTGTGAACTTGCCTCCAGCTTAGGTCTTTAGTACCCATATAGATACGGAGGCATGCAGCTCTTTCCATGAGTTCGTAGTGGCTTATATGCTTTATTATAAAGGAAGTACACTTCTGAGGACTCCTGCCCTCTCGGGTATGCATCATTTCCCCTCCAAGTTCACTGAGTACCTCCAGAGCCCTGTGGGCCAGCTGCGCAACTTCGAGGCCCATTTGTTGATCCCTCGGAGGCCGTCTGTGCGTGCCTACAGATGGGCAACACACTGTTCGTTCCTTGAGGAGAGCTACATTTCCAGAGACCTCGACCGGCCTCAGGAAGACATTGCTGGTGAGTCCGAAGTGCCCAGGAAGACTTTGTCATGGCCCTTGTGTGAGCTGCCATGTGATAACACTCTGCTTTGAGTGCTTTGAGACCCTCGTACCCGGAGTCACTCTGCTCGAGGAGAAAGTCAGCATCTTGCCATGCGGTGTCGCTGACGGCACAGCCAGCAGAAACACATGCCTGGAAGTAAGGCCCTGATTTGCTGTGCAGAAGCGCAGGCGTGCAGCAGTTTCCATGAGCCGGTGGCCTGTGTTCTGCGTACCTTTAACGGCAGCACAGTTTTCTGGACACCTAGGAGGCTAGCGTGGGCACCCTGTTGCCGGCAGGAACACTGAGTAGCCCCAGGCGCACCTGGGTCTGCTAAGCAACATCCAGTCCCGTAGCCCTTTAGAGCCCCTCTGTGCATGCCGAGCGTAGGGAAACGCACTGCACTCTCTTTTGAAGCGTCTTAATTTCCTCAGCACTCGGGCACGTTCACAAACACCGTTCTGGCACGTCCCACATGGCGTAGAAGTCTTAGGCGTTGCCTTAGTCTGAGCAGCACTCGGAGTAACCCTCGGCTTCGCATTCCATCTAGGACCTCCTGCCTGAAATCACCGTGCCTCCTAGAGGAAGTCGGCTTGCATTCTGACTGCAGGTTAAGTCCTGTTCTTCCTGTGGCACTGCAGGCTTTTGAATAGCCACAGGCCCAGAGGAGCAGCTACGGCGTTCCTTGGTTGAGGCAGTTCGCTTGATGCAGAACACCCTACTTCGAGAAGCTGATTCAGGAAAGACACACAGGGTAACTTGTGTCTCTTTGGACTTGTTAGAAACCACAGTGGGGTATGCTGAGTGTGCCCATGGAAACGGGGGCCTGCTGGAACTAGCCTTGCTTTCCCATTTTGAAGGCTGCATTCATGCTGCCTTGAAGCTGCCTGACATTCCCTGCTCTTCACAGGCCTGTAAACCCTGTAACAATGCTTCTGGGGAGAAAATGAATTTGCTGTCTAAACCAGGTGCTTCCGTGACTGCGGTGTGGTCAGCCTGACAAGCTCTAGCACTAAAAGGAAACTCAGCGTGTGAACTTGCCTCCAGTTTAAGCCCTTAGTAGCCATGTAGCTACGGAGGCATACAGCTCTTTCCATGAGTTCGTAGTGGCTTATATGCTTTATTTTAAAGGAAGTACACTTCTGAGGACTCCTAGTCCTCTCGGGTATGCATCATTTCCCCTCCAAGTTCACTGAGTACCTCCAGAGCCCTGTGTGCCGGCTGCGAAACTTCGAGTCCCATTTGTTGATCCCTCGGAGGCCCTCTGTGCGTGCCTGGAGACGGGCAACACACTGTACGTTCCTTGAGGAGAGCTACATTTCCAGAGACCTCGAATGGCCTCAGGACAACATTGCTGCTGAGTCCGAAGTGCCCAGGAAGACTTTGTCATGGCCCTTGTGTGAGCTGCCATGTGATAACACTCTGCTTTGAGTGCTTTGAGACCCTCGTACCCGGAGTCACTCTGCTCGAGGAGAAAGTCAGCATCTTGCCATGCGGTGTCGCTGACGGCACAGCCAGCAGAAACACATGCCTGGAAGTAAGGCCCTGATTTGCCGTGCAGAAGCGCAGGTGTGCAGCAGTTTCCATGAGCCGGTGGCCTGTGTTCTGCGTACCTTTAACGGCAGCACAGTTTTCTGGACACCTAGGAGGCTAGCGTGGGCACCCTGTTGCCGGCAGGAACACTGAGTAGCCCCAGGCGCACCTGGGTCTGCTAAGCAACATCCAGTCCCGTAGCCCTTTAGAGCCCCTCTGTGCATGCCGAGCGTAGGGAAACGCACTGCACTCTCTTTTGGAGCGTCTTAATTTCCTCAGCACTCGCGCACGTTTACGAACACCGTTCTGGCACGTCCCACATGGCGTAGAAGTCTTAGGCGTTGCCTTAGTCTGAGCAGCACTCAGAGTAACCCTCGGCTTCGCATTCCATCTAGGACCTCCTGCCTGAAATCACCGTGCCTCCTAGAGGAAGTCGGCTTGCATTCTGACTGCAGGTTAAGTCCTGTTCTTCCTGTGGCACTGCAGGCTTTTGAATAGCCACAGGCCCAGAGGAGCAGCTACGGCGTTCCTTGGTTGAGGCAGTTCGCTTGATGCAGAACACCCTACTTCGAGAAGCTGATTCAGGGAAAGACACACAGGGGAACTTGTGTCTCTTTGGACTTGTTAGAAACCACAGTGGGGTATGCTGAGTGTGCCCATGGAAACGGGGGCCTGCTGGAACTAGCCTTGCTTTCCCATTTTGAAGGCTGCATTCATGCTGCCTTGAAGCTGCCTGACATTCCCTGCTCTTCACAGGCCTGTAAACCCTGTAACAATGCTTCTGGGGAGAAAATGAATTTGCTGTCTAAACCAGGTGCTTCTGCGCCTGCGGTGTGGTCACCCTGACAAGCTCTAGCGCTAAAAGGAAACTCAACGTGTGAACTTGCCTCCAGCTTAGGTCTTTAGTACCCATATAGATACGGAGGCATGCAGCTCTTTCCATGAGTTCGTAGTGGCTTATATGCTTTATTATAAAGGAAGTACACTTCTGAGGACTCCTGCCCTCTCGGGTATGCATCATTTCCCCTCCAAGTTCACTGAGTACCTCCAGAGCCCTGTGTGCCGGCTGCGAAACTTCGAGTCCCATTTGTTGATCCCTCGGAGGCCCTCTGTGCATGCCTGGAGACGGGCAACACACTGTACGTTCCTTGAGGAGAGCTACATTTCCAGAGACCTCGAATGGCCTCAGGACAACATTGCTGCTGAGTCCGAAGTGCCCAGGAAGACTTTGTCATGGCCCTTGTGTGAGCTGCCATGTGATAACACTCTGCTTTGAGTGCTTTGAGACCCTCGTACCCGGAGTCACTCTGCTCGAGGAGAAAGTCAGCATCTTGCCATGCGGTGTCGCTGACGGCACAGCCAGCAGAAACACAGGCCTGGAAGTAAGGCCCTGATTTGCCGTGCAGAAGCGCAGGTGTGCAGCAGTTTCCATGAGCCGGTGGCCTGTGTTCTGCGTACCTTTAACGGCAGCACAGTTTTCTGGACACCTAGGAGGCTAGCGTGGGCACCCTGTTGCCGGCAGGAACACTGAGTAGCCCCAGGCGCACCTGGGTCTGCTAAGCAACATCCAGTCCCGTAGCCCTTTAGAGCCCCTCTGTGCATGCCGAGCGTAGGGAAACGCACTGCACTCTCTTTTGAAGCGTCTTAATTTCCTCAGCACTCGGGCACGTTCACAAACACCGTTCTGGCACGTCCCACATGGCGTAGAAGTCTTAGGCGTTGCCTTAGTCTGAGCAGCACTCGGAGTAACCCTCGGCTTCGCATTCCATCTAGGACCTCCTGCCTGAAATCACCGTGCCTCCTAGAGGAAGTCGGCTTGCATTCTGACTGCAGGTTAAGTCCTGTTCTTCCTGTGGCACTGCAGGCTTTTGAATAGCCACAGGCCCAGAGGAGCAGCTACGGCGTTCCTTGGTTGAGGCAGTTCGCTTGATGCAGAACACCCTACTTCGAGAAGCTGATTCAGGGAAAGACACACAGGGGAACTTGTGTCTCTTTGGACTTGTTAGAAACCACAGTGGGGTATGCTGAGTGTGCCCATGGAAACGGGGGCCTGCTGGAACTAGCCGTGCTTTCCCATTTTGAAGGCTGCATTCATGCTGCGTTGAAGCTGCCTGACATTCCCTGCACTTGATAGGCCTGTAAACACTGTAAGAATGCTTCTGGGGAGAAAATGAATTTGCTGTCTAAACCAGGTGCTTCCGTGACTGCGGTGTGGTCAGCCTGACAAGCTCTAGCACTAAAAGGAAACTCAGCGTGTGAACTTGCCTCCAGTTTAAGCCCTTAGTAGCCATGTAGCTACGGAGGCATACAGCTCTTTCCATGAGTTCGTAGTGGCTTATATGCTTTATTATAAAGGAAGTACACTTCTGAGGACTCCTGCCCTCTCGGGTATGCATCATTTCCCCTCCAAGTTCACTGAGTACCTCCAGAGCCCTGTGGGCCAGCTGCGCAACTTCGAGGCCCATTTGTTGATCCCTCGGAGGCCGTCTGTGCGTGCCTACAGATGGGCAACACACTGTTCGTTCCTTGAGGAGAGCTACATTTCCAGAGACCTCGACCGGCCTCAGGAAGACATTGCTGGTGAGTCCGAAGTGCCCAGGAAGACTTTGTCATGGCCCTTGTGTGAGCTGCCATGTGATAACACTCTGCTTTGAGTGCTTTGAGACCCTCGTACCCGGAGTCACTCTGCTCGAGGAGAAAGTCAGCATCTTGCCATGCGGTGTCGCTGACGGCACAGCCAGCAGAAACACATGCCTGGAAGTAAGGCCCTGATTTGCCGTGCAGAAGCGCAGGTGTGCAGCAGTTTCCATGAGCCGGTGGCCTGTGTTCTGCGTACCTTTAACGGCAGCACAGTTTTCTGGACACCTAGGAGGCTAGCGTGGGCACCCTGTTGCCGGCAGGAACACTGAGTAGCCCCAGGCGCACCTGGGTCTGCTAAGCAACATCCAGTCCCGTAGCCCTTTAGAGCCCCTCTGTGCATGCCGAGCGTAGGGAAACGCACTGCACTCTCTTTTGAAGCGTCTTAATTTCCTCAGCACTCGGGCACGTTCACAAACACCGTTCTGGCACGTCCCACATGGCGTAGAAGTCTTAGGCGTTGCCTTAGTCTGAGCAGCACTCGGAGTAACCCTCGGCTTCGCATTCCATCTAGGACCTCCTGCCTGAAATCACCGTGCCTCCTAGAGGAAGTCGGCTTGCATTCTGACTGCAGGTTAAGTCCTGTTCTTCCTGTGGCACTGCAGGCTTTTGAATAGCCACAGGCCCAGAGGAGCAGCTACGGCGTTCCTTGGTTGAGGCAGTTCGCTTGATGCAGAACACCCTACTTCGAGAAGCTGATTCAGGAAAGACACACAGGGTAACTTGTGTCTCTTTGGACTTGTTAGAAACCACAGTGGGGTATGCTGAGTGTGCCCATGGAAACGGGGGCCTGCTGGAACTAGCCGTGCTTTCCCATTTTGAAGGCTGCATTCATGCTGCCTTGAAGCTGCCTGACATTCCCTGCACTTGATAGGCCTGTAAACACTGTAAGAATGCTTCTGGGGAGAAAATGAATTTGCTGTCTAAACCAGGTGCTTCCGTGACTGCGGTGTGGTCAGCCTGACAAGCTCTAGCACTAAAAGGAAACTCAGCGTGTGAACTTGCCTCCAGTTTAAGCCCTTAGTAGCCATGTAGCTACGGAGGCATACAGCTCTTTCCATGAGTTCTTAGTGGCTTATATGCTTTATTTTAAAGGAAGTACACTTCTGAGGACTCCTAGTCGTCTCGGGTATGCATCATTTCCCCTCCAAGTTCACTGAGTACCTCCAGAGCCCTGTGTGCCGGCTGCGAAACTTCGAGTCCCATTTGTTGATCCCTCGGAGGCCCTCTGTGCGTGCCTGGAGACGGGCAACACACTGTACGTTCCTTGAGGAGAGCTACATTTCCAGAGACCTCGAATGGCCTCAGGACAACATTGCTGCTGAGTCCGAAGTGCCCAGGAAGACTTTGTCATGGCCCTTGTGTGAGCTGCCATGTGATAACACTCTGCTTTGAGTGCTTTGAGACCATCGTACCCGGAGTCACTCTGCTCGAGGAGAAAGTCAGCATCTTGCCATGCGGTGTCGCTGACGGCACAGCCAGCAGAAACACAGGCCTGGAAGTAAGGCCCTGATTTGCCGTGCAGAAGCGCAGGTGTGCAGCAGTTTCCATGAGCCGGTGGCCTGTGTTCTGCGTACCTTTAACGGCAGCACAGTTTTCTGGACACCTAGGAGGCTAGCGTGGGCACCCTGTTGCCGGCAGGAACACTGAGTAGCCCCAGGCGCACCTGGGTCTGCTAAGCAACATCCAGTCCCGTAGCCCTTTAGAGCCCCTCTGTGCATGCCGAGGGTAGGGAAACGCACTGCACTCTCTTTTGAAGCGTCTTAATTTCCTCAGCACTCGGGCACGATCACAAACACCGTTCTGGCACGTCCCACATGGCGTAGAAGTCTTAGGCGTTGCCTTAGTCTGAGCAGCACTCAGAGTAACCCTCGGCTTCGCATTCCATCTAGGACCTCCTGCCTGAAATCACCGTGCCTCCTAGAGGAAGTCGGCTTGCATTCTGACTGCAGGTTAAGTCCTGTTCTTCCTGTGGCACTGCAGGCTTTTGAATAGCCACAGGCCCAGAGGAGCAGCTACGGCGTTCCTTGGTTGAGGCAGTTCGCTTGATGCAGAACACCCTACTTCGAGAAGCTGATTCAGGGAAAGACACACAGGGGAACTTGTGTCTCTTTGGACTTGTTAGAAACCACAGTGGGGTATGCTGAGTGTGCCCATGGAAACGGGGGCCTGCTGGAACTAGCCTTGCTTTCCCATTTTGAAGGCTGCATTCATGCTGCCTTGAAGCTGCCTGACATTCCCTGCTCTTCACAGGCCTGTAAACCCTGTAACAATGCTTCTGGGGAGAAAATGAATTTGCTGTCTAAACCAGGTGCTTCTGCGCCTGCGGTGTGGTCACCCTGACAAGCTCTAGCGCTAAAAGGAAACTCAACGTGTGAACTTGCCTCCAGCTTAGGTCTTTAGTACCCATATAGATACGGAGGCATGCAGCTCTTTCCATGAGTTCGTAGTGGCTTATATGCTTTATTATAAAGGAAGTACACTTCTGAGGACTCCTGCCCTCTCGGGTATGCATCATTTCCCCTCCAAGTTCACTGAGTACCTCCAGAGCCCTGTGGGCCAGCTGCGCAACTTCGAGGCCCATTTGTTGATCCCTCGGAGGCCGTCTGTGCGTGCCTACAGATGGGCAACACACTGTTCGTTCCTTGAGGAGAGCTACATTTCCAGAGACCTCGACCGGCCTCAGGAAGACATTGCTGGTGAGTCCGAAGTGCCCAGGAAGACTTTGTCATGGCCCTTGTGTGAGCTGCCATGTGATAACACTCTGCTTTGAGTGCTTTGAGACCCTCGTACCCGGAGTCACTCTGCTCGAGGAGAAAGTCAGCATCTTGCCATGCGGTGTCGCTGACGGCACAGCCAGCAGAAACACATGCCTGGAAGTAAGGCCCTGATTTGCTGTGCAGAAGCGCAGGCGTGCAGCAGTTTCCATGAGCCGGTGGCCTGTGTTCTGCGTACCTTTAACGGCAGCACAGTTTTCTGGACACCTAGGAGGCTAGCGTGGGCACCCTGTTGCCGGCAGGAACACTGAGTAGCCCCAGGCGCACCTGGGTCTGCTAAGCAACATCCAGTCCCGTAGCCCTTTAGAGCCCCTCTGTGCATGCCGAGCGTAGGGAAACGCACTGCACTCTCTTTTGAAGCGTCTTAATTTCCTCAGCACTCGGGCACGTTCACAAACACCGTTCTGGCACGTCCCACATGGCGTAGAAGTCTTAGGCGTTGCCTTAGTCTGAGCAGCACTCGGAGTAACCCTCGGCTTCGCATTCCATCTAGGACCTCCTGCCTGAAATCACCGTGCCTCCTAGAGGAAGTCGGCTTGCATTCTGACTGCAGGTTAAGTCCTGTTCTTCCTGTGGCACTGCAGGCTTTTGAATAGCCACAGGCCCAGAGGAGCAGCTACGGCGTTCCTTGGTTGAGGCAGTTCGCTTGATGCAGAACACCCTACTTCGAGAAGCTGATTCAGGAAAGACACACAGGGTAACTTGTGTCTCTTTGGACTTGTTAGAAACCACAGTGGGGTATGCTGAGTGTGCCCATGGAAACGGGGGCCTGCTGGAACTAGCCGTGCTTTCCCATTTTGAAGGCTGCATTCATGCTGCGTTGAAGCTGCCTGACATTCCCTGCACTTGATAGGCCTGTAAACACTGTAAGAATGCTTCTGGGGAGAAAATGAATTTGCTGTCTAAACCAGGTGCTTCCGTGACTGCGGTGTGGTCAGCCTGACAAGCTCTAGCACTAAAAGGAAACTCAGCGTGTGAACTTGCCTCCAGTTTAAGCCCTTAGTAGCCATGTAGCTACGGAGGCATACAGCTCTTTCCATGAGTTCTTATGGCTTATATGCTTTATTTTAAAGGAAGTACACTTCTGAGGACTCCTAGTCCTCTCGGGTATGCATCATTTCCCCTCCAAGTTCACTGAGTACCTCCAGAGCCCTGTGGGCCAGCTGCGCAACTTCGAGGTCGATTTGTTGATCCCTCGGAGGCCGTCTGTGCGTGCCTGGAGACGAGCAACACACTGTTTGTTCCTTGAGGAGAGCTACATTTCCAGAGACCTCGACCGGCCTCAGGAAGACATTGCTGGTGAGTCCGAAGTGCCCAGGAAGACTTTGTCATGGCCCTTGTGTGAGCTGCCATGTGATAACACTCTGCTTTGAGTGCTTTGAGACCCTCGTACCCGGAGTCACTCTGCTCGAGGAGAAAGTCAGCATCTTGCCATGCGGTGTCGCTGACGGCACAGCCAGCAGAAACACATGCCTGGAAGTAAGGCCCTGATTTGCCGTGCAGAAGCGCAGGTGTGCAGCAGTTTCCATGAGCCGGTGGCCTGTGTTCTGCGTACCTTTAACGGCAGCACAGTTTTCTGGACACCTAGGAGGCTAGCGTGGGCACCCTGTTGCCGGCAGGAACACTGAGTAGCCCCAGGCGCACCTGGGTCTGCTAAGCAACATCCAGTCCCGTAGCCCTTTAGAGCCGCTCTGTGCATGCCGAGGGTAGGGAAACGCACTGCACTCTCTTTTGAAGCGTCTTAATTTCCTCAGCACTCGGGCACGTTCACAAACACCGTTCTGGCACGTCCCACATGGCGTAGAAGTCTTAGGCGTTGCCTTAGTCTGAGCAGCACTCAGAGTAACCCTCGGCTTCGCATTCCATCTAGGACCTCCTGCCTGAAATCACCGTGCCTCCTAGAGGAAGTCGGCTTGCATTCTGACTGCAGGTTAAGTCCTGTTCTTCCTGTGGCACTGCAGGCTTTTGAATAGCCACAGGCCCAGAGGAGCAGCTACGGCGTTCCTTGGTTGAGGCAGTTCGCTTGATGCAGAACACCCTACTTCGAGAAGCTGATTCAGGGAAAGACACACAGGGGAACTTGTGTCTCTTTGGACTTGTTAGAAACCACAGTGGGGTATGCTGAGTGTGCCCATGGAAACGGGGGCCTGCTGGAACTAGCCTTGCTTTCCCATTTTGAAGGCTGCATTCATGCTGCCTTGAAGCTGCCTGACATTCCCTGCTCTTCACAGGCCTGTAAACCCTGTAACAATGCTTCTGGGGAGAAAATGAATTTGCTGTCTAAACCAGGTGCTTCTGCGCCTGCGGTGTGGTCACCCTGACAAGCTCTAGCGCTAAAAGGAAACTCAACGTGTGAACTTGCCTCCAGCTTAGGTCTTTAGTACCCATATAGATACGGAGGCATGCAGCTCTTTCCATGAGTTCGTAGTGGCTTATATGCTTTATTATAAAGGAAGTACACTTCTGAGGACTCCTGCCCTCTCGGGTATGCATCATTTCCCCTCCAAGTTCACTGAGTACCTCCAGAGCCCTGTGGGCCAGCTGCGCAACTTCGAGGCCCATTTGTTGATCCCTCGGAGGCCGTCTGTGCGTGCCTACAGATGGGCAACACACTGTTCGTTCCTTGAGGAGAGCTACATTTCCAGAGACCTCGACCGGCCTCAGGAAGACATTGCTGGTGAGTCCGAAGTGCCCAGGAAGACTTTGTCATGGCCCTTGTGTGAGCTGCCATGTGATAACACTCTGCTTTGAGTGCTTTGAGACCCTCGTACCCGGAGTCACTCTGCTCGAGGAGAAAGTCAGCATCTTGCCATGCGGTGTCGCTGACGGCACAGCCAGCAGAAACACATGCCTGGAAGTAAGGCCCTGATTTGCTGTGCAGAAGCGCAGGCGTGCAGCAGTTTCCATGAGCCGGTGGCCTGTGTTCTGCGTACCTTTAACGGCAGCACAGTTTTCTGGACACCTAGGAGGCTAGCGTGGGCACCCTGTTGCCGGCAGGAACACTGAGTAGCCCCAGGCGCACCTGGGTCTGCTAAGCAACATCCAGTCCCGTAGCCCTTTAGAGCCCCTCTGTGCATGCCGAGCGTAGGGAAACGCACTGCACTCTCTTTTGAAGCGTCTTAATTTCCTCAGCACTCGGGCACGTTCACAAACACCGTTCTGGCACGTCCCACATGGCGTAGAAGTCTTAGGCGTTGCCTTAGTCTGAGCAGCACTCGGAGTAACCCTCGGCTTCGCATTCCATCTAGGACCTCCTGCCTGAAATCACCGTGCCTCCTAGAGGAAGTCGGCTTGCATTCTGACTGCAGGTTAAGTCCTGTTCTTCCTGTGGCACTGCAGGCTTTTGAATAGCCACAGGCCCAGAGGAGCAGCTACGGCGTTCCTTGGTTGAGGCAGTTCGCTTGATGCAGAACACCCTACTTCGAGAAGCTGATTCAGGAAAGACACACAGGGTAACTTGTGTCTCTTTGGACTTGTTAGAAACCACAGTGGGGTATGCTGAGTGTGCCCATGGAAACGGGGGCCTGCTGGAACTAGCCTTGCTTTCCCATTTTGAAGGCTGCATTCATGCTGCCTTGAAGCTGCCTGACATTCCCTGCTCTTCACAGGCCTGTAAACCCTGTAACAATGCTTCTGGGGAGAAAATGAATTTGCTGTCTAAACCAGGTGCTTCCGTGACTGCGGTGTGGTCAGCCTGACAAGCTCTAGCACTAAAAGGAAACTCAGCGTGTGAACTTGCCTCCAGTTTAAGCCCTTAGTAGCCATGTAGCTACGGAGGCATACAGCTCTTTCCATGAGTTCGTAGTGGCTTATATGCTTTATTTTAAAGGAAGTACACTTCTGAGGACTCCTAGTCCTCTCGGGTATGCATCATTTCCCCTCCAAGTTCACTGAGTACCTCCAGAGCCCTGTGTGCCGGCTGCGAAACTTCGAGTCCCATTTGTTGATCCCTCGGAGGCCCTCTGTGCGTGCCTGGAGACGGGCAACACACTGTACGTTCCTTGAGGAGAGCTACATTTCCAGAGACCTCGAATGGCCTCAGGACAACATTGCTGCTGAGTCCGAAGTGCCCAGGAAGACTTTGTCATGGCCCTTGTGTGAGCTGCCATGTGATAACACTCTGCTTTGAGTGCTTTGAGACCCTCGTACCCGGAGTCACTCTGCTCGAGGAGAAAGTCAGCATCTTGCCATGCGGTGTCGCTGACGGCACAGCCAGCAGAAACACAGGCCTGGAAGTAAGGCCCTGATTTGCCGTGCAGAAGCGCAGGTGTGCAGCAGTTTCCATGAGCCGGTGGCCTGTGTTCTGCGTACCTTTAACGGCAGCACAGTTTTCTGGACACCTAGGAGGCTAGCGTGGGCACCCTGTTGCCGGCAGGAACACTGAGTAGCCCCAGGCGCACCTGGGTCTGCTAAGCAACATCCAGTCCCGTAGCCCTTTAGAGCCCCTCTGTGCATGCCGAGCGTAGGGAAACGCACTGCACTCTCTTTTGGAGCGTCTTAATTTCCTCAGCACTCGCGCACGTTTACGAACACCGTTCTGGCACGTCCCACATGGCGTAGAAGTCTTAGGCGTTGCCTTAGTCTGAGCAGCACTCAGAGTAACCCTCGGCTTCGCATTCCATCTAGGACCTCCTGCCTGAAATCACCGTGCCTCCTAGAGGAAGTCGGCTTGCATTCTGACTGCAGGTTAAGTCCTGTTCTTCCTGTGGCACTGCAGGCTTTTGAATAGCCACAGGCCCAGAGGAGCAGCTACGGCGTTCCTTGGTTGAGGCAGTTCGCTTGATGCAGAACACCCTACTTCGAGAAGCTGATTCAGGGAAAGACACACAGGGGAACTTGTGTCTCTTTGGACTTGTTAGAAACCACAGTGGGGTATGCTGAGTGTGCCCATGGAAACGGGGGCCTGCTGGAACTAGCCTTGCTTTCCCATTTTGAAGGCTGCATTCATGCTGCCTTGAAGCTGCCTGACATTCCCTGCTCTTCACAGGCCTGTAAACCCTGTAACAATGCTTCTGGGGAGAAAATGAATTTGCTGTCTAAACCAGGTGCTTCTGCGCCTGTGGTGTGGTCACCCTGACAAGCTCTAGCGCTAAAAGGAAACTCAACGTGTGAACTTGCCTCCAGCTTAGGTCTTTAGTACCCATATAGATACGGAGGCATGCAGCTCTTTCCATGAGTTCGTAGTGGCTTATATGCTTTATTATAAAGGAAGTACACTTCTGAGGACTCCTGCCCTCTCGGGTATGCATCATTTCCCCTCCAAGTTCACTGAGTACCTCCAGAGCCCTGTGTGCCGGCTGCGAAACTTCGAGTCCCATTTGTTGATCCCTCGGAGGCCCTCTGTGCGTGCCTGGAGACGGGCAACACACTGTACGTTCCTTGAGGAGAGCTACATTTCCAGAGACCTCGAATGGCCTCAGGACAACATTGCTGCTGAGTCCGAAGTGCCCAGGAAGACTTTGTCATGGCCCTTGTGTGAGCTGCCATGTGATAACACTCTGCTTTGAGTGCTTTGAGACCCTCGTACCCGGAGTCACTCTGCTAGAGGAGAAAGTCAGCATCTTGCCATGCGGTGTCGCTGACGGCACACCCAGCAGAAACACATGCCTGGAAGTAAGGCCCTGATTTGCCGTGCAGAAGCGGAGGCGTGCAGCAGTTTCCATGAGCCGGTGGCCTGTGTTCTGCGTACCTTTAACGGCAGCACAGTTTTCTGGACACCTAGGAGGCTAGCGTGGGCACCCTGTTGCCGGCAGGAACACTGAGTAGCCCCAGGCGCACCTGGGTCTGCTAAGCAACATCCAGTCCCGTAGCCCTTTAGAGCCCCTCTGTGCATGCCGAGCGTAGGGAAACGCACTGCACTCTCTTTTGAAGCGTCTTAATTTCCTCAGCACTCGGGCACGTTCACAAACACCGTTCTGGCACGTCCCACATGGCGTAGAAGTCTTAGGCGTTGCCTTAGTCTGAGCAGCACTCGGAGTAACCCTCGGCTTCGCATTCCATCTAGGACCTCCTGCCTGAAATCACCGTGCCTCCTAGAGGAAGTCGGCTTGCATTCTGACTGCAGGTTAAGTCCTGTTCTTCCTGTGGCACTGCAGGCTTTTGAATAGCCACAGGCCCAGAGGAGCAGCTACGGCGTTCCTTGGTTGAGGCAGTTCGCTTGATGCAGAACACCCTACTTCGAGAAGCTGATTCAGGAAAGACACACAGGGTAACTTGTGTCTCTTTGGACTTGTTAGAAACCACAGTGGGGTATGCTGAGTGTGCCCATGGAAACGGGGGCCTGCTGGAACTAGCCTTGCTTTCCCATTTTGAAGGCTGCATTCATGCTGCCTTGAAGCTGCCTGACATTCCCTGCTCTTCACAGGCCTGTAAACCCTGTAACAATGCTTCTGGGGAGAAAATGAATTTGCTGTCTAAACCAGGTGCTTCCGTGACTGCGGTGTGGTCAGCCTGACAAGCTCTAGCACTAAAAGGAAACTCAGCGTGTGAACTTGCCTCCAGTTTAAGCCCTTAGTAGCCATGTAGCTACGGAGGCATACAGCTCTTTCCATGAGTTCGTAGTGGCTTATATGCTTTATTTTAAAGGAAGTACACTTCTGAGGACTCCTAGTCCTCTCGGGTATGCATCATTTCCCCTCCAAGTTCACTGAGTACCTCCAGAGCCCTGTGTGCCGGCTGCGAAACTTCGAGTCCCATTTGTTGATCCCTCGGAGGCCCTCTGTGCGTGCCTGGAGACGGGCAACACACTGTACGTTCCTTGAGGAGAGCTACATTTCCAGAGACCTCGAATGGCCTCAGGACAACATTGCTGCTGAGTCCGAAGTGCCCAGGAAGACTTTGTCATGGCCCTTGTGTGAGCTGCCATGTGATAACACTCTGCTTTGAGTGCTTTGAGACCCTCGTACCCGGAGTCACTCTGCTCGAGGAGAAAGTCAGCATCTTGCCATGCGGTGTCGCTGACGGCACAGCCAGCAGAAACACATGCCTGGAAGTAAGGCCCTGATTTGCCGTGCAGAAGCGCAGGTGTGCAGCAGTTTCCATGAGCCGGTGGCCTGTGTTCTGCGTACCTTTAACGGCAGCACAGTTTTCTGGACACCTAGGAGGCTAGCGTGGGCACCCTGTTGCCGGCAGGAACACTGAGTAGCCCCAGGCGCACCTGGGTCTGCTAAGCAACATCCAGTCCCGTAGCCCTTTAGAGCCCCTCTGTGCATGCCGAGCGTAGGGAAACGCACTGCACTCTCTTTTGGAGCGTCTTAATTTCCTCAGCACTCGCGCACGTTTACGAACACCGTTCTGGCACGTCCCACATGGCGTAGAAGTCTTAGGCGTTGCCTTAGTCTGAGCAGCACTCAGAGTAACCCTCGGCTTCGCATTCCATCTAGGACCTCCTGCCTGAAATCACCGTGCCTCCTAGAGGAAGTCGGCTTGCATTCTGACTGCAGGTTAAGTCCTGTTCTTCCTGTGGCACTGCAGGCTTTTGAATAGCCACAGGCCCAGAGGAGCAGCTACGGCGTTCCTTGGTTGAGGCAGTTCGCTTGATGCAGAACACCCTACTTCGAGAAGCTGATTCAGGGAAAGACACACAGGGGAACTTGTGTCTCTTTGGACTTGTTAGAAACCACAGTGGGGTATGCTGAGTGTGCCCATGGAAACGGGGGCCTGCTGGAACTAGCCTTGCTTTCCCATTTTGAAGGCTGCATTCATGCTGCCTTGAAGCTGCCTGACATTCCCTGCTCTTCACAGGCCTGTAAACCCTGTAACAATGCTTCTGGGGAGAAAATGAATTTGCTGTCTAAACCAGGTGCTTCTGCGCCTGCGGTGTGGTCACCCTGACAAGCTCTAGCGCTAAAAGGAAACTCAACGTGTGAACTTGCCTCCAGCTTAGGTCTTTAGTACCCATATAGATACGGAGGCATGCAGCTCTTTCCATGAGTTCGTAGTGGCTTATATGCTTTATTATAAAGGAAGTACACTTCTGAGGACTCCTGCCCTCTCGGGTATGCATCATTTCCCCTCCAAGTTCACTGAGTACCTCCAGAGCCCTGTGTGCCGGCTGCGAAACTTCGAGTCCCATTTGTTGATCCCTCGGAGGCCCTCTGTGCGTGCCTGGAGACGGGCAACACACTGTACGTTCCTTGAGGAGAGCTACATTTCCAGAGACCTCGAATGGCCTCAGGACAACATTGCTGCTGAGTCCGAAGTGCCCAGGAAGACTTTGTCATGGCCCTTGTGTGAGCTGCCATGTGATAACACTCTGCTTTGAGTGCTTTGAGACCCTCGTACCCGGAGTCACTCTGCTCGAGGAGAAAGTCAGCATCTTGCCATGCGGTGTCGCTGACGGCACAGCCAGCAGAAACACAGGCCTGGAAGTAAGGCCCTGATTTGCCGTGCAGAAGCGCAGGTGTGCAGCAGTTTCCATGAGCCGGTGGCCTGTGTTCTGCGTACCTTTAACGGCAGCACAGTTTTCTGGACACCTAGGAGGCTAGCGTGGGCACCCTGTTGCCGGCAGGAACACTGAGTAGCCCCAGGCGCACCTGGGTCTGCTAAGCAACATCCAGTCCCGTAGCCCTTTAGAGCCCCTCTGTGCATGCCGAGCGTAGGGAAACGCACTGCACTCTCTTTTGAAGCGTCTTAATTTCCTCAGCACTCGGGCACGTTCACAAACACCGTTCTGGCACGTCCCACATGGCGTAGAAGTCTTAGGCGTTGCCTTAGTCTGAGCAGCACTCGGAGTAACCCTCGGCTTCGCATTCCATCTAGGACCTCCTGCCTGAAATCACCGTGCCTCCTAGAGGAAGTCGGCTTGCATTCTGACTGCAGGTTAAGTCCTGTTCTTCCTGTGGCACTGCAGGCTTTTGAATAGCCACAGGCCCAGAGGAGCAGCTACGGCGTTCCTTGGTTGAGGCAGTTCGCTTGATGCAGAACACCCTACTTCGAGAAGCTGATTCAGGGAAAGACACACAGGGGAACTTGTGTCTCTTTGGACTTGTTAGAAACCACAGTGGGGTATGCTGAGTGTGCCCATGGAAACGGGGGCCTGCTGGAACTAGCCGTGCTTTCCCATTTTGAAGGCTGCATTCATGCTGCGTTGAAGCTGCCTGACATTCCCTGCACTTGATAGGCCTGTAAACACTGTAAGAATGCTTCTGGGGAGAAAATGAATTTGCTGTCTAAACCAGGTGCTTCCGTGACTGCGGTGTGGTCAGCCTGACAAGCTCTAGCACTAAAAGGAAACTCAGCGTGTGAACTTGCCTCCAGTTTAAGCCCTTAGTAGCCATGTAGCTACGGAGGCATACAGCTCTTTCCATGAGTTCGTAGTGGCTTATATGCTTTATTATAAAGGAAGTACACTTCTGAGGACTCCTGCCCTCTCGGGTATGCATCATTTCCCCTCCAAGTTCACTGAGTACCTCCAGAGCCCTGTGGGCCAGCTGCGCAACTTCGAGGCCCATTTGTTGATCCCTCGGAGGCCGTCTGTGCGTGCCTACAGATGGGCAACACACTGTTCGTTCCTTGAGGAGAGCTACATTTCCAGAGACCTCGACCGGCCTCAGGAAGACATTGCTGGTGAGTCCGAAGTGCCCAGGAAGACTTTGTCATGGCCCTTGTGTGAGCTGCCATGTGATAACACTCTGCTTTGAGTGCTTTGAGACCCTCGTACCCGGAGTCACTCTGCTCGAGGAGAAAGTCAGCATCTTGCCATGCGGTGTCGCTGACGGCACAGCCAGCAGAAACACATGCCTGGAAGTAAGGCCCTGATTTGCCGTGCAGAAGCGCAGGTGTGCAGCAGTTTCCATGAGCCGGTGGCCTGTGTTCTGCGTACCTTTAACGGCAGCACAGTTTTCTGGACACCTAGGAGGCTAGCGTGGGCACCCTGTTGCCGGCAGGAACACTGAGTAGCCCCAGGCGCACCTGGGTCTGCTAAGCAACATCCAGTCCCGTAGCCCTTTAGAGCCCCTCTGTGCATGCCGAGCGTAGGGAAACGCACTGCACTCTCTTTTGAAGCGTCTTAATTTCCTCAGCACTCGGGCACGTTCACAAACACCGTTCTGGCACGTCCCACATGGCGTAGAAGTCTTAGGCGTTGCCTTAGTCTGAGCAGCACTCGGAGTAACCCTCGGCTTCGCATTCCATCTAGGACCTCCTGCCTGAAATCACCGTGCCTCCTAGAGGAAGTCGGCTTGCATTCTGACTGCAGGTTAAGTCCTGTTCTTCCTGTGGCACTGCAGGCTTTTGAATAGCCACAGGCCCAGAGGAGCAGCTACGGCGTTCCTTGGTTGAGGCAGTTCGCTTGATGCAGAACACCCTACTTCGAGAAGCGGATTCAGGAAAGACACACAGGGTAACTTGTGTCTCTTTGGACTTGTTAGAAACCACAGTGGGGTATGCTGAGTGTGCCCATGGAAACGGGGGCCTGCTGGAACTAGCCGTGCTTTCCCATTTTGAAGGCTGCATTCATGCTGCCTTGAAGCTGCCTGACATTCCCTGCACTTGATAGGCCTGTAAACACTGTAAGAATGCTTCTGGGGAGAAAATGAATTTGCTGTCTAAACCAGGTGCTTCCGTGACTGCGGTGTGGTCAGCCTGACAAGCTCTAGCACTAAAAGGAAACTCAGCGTGTGAACTTGCCTCCAGTTTAAGCCCTTAGTAGCCATGTAGCTACGGAGGCATACAGCTCTTTCCATGAGTTCTTAGTGGCTTATATGCTTTATTTTAAAGGAAGTACACTTCTGAGGACTCCTAGTCGTCTCGGGTATGCATCATTTCCCCTCCAAGTTCACTGAGTACCTCCAGAGCCCTGTGTGCCGGCTGCGAAACTTCGAGTCCCATTTGTTGATCCCTCGGAGGCCCTCTGTGCGTGCCTGGAGACGGGCAACACACTGTACGTTCCTTGAGGAGAGCTACATTTCCAGAGACCTCGAATGGCCTCAGGACAACATTGCTGCTGAGTCCGAAGTGCCCAGGAAGACTTTGTCATGGCCCTTGTGTGAGCTGCCATGTGATAACACTCTGCTTTGAGTGCTTTGAGACCCTCGTACCCGGAGTCACTCTGCTCGAGGAGAAAGTCAGCATCTTGCCATGCGGTGTCGCTGACGGCACAGCCAGCAGAAACACAGGCCTGGAAGTAAGGCCCTGATTTGCCGTGCAGAAGCGCAGGTGTGCAGCAGTTTCCATGAGCCGGTGGCCTGTGTTCTGCGTACCTTTAACGGCAGCACAGTTTTCTGGACACCTAGGAGGCTAGCGTGGGCACCCTGTTGCCGGCAGGAACACTGAGTAGCCCCAGGCGCACCTGGGTCTGCTAAGCAACATCCAGTCCCGTAGCCCTTTAGAGCCCCTCTGTGCATGCCGAGCGTAGGGAAACGCACTGCACTCTCTTTTGAAGCGTCTTAATTTCCTCAGCACTCGGGCACGTTCACAAACACCGTTCTGGCACGTCCCACATGGCGTAGAAGTCTTAGGCGTTGCCTTAGTCTGAGCAGCACTCGGAGTAACCCTCGGCTTCGCATTCCATCTAGGACCTCCTGCCTGAAATCACCGTGCCTCCTAGAGGAAGTCGGCTTGCATTCTGACTGCAGGTTAAGTCCTGTTCTTCCTGTGGCACTGCAGGCTTTTGAATAGCCACAGGCCCAGAGGAGCAGCTACGGCGTTCCTTGGTTGAGGCAGTTCGCTTGATGCAGAACACCCTACTTCGAGAAGCTGATTCAGGGAAAGACACACAGGGGAACTTGTGTCTCTTTGGACTTGTTAGAAACCACAGTGGGGTATGCTGAGTGTGCCCATGGAAACGGGGGCCTGCTGGAACTAGCCTTGCTTTCCCATTTTGAAGGCTGCATTCATGCTGCCTTGAAGCTGCCTGACATTCCCTGCTCTTCACAGGCCTGTAAACCCTGTAACAATGCTTCTGGGGAGAAAATGAATTTGCTGTCTAAACCAGGTGCTTCTGCGCCTGCGGTGTGGTCACCCTGACAAGCTCTAGCGCTAAAAGGAAACTCAACGTGTGAACTTGCCTCCAGCTTAGGTCTTTAGTACCCATATAGATACGGAGGCATGCAGCTCTTTCCATGAGTTCGTAGTGGCTTATATGCTTTATTATAAAGGAAGTACACTTCTGAGGACTCCTGCCCTCTCGGGTATGCATCATTTCCCCTCCAAGTTCACTGAGTACCTCCAGAGCCCTGTGGGCCAGCTGCGCAACTTCGAGGCCCATTTGTTGATCCCTCGGAGGCCGTCTGTGCGTGCCTACAGATGGGCAACACACTGTTCGTTCCTTGAGGAGAGCTACATTTCCAGAGACCTCGACCGGCCTCAGGAAGACATTGCTGGTGAGTCCGAAGTGCCCAGGAAGACTTTGTCATGGCCCTTGTGTGAGCTGCCATGTGATAACACTCTGCTTTGAGTGCTTTGAGACCCTCGTACCCGGAGTCACTCTGCTCGAGGAGAAAGTCAGCATCTTGCCATGCGGTGTCGCTGACGGCACACCCAGCAGAAACACATGCCTGGAAGTAAGGCCCTGATTTGCCGTGCAGAAGCGCAGGCGTGCAGCAGTTTCCATGAGCCGGTGGCCTGTGTTCTGCGTACCTTTAACGGCAGCACAGTTTTCTGGACACCTAGGAGGCTAGCGTGGGCACCCTGTTGCCGGCAGGAACACTGAGTAGCCCCAGGCGCACCTGGGTCTGCTAAGCAACATCCAGTCCCGTAGCCCTTTAGAGCCCCTCTGTGCATGCCGAGCGTAGGGAAACGCACTGCACTCTCTTTTGAAGCGTCTTAATTTCCTCAGCACTCGGGCACGTTCACAAACACCGTTCTGGCACGTCCCACATGGCGTAGAAGTCTTAGGCGTTGCCTTAGTCTGAGCAGCACTCGGAGTAACCCTCGGCTTCGCATTCCATCTAGGACCTCCTGCCTGAAATCACCGTGCCTCCTAGAGGAAGTCGGCTTGCATTCTGACTGCAGGTTAAGTCCTGTTCTTCCTGTGGCACTGCAGGCTTTTGAATAGCCACAGGCCCAGAGGAGCAGCTACGGCGTTCCTTGGTTGAGGCAGTTCGCTTGATGCAGAACACCCTACTTCGAGAAGCTGATTCAGGAAAGACACACAGGGTAACTTGTGTCTCTTTGGACTTGTTAGAAACCACAGTGGGGTATGCTGAGTGTGCCCATGGAAACGGGGGCCTGCTGGAACTAGCCGTGCTTTCCCATTTTGAAGGCTGCATTCATGCTGCCTTGAAGCTGCCTGACATTCCCTGCACTTGATAGGCCTGTAAACACTGTAAGAATGCTTCTGGGGAGAAAATGAATTTGCTGTCTAAACCAGGTGCTTCCGTGACTGCGGTGTGGTCAGCCTGACAAGCTCTAGCACTAAAAGGAAACTCAGCGTGTGAACTTGCCTCCAGTTTAAGCCCTTAGTAGCCATGTAGCTACGGAGGCATACAGCTCTTTCCATGAGTTCGTAGTGGCTAATATGCTTTATTTTAAAGGAAGTACACTTCTGAGGACTCCTGCCCTCTCGGGTATGCATCATTTCCCCTCCAAGTTCACTGAGTACCTCCAGAGCCCTGTGGGCCAGCTGCGCAACTTCGAGGCCCATTTGTTGATCCCTCGGAGGCCGTCTGTGCGTGCCTACAGATGGGCAACACACTGTTCGTTCCTTGAGGAGAGCTACATTTCCAGAGACCTCGACCGGCCTCAGGAAGACATTGCTGGTGAGTCCGAAGTGCCCAGGAAGACTTTGTCATGGCCCTTGTGTGAGCTGCCATGTGATAACACTCTGCTTTGAGTGCTTTGAGACCCTCGTACCCGGAGTCACTCTGCTCGAGGAGAAAGTCAGCATCTTGCCATGCGGTGTCGCTGACGGCACAGCCAGCAGAAACACATGCCTGGAAGTAAGGCCCTGATTTGCCGTGCAGAAGCGCAGGCGTGCAGCAGTTTCCATGAGCCGGTGGCCTGTGTTCTGCGTACCTTTAACGGCAGCACAGTTTTCTGGACACCTAGGAGGCTAGCGTGGGCACCCTGTTGCCGGCAGGAACACTGAGTAGCCCCAGGCGCACCTGGGTCTGCTAAGCAACATCCAGTCCCGTAGCCCTTTAGAGCCCCTCTGTGCATGCCGAGCGTAGGGAAACGCACTGCACTCTCTTTTGAAGCGTCTTAATTTCCTCAGCACTCGGGCACGTTCACAAACACCGTTCTGGCACGTCCCACATGGCGTAGAAGTCTTAGGCGTTGCCTTAGTCTGAGCAGCACTCGGAGTAACCCTCGGCTTCGCATTCCATCTAGGACCTCCTGCCTGAAATCACCGTGCCTCCTAGAGGAAGTCGGCTTGCATTCTGACTGCAGGTTAAGTCCTGTTCTTCCTGTGGCACTGCAGGCTTTTGAATAGCCACAGGCCCAGAGGAGCAGCTACGGCGTTCCTTGGTTGAGGCAGTTCGCTTGATGCAGAACACCCTACTTCGAGAAGCTGATTCAGGGAAAGACACACAGGGGAACTTGTGTCTCTTTGGACTTGTTAGAAACCACAGTGGGGTATGCTGAGTGTGCCCATGGAAACGGGGGCCTGCTGGAACTAGCCGTGCTTTCCCATTTTGAAGGCTGCATTCATGCTGCGTTGAAGCTGCCTGACATTCCCTGCACTTGATAGGCCTGTAAACACTGTAAGAATGCTTCTGGGGAGAAAATGAATTTGCTGTCTAAACCAGGTGCTTCCGTGACTGCGGTGTGGTCAGCCTGACAAGCTCTAGCACTAAAAGGAAACTCAGCGTGTGAACTTGCCTCCAGTTTAAGCCCTTAGTAGCCATGTAGCTACGGAGGCATACAGCTCTTTCCATGAGTTCGTAGTGGCTTATATGCTTTATTATAAAGGAAGTACACTTCTGAGGACTCCTGCCCTCTCGGGTATGCATCATTTCCCCTCCAAGTTCACTGAGTACCTCCAGAGCCCTGTGGGCCAGCTGCGCAACTTCGAGGCCCATTTGTTGATCCCTCGGAGGCCGTCTGTGCGTGCCTACAGATGGGCAACACACTGTTCGTTCCTTGAGGAGAGCTACATTTCCAGAGACCTCGACCGGCCTCAGGAAGACATTGCTGGTGAGTCCGAAGTGCCCAGGAAGACTTTGTCATGGCCCTTGTGTGAGCTGCCATGTGATAACACTCTGCTTTGAGTGCTTTGAGACCCTCGTACCCGGAGTCACTCTGCTCGAGGAGAAAGTCAGCATCTTGCCATGCGGTGTCGCTGACGGCACAGCCAGCAGAAACACATGCCTGGAAGTAAGGCCCTGATTTGCCGTGCAGAAGCGCAGGTGTGCAGCAGTTTCCATGAGCCGGTGGCCTGTGTTCTGCGTACCTTTAACGGCAGCACAGTTTTCTGGACACCTAGGAGGCTAGCGTGGGCACCCTGTTGCCGGCAGGAACACTGAGTAGCCCCAGGCGCACCTGGGTCTGCTAAGCAACATCCAGTCCCGTAGCCCTTTAGAGCCCCTCTGTGCATGCCGAGCGTAGGGAAACGCACTGCACTCTCTTTTGAAGCGTCTTAATTTCCTCAGCACTCGGGCACGTTCACAAACACCGTTCTGGCACGTCCCACATGGCGTAGAAGTCTTAGGCGTTGCCTTAGTCTGAGCAGCACTCGGAGTAACCCTCGGCTTCGCATTCCATCTAGGACCTCCTGCCTGAAATCACCGTGCCTCCTAGAGGAAGTCGGCTTGCATTCTGACTGCAGGTTAAGTCCTGTTCTTCCTGTGGCACTGCAGGCTTTTGAATAGCCACAGGCCCAGAGGAGCAGCTACGGCGTTCCTTGGTTGAGGCAGTTCGCTTGATGCAGAACACCCTACTTCGAGAAGCTGATTCAGGGAAAGACACACAGGGGAACTTGTGTCTCTTTGGACTTGTTAGAAACCACAGTGGGGTATGCTGAGTGTGCCCATGGAAACGGGGGCCTGCTGGAACTAGCCGTGCTTTCCCATTTTGAAGGCTGCATTCATGCTGCGTTGAAGCTGCCTGACATTCCCTGCACTTGATAGGCCTGTAAACACTGTAAGAATGCTTCTGGGGAGAAAATGAATTTGCTGTCTAAACCAGGTGCTTCCGTGACTGCGGTGTGGTCAGCCTGACAAGCTCTAGCACTAAAAGGAAACTCAGCGTGTGAACTTGCCTCCAGTTTAAGCCCTTAGTAGCCATGTAGCTACGGAGGCATACAGCTCTTTCCATGAGTTCGTAGTGGCTTATATGCTTTATTATAAAGGAAGTACACTTCTGAGGACTCCTGCCCTCTCGGGTATGCATCATTTCCCCTCCAAGTTCACTGAGTACCTCCAGAGCCCTGTGGGCCAGCTGCGCAACTTCGAGGCCCATTTGTTGATCCCTCGGAGGCCGTCTGTGCGTGCCTACAGATGGGCAACACACTGTTCGTTCCTTGAGGAGAGCTACATTTCCAGAGACCTCGACCGGCCTCAGGAAGACATTGCTGGTGAGTCCGAAGTGCCCAGGAAGACTTTGTCATGGCCCTTGTGTGAGCTGCCATGTGATAACACTCTGCTTTGAGTGCTTTGAGACCCTCGTACCCGGAGTCACTCTGCTCGAGGAGAAAGTCAGCATCTTGCCATGCGGTGTCGCTGACGGCACAGCCAGCAGAAACACAGGCCTGGAAGTAAGGCCCTGATTTGCCGTGCAGAAGCGCAGGTGTGCAGCAGTTTCCATGAGCCGGTGGCCTGTGTTCTGCGTACCTTTAACGGCAGCACAGTTTTCTGGACACCTAGGAGGCTAGCGTGGGCACCCTGTTGCCGGCAGGAACACTGAGTAGCCCCAGGCGCACCTGGGTCTGCTAAGCAACATCCAGTCCCGTAGCCCTTTAGAGCCCCTCTGTGCATGCCGAGCGTAGGGAAACGCACTGCACTCTCTTTTGAAGCGTCTTAATTTCCTCAGCACTCGGGCACGTTCACAAACACCGTTCTGGCACGTCCCACATGGCGTAGAAGTCTTAGGCGTTGCCTTAGTCTGAGCAGCACTCGGAGTAACCCTCGGCTTCGCATTCCATCTAGGACCTCCTGCCTGAAATCACCGTGCCTCCTAGAGGAAGTCGGCTTGCATTCTGACTGCAGGTTAAGTCCTGTTCTTCCTGTGGCACTGCAGGCTTTTGAATAGCCACAGGCCCAGAGGAGCAGCTACGGCGTTCCTTGGTTGAGGCAGTTCGCTTGATGCAGAACACCCTACTTCGAGAAGCTGATTCAGGGAAAGACACACAGGGGAACTTGTGTCTCTTTGGACTTGTTAGAAACCACAGTGGGGTATGCTGAGTGTGCCCATGGAAACGGGGGCCTGCTGGAACTAGCCTTGCTTTCCCATTTTGAAGGCTGCATTCATGCTGCCTTGAAGCTGCCTGACATTCCCTGCTCTTCACAGGCCTGTAAACCCTGTAACAATGCTTCTGGGGAGAAAATGAATTTGCTGTCTAAACCAGGTGCTTCTGCGCCTGCGGTGTGGTCACCCTGACAAGCTCTAGCGCTAAAAGGAAACTCAACGTGTGAACTTGCCTCCAGCTTAGGTCTTTAGTACCCATATAGATACGGAGGCATGCAGCTCTTTCCATGAGTTCGTAGTGGCTTATATGCTTTATTATAAAGGAAGTACACTTCTGAGGACTCCTGCCCTCTCGGGTATGCATCATTTCCCCTCCAAGTTCACTGAGTACCTCCAGAGCCCTGTGGGCCAGCTGCGCAACTTCGAGGCCCATTTGTTGATCCCTCGGAGGCCGTCTGTGCGTGCCTACAGATGGGCAACACACTGTTCGTTCCTTGAGGAGAGCTACATTTCCAGAGACCTCGACCGGCCTCAGGAAGACATTGCTGGTGAGTCCGAAGTGCCCAGGAAGACTTTGTCATGGCCCTTGTGTGAGCTGCCATGTGATAACACTCTGCTTTGAGTGCTTTGAGACCCTCGTACCCGGAGTCACTCTGCTCGAGGAGAAAGTCAGCATCTTGCCATGCGGTGTCGCTGACGGCACACCCAGCAGAAACACATGCCTGGAAGTAAGGCCCTGATTTGCCGTGCAGAAGCGGAGGCGTGCAGCAGTTTCCATGAGCCGGTGGCCTGTGTTCTGCGTACCTTTAACGGCAGCACAGTTTTCTGGACACCTAGGAGGCTAGCGTGGGCACCCTGTTGCCGGCAGGAACACTGAGTAGCCCCAGGCGCACCTGGGTCTGCTAAGCAACATCCAGTCCCGTAGCCCTTTAGAGCCCCTCTGTGCATGCCGAGCGTAGGGAAACGCACTGCACTCTCTTTTGAAGCGTCTTAATTTCCTCAGCACTCGGGCACGTTCACAAACACCGTTCTGGCACGTCCCACATGGCGTAGAAGTCTTAGGCGTTGCCTTAGTCTGAGCAGCACTCGGAGTAACCCTCGGCTTCGCATTCCATCTAGGACCTCCTGCCTGAAATCACCGTGCCTCCTAGAGGAAGTCGGCTTGCATTCTGACTGCAGGTTAAGTCCTGTTCTTCCTGTGGCACTGCAGGCTTTTGAATAGCCACAGGCCCAGAGGAGCAGCTACGGCGTTCCTTGGTTGAGGCAGTTCGCTTGATGCAGAACACCCTACTTCGAGAAGCTGATTCAGGAAAGACACACAGGGTAACTTGTGTCTCTTTGGACTTGTTAGAAACCACAGTGGGGTATGCTGAGTGTGCCCATGGAAACGGGGGCCTGCTGGAACTAGCCGTGCTTTCCCATTTTGAAGGCTGCATTCATGCTGCCTTGAAGCTGCCTGACATTCCCTGCACTTGATAGGCCTGTAAACACTGTAAGAATGCTTCTGGGGAGAAAATGAATTTGCTGTCTAAACCAGGTGCTTCCGTGACTGCGGTGTGGTCAGCCTGACAAGCTCTAGCACTAAAAGGAAACTCAGCGTGTGAACTTGCCTCCAGTTTAAGCCCTTAGTAGCCATGTAGCTACGGAGGCATACAGCTCTTTCCATGAGTTCGTAGTGGCTAATATGCTTTATTTTAAAGGAAGTACACTTCTGAGGACTCCTGCCCTCTCGGGTATGCATCATTTCCCCTCCAAGTTCACTGAGTACCTCCAGAGCCCTGTGGGCCAGCTGCGCAACTTCGAGGCCCATTTGTTGATCCCTCGGAGGCCGTCTGTGCGTGCCTACAGATGGGCAACACACTGTTCGTTCCTTGAGGAGAGCTACATTTCCAGAGACCTCGACCGGCCTCAGGAAGACATTGCTGGTGAGTCCGAAGTGCCCAGGAAGACTTTGTCATGGCCCTTGTGTGAGCTGCCATGTGATAACACTCTGCTTTGAGTGCTTTGAGACCCTCGTACCCGGAGTCACTCTGCTCGAGGAGAAAGTCAGCATCTTGCCATGCGGTGTCGCTGACGGCACAGCCAGCAGAAACACATGCCTGGAAGTAAGGCCCTGATTTGCCGTGCAGAAGCGCAGGTGTGCAGCAGTTTCCATGAGCCGGTGGCCTGTGTTCTGCGTACCTTTAACGGCAGCACAGTTTTCTGGACACCTAGGAGGCTAGCGTGGGCACCCTGTTGCCGGCAGGAACACTGAGTAGCCCCAGGCGCACCTGGGTCTGCTAAGCAACATCCAGTCCCGTAGCCCTTTAGAGCCCCTCTGTGCATGCCGAGCGTAGGGAAACGCACTGCACTCTCTTTTGGAGCGTCTTAATTTCCTCAGCACTCGCGCACGTTTACGAACACCGTTCTGGCACGTCCCACATGGCGTAGAAGTCTTAGGCGTTGCCTTAGTCTGAGCAGCACTCAGAGTAACCCTCGGCTTCGCATTCCATCTAGGACCTCCTGCCTGAAATCACCGTGCCTCCTAGAGGAAGTCGGCTTGCATTCTGACTGCAGGTTAAGTCCTGTTCTTCCTGTGGCACTGCAGGCTTTTGAATAGCCACAGGCCCAGAGGAGCAGCTACGGCGTTCCTTGGTTGAGGCAGTTCGCTTGATGCAGAACACCCTACTTCGAGAAGCTGATTCAGGGAAAGACACACAGGGGAACTTGTGTCTCTTTGGACTTGTTAGAAACCACAGTGGGGTATGCTGAGTGTGCCCATGGAAACGGGGGCCTGCTGGAACTAGCCTTGCTTTCCCATTTTGAAGGCTGCATTCATGCTGCCTTGAAGCTGCCTGACATTCCCTGCTCTTCACAGGCCTGTAAACCCTGTAACAATGCTTCTGGGGAGAAAATGAATTTGCTGTCTAAACCAGGTGCTTCTGCGCCTGCGGTGTGGTCACCCTGACAAGCTCTAGCGCTAAAAGGAAACTCAACGTGTGAACTTGCCTCCAGCTTAGGTCTTTAGTACCCATATAGATACGGAGGCATGCAGCTCTTTCCATGAGTTCGTAGTGGCTTATATGCTTTATTATAAAGGAAGTACACTTCTGAGGACTCCTGCCCTCTCGGGTATGCATCATTTCCCCTCCAAGTTCACTGAGTACCTCCAGAGCCCTGTGTGCCGGCTGCGAAACTTCGAGTCCCATTTGTTGATCCCTCGGAGGCCCTCTGTGCATGCCTGGAGACGGGCAACACACTGTACGTTCCTTGAGGAGAGCTACATTTCCAGAGACCTCGAATGGCCTCAGGACAACATTGCTGCTGAGTCCGAAGTGCCCAGGAAGACTTTGTCATGGCCCTTGTGTGAGCTGCCATGTGATAACACTCTGCTTTGAGTGCTTTGAGACCCTCGTACCCGGAGTCACTCTGCTCGAGGAGAAAGTCAGCATCTTGCCATGCGGTGTCGCTGACGGCACAGCCAGCAGAAACACAGGCCTGGAAGTAAGGCCCTGATTTGCCGTGCAGAAGCGCAGGTGTGCAGCAGTTTCCATGAGCCGGTGGCCTGTGTTCTGCGTACCTTTAACGGCAGCACAGTTTTCTGGACACCTAGGAGGCTAGCGTGGGCACCCTGTTGCCGGCAGGAACACTGAGTAGCCCCAGGCGCACCTGGGTCTGCTAAGCAACATCCAGTCCCGTAGCCCTTTAGAGCCCCTCTGTGCATGCCGAGCGTAGGGAAACGCACTGCACTCTCTTTTGAAGCGTCTTAATTTCCTCAGCACTCGGGCACGTTCACAAACACCGTTCTGGCACGTCCCACATGGCGTAGAAGTCTTAGGCGTTGCCTTAGTCTGAGCAGCACTCGGAGTAACCCTCGGCTTCGCATTCCATCTAGGACCTCCTGCCTGAAATCACCGTGCCTCCTAGAGGAAGTCGGCTTGCATTCTGACTGCAGGTTAAGTCCTGTTCTTCCTGTGGCACTGCAGGCTTTTGAATAGCCACAGGCCCAGAGGAGCAGCTACGGCGTTCCTTGGTTGAGGCAGTTCGCTTGATGCAGAACACCCTACTTCGAGAAGCTGATTCAGGGAAAGACACACAGGGGAACTTGTGTCTCTTTGGACTTGTTAGAAACCACAGTGGGGTATGCTGAGTGTGCCCATGGAAACGGGGGCCTGCTGGAACTAGCCGTGCTTTCCCATTTTGAAGGCTGCATTCATGCTGCGTTGAAGCTGCCTGACATTCCCTGCACTTGACAGGCCTGTAAACACTGTAAGAATGCTTCTGGGGAGAAAATGAATTTGCTGTCTAAACCAGGTGCTTCCGTGACTGCGGTGTGGTCAGCCTGACAAGCTCTAGCACTAAAAGGAAACTCAGCGTGTGAACTTGCCTCCAGTTTAAGCCCTTAGTAGCCATGTAGCTACGGAGGCATACAGCTCTTTCCATGAGTTCGTAGTGGCTTATATGCTTTATTATAAAGGAAGTACACTTCTGAGGACTCCTGCCCTCTCGGGTATGCATCATTTCCCCTCCAAGTTCACTGAGTACCTCCAGAGCCCTGTGGGCCAGCTGCGCAACTTCGAGTCCCATTTGTTGATCCCTCGGAGGCCGTCTGTGCGTGCCTACAGATGGGCAACACACTGTTCGTTCCTTGAGGAGAGCTACATTTCCAGAGACCTCGACCGGCCTCAGGAAGACATTGCTGGTGAGTCCGAAGTGCCCAGGAAGACTTTGTCATGGCCCTTGTGTGAGCTGCCATGTGATAACACTCTGCTTTGAGTGCTTTGAGACCCTCGTACCCGGAGTCACTCTGCTCGAGGAGAAAGTCAGCATCTTGCCATGCGGTGTCGCTGACGGCACAGCCAGCAGAAACACATGCCTGGAAGTAAGGCCCTGATTTGCCGTGCAGAAGCGCAGGTGTGCAGCAGTTTCCATGAGCCGGTGGCCTGTGTTCTGCGTACCTTTAACGGCAGCACAGTTTTCTGGACACCTAGGAGGCTAGCGTGGGCACCCTGTTGCCGGCAGGAACACTGAGTAGCCCCAGGCGCACCTGGGTCTGCTAAGCAACATCCAGTCCCGTAGCCCTTTAGAGCCCCTCTGTGCATGCCGAGCGTAGGGAAACGCACTGCACTCTCTTTTGAAGCGTCTTAATTTCCTCAGCACTCGGGCACGTTCACAAACACCGTTCTGGCACGTCCCACATGGCGTAGAAGTCTTAGGCGTTGCCTTAGTCTGAGCAGCACTCGGAGTAACCCTCGGCTTCGCATTCCATCTAGGACCTCCTGCCTGAAATCACCGTGCCTCCTAGAGGAAGTCGGCTTGCATTCTGACTGCAGGTTAAGTCCTGTTCTTCCTGTGGCACTGCAGGCTTTTGAATAGCCACAGGCCCAGAGGAGCAGCTACGGCGTTCCTTGGTTGAGGCAGTTCGCTTGATGCAGAACACCCTACTTCGAGAAGCTGATTCAGGAAAGACACACAGGGTAACTTGTGTCTCTTTGGACTTGTTAGAAACCACAGTGGGGTATGCTGAGTGTGCCCATGGAAACGGGGGCCTGCTGGAACTAGCCGTGCTTTCCCATTTTGAAGGCTGCATTCATGCTGCCTTGAAGCTGCCTGACATTCCCTGCACTTGATAGGCCTGTAAACACTGTAAGAATGCTTCTGGGGAGAAAATGAATTTGCTGTCTAAACCAGGTGCTTCCGTGACTGCGGTGTGGTCAGCCTGACAAGCTCTAGCACTAAAAGGAAACTCAGCGTGTGAACTTGCCTCCAGTTTAAGCCCTTAGTAGCCATGTAGCTACGGAGGCATACAGCTCTTTCCATGAGTTCTTAGTGGCTTATATGCTTTATTTTAAAGGAAGTACACTTCTGAGGACTCCTAGTCGTCTCGGGTATGCATCATTTCCCCTCCAAGTTCACTGAGTACCTCCAGAGCCCTGTGTGCCGGCTGCGAAACTTCGAGTCCCATTTGTTGATCCCTCGGAGGCCCTCTGTGCGTGCCTGGAGACGGGCAACACACTGTACGTTCCTTGAGGAGAGCTACATTTCCAGAGACCTCGAATGGCCTCAGGACAACATTGCTGCTGAGTCCGAAGTGCCCAGGAAGACTTTGTCATGGCCCTTGTGTGAGCTGCCATGTGATAACACTCTGCTTTGAGTGCTTTGAGACCATCGTACCCGGAGTCACTCTGCTCGAGGAGAAAGTCAGCATCTTGCCATGCGGTGTCGCTGACGGCACAGCCAGCAGAAACACAGGCCTGGAAGTAAGGCCCTGATTTGCCGTGCAGAAGCGCAGGTGTGCAGCAGTTTCCATGAGCCGGTGGCCTGTGTTCTGCGTACCTTTAACGGCAGCACAGTTTTCTGGACACCTAGGAGGCTAGCGTGGGCACCCTGTTGCCGGCAGGAACACTGAGTAGCCCCAGGCGCACCTGGGTCTGCTAAGCAACATCCAGTCCCGTAGCCCTTTAGAGCCCCTCTGTGCATGCCGAGGGTAGGGAAACGCACTGCACTCTCTTTTGAAGCGTCTTAATTTCCTCAGCACTCGGGCACGATCACAAACACCGTTCTGGCACGTCCCACATGGCGTAGAAGTCTTAGGCGTTGCCTTAGTCTGAGCAGCACTCAGAGTAACCCTCGGCTTCGCATTCCATCTAGGACCTCCTGCCTGAAATCACCGTGCCTCCTAGAGGAAGTCGGCTTGCATTCTGACTGCAGGTTAAGTCCTGTTCTTCCTGTGGCACTGCAGGCTTTTGAATAGCCACAGGCCCAGAGGAGCAGCTACGGCGTTCCTTGGTTGAGGCAGTTCGCTTGATGCAGAACACCCTACTTCGAGAAGCTGATTCAGGGAAAGACACACAGGGGAACTTGTGTCTCTTTGGACTTGTTAGAAACCACAGTGGGGTATGCTGAGTGTGCCCATGGAAACGGGGGCCTGCTGGAACTAGCCTTGCTTTCCCATTTTGAAGGCTGCATTCATGCTGCCTTGAAGCTGCCTGACATTCCCTGCTCTTCACAGGCCTGTAAACCCTGTAACAATGCTTCTGGGGAGAAAATGAATTTGCTGTCTAAACCAGGTGCTTCTGCGCCTGCGGTGTGGTCACCCTGACAAGCTCTAGCGCTAAAAGGAAACTCAACGTGTGAACTTGCCTCCAGCTTAGGTCTTTAGTACCCATATAGATACGGAGGCATGCAGCTCTTTCCATGAGTTCGTAGTGGCTTATATGCTTTATTATAAAGGAAGTACACTTCTGAGGACTCCTGCCCTCTCGGGTATGCATCATTTCCCCTCCAAGTTCACTGAGTACCTCCAGAGCCCTGTGGGCCAGCTGCGCAACTTCGAGGCCCATTTGTTGATCCCTCGGAGGCCGTCTGTGCGTGCCTACAGATGGGCAACACACTGTTCGTTCCTTGAGGAGAGCTACATTTCCAGAGACCTCGACCGGCCTCAGGAAGACATTGCTGGTGAGTCCGAAGTGCCCAGGAAGACTTTGTCATGGCCCTTGTGTGAGCTGCCATGTGATAACACTCTGCTTTGAGTGCTTTGAGACCCTCGTACCCGGAGTCACTCTGCTCGAGGAGAAAGTCAGCATCTTGCCATGCGGTGTCGCTGACGGCACAGCCAGCAGAAACACATGCCTGGAAGTAAGGCCCTGATTTGCTGTGCAGAAGCGCAGGCGTGCAGCAGTTTCCATGAGCCGGTGGCCTGTGTTCTGCGTACCTTTAACGGCAGCACAGTTTTCTGGACACCTAGGAGGCTAGCGTGGGCACCCTGTTGCCGGCAGGAACACTGAGTAGCCCCAGGCGCACCTGGGTCTGCTAAGCAACATCCAGTCCCGTAGCCCTTTAGAGCCCCTCTGTGCATGCCGAGCGTAGGGAAACGCACTGCACTCTCTTTTGAAGCGTCTTAATTTCCTCAGCACTCGGGCACGTTCACAAACACCGTTCTGGCACGTCCCACATGGCGTAGAAGTCTTAGGCGTTGCCTTAGTCTGAGCAGCACTCGGAGTAACCCTCGGCTTCGCATTCCATCTAGGACCTCCTGCCTGAAATCACCGTGCCTCCTAGAGGAAGTCGGCTTGCATTCTGACTGCAGGTTAAGTCCTGTTCTTCCTGTGGCACTGCAGGCTTTTGAATAGCCACAGGCCCAGAGGAGCAGCTACGGCGTTCCTTGGTTGAGGCAGTTCGCTTGATGCAGAACACCCTACTTCGAGAAGCTGATTCAGGGAAAGACACACAGGGGAACTTGTGTCTCTTTGGACTTGTTAGAAACCACAGTGGGGTATGCTGAGTGTGCCCATGGAAACGGGGGCCTGCTGGAACTAGCCTTGCTTTCCCATTTTGAAGGCTGCATTCATGCTGCCTTGAAGCTGCCTGACATTCCCTGCTCTTCACAGGCCTGTAAACCCTGTAACAATGCTTCTGGGGAGAAAATGAATTTGCTGTCTAAACCAGGTGCTTCTGCGCCTGCGGTGTGGTCACCCTGACAAGCTCTAGCGCTAAAAGGAAACTCAACGTGTGAACTTGCCTCCAGCTTAGGTCTTTAGTACCCATATAGATACGGAGGCATGCAGCTCTTTCCATGAGTTCGTAGTGGCTTATATGCTTTATTATAAAGGAAGTACACTTCTGAGGACTCCTGCCCTCTCGGGTATGCATCATTTCCCCTCCAAGTTCACTGAGTACCTCCAGAGCCCTGTGTGCCGGCTGCGAAACTTCGAGTCCCATTTGTTGATCCCTCGGAGGCCCTCTGTGCGTGCCTGGAGACGGGCAACACACTGTACGTTCCTTGAGGAGAGCTACATTTCCAGAGACCTCGAATGGCCTCAGGACAACATTGCTGCTGAGTCCGAAGTGCCCAGGAAGACTTTGTCATGGCCCTTGTGTGAGCTGCCATGTGATAACACTCTGCTTTGAGTGCTTTGAGACCCTCGTACCCGGAGTCACTCTGCTCGAGGAGAAAGTCAGCATCTTGCCATGCGGTGTCGCTGACGGCACAGCCAGCAGAAACACAGGCCTGGAAGTAAGGCCCTGATTTGCCGTGCAGAAGCGCAGGTGTGCAGCAGTTTCCATGAGCCGGTGGCCTGTGTTCTGCGTACCTTTAACGGCAGCACAGTTTTCTGGACACCTAGGAGGCTAGCGTGGGCACCCTGTTGCCGGCAGGAACACTGAGTAGCCCCAGGCGCACCTGGGTCTGCTAAGCAACATCCAGTCCCGTAGCCCTTTAGAGCCCCTCTGTGCATGCCGAGCGTAGGGAAACGCACTGCACTCTCTTTTGAAGCGTCTTAATTTCCTCAGCACTCGGGCACGTTCACAAACACCGTTCTGGCACGTCCCACATGGCGTAGAAGTCTTAGGCGTTGCCTTAGTCTGAGCAGCACTCGGAGTAACCCTCGGCTTCGCATTCCATCTAGGACCTCCTGCCTGAAATCACCGTGCCTCCTAGAGGAAGTCGGCTTGCATTCTGACTGCAGGTTAAGTCCTGTTCTTCCTGTGGCACTGCAGGCTTTTGAATAGCCACAGGCCCAGAGGAGCAGCTACGGCGTTCCTTGGTTGAGGCAGTTCGCTTGATGCAGAACACCCTACTTCGAGAAGCTGATTCAGGGAAAGACACACAGGGGAACTTGTGTCTCTTTGGACTTGTTAGAAACCACAGTGGGGTATGCTGAGTGTGCCCATGGAAACGGGGGCCTGCTGGAACTAGCCTTGCTTTCCCATTTTGAAGGCTGCATTCATGCTGCCTTGAAGCTGCCTGACATTCCCTGCTCTTCACAGGCCTGTAAACCCTGTAACAATGCTTCTGGGGAGAAAATGAATTTGCTGTCTAAACCAGGTGCTTCTGCGCCTGCGGTGTGGTCACCCTGACAAGCTCTAGCGCTAAAAGGAAACTCAGCGTGTGAACTTGCCTCCAGTTTAAGCCCTTAGTAGCCATGTAGCTACGGAGGCATACAGCTCTTTCCATGAGTTCGTAGTGGCTTATATGCTTTATTATAAAGGAAGTACACTTCTGAGGACTCCTGCCCTCTCGGGTATGCATCATTTCCCCTCCAAGTTCACTGAGTACCTCCAGAGCCCTGTGGGCCAGCTGCGCAACTTCGAGGCCCATTTGTTGATCCCTCGGAGGCCGTCTGTGCGTGCCTACAGATGGGCAACACACTGTTCGTTCCTTGAGGAGAGCTACATTTCCAGAGACCTCGACCGGCCTCAGGAAGACATTGCTGGTGAGTCCGAAGTGCCCAGGAAGACTTTGTCATGGCCCTTGTGTGAGCTGCCATGTGATAACACTCTGCTTTGAGTGCTTTGAGACCCTCGTACCCGGAGTCACTCTGCTCGAGGAGAAAGTCAGCATCTTGCCATGCGGTGTCGCTGACGGCACAGCCAGCAGAAACACATGCCTGGAAGTAAGGCCCTGATTTGCCGTGCAGAAGCGCAGGTGTGCAGCAGTTTCCATGAGCCGGTGGCCTGTGTTCTGCGTACCTTTAACGGCAGCACAGTTTTCTGGACACCTAGGAGGCTAGCGTGGGCACCCTGTTGCCGGCAGGAACACTGAGTAGCCCCAGGCGCACCTGGGTCTGCTAAGCAACATCCAGTCCCGTAGCCCTTTAGAGCCCCTCTGTGCATGCCGAGCGTAGGGAAACGCACTGCACTCTCTTTTGAAGCGTCTTAATTTCCTCAGCACTCGGGCACGTTCACAAACACCGTTCTGGCACGTCCCACATGGCGTAGAAGTCTTAGGCGTTGCCTTAGTCTGAGCAGCACTCGGAGTAACCCTCGGCTTCGCATTCCATCTAGGACCTCCTGCCTGAAATCACCGTGCCTCCTAGAGGAAGTCGGCTTGCATTCTGACTGCAGGTTAAGTCCTGTTCTTCCTGTGGCACTGCAGGCTTTTGAATAGCCACAGGCCCAGAGGAGCAGCTACGGCGTTCCTTGGTTGAGGCAGTTCGCTTGATGCAGAACACCCTACTTCGAGAAGCGGATTCAGGAAAGACACACAGGGTAACTTGTGTCTCTTTGGACTTGTTAGAAACCACAGTGGGGTATGCTGAGTGTGCCCATGGAAACGGGGGCCTGCTGGAACTAGCCGTGCTTTCCCATTTTGAAGGCTGCATTCATGCTGCCTTGAAGCTGCCTGACATTCCCTGCACTTGATAGGCCTGTAAACACTGTAAGAATGCTTCTGGGGAGAAAATGAATTTGCTGTCTAAACCAGGTGCTTCCGTGACTGCGGTGTGGTCAGCCTGACAAGCTCTAGCACTAAAAGGAAACTCAGCGTGTGAACTTGCCTCCAGTTTAAGCCCTTAGTAGCCATGTAGCTACGGAGGCATACAGCTCTTTCCATGAGTTCGTAGTGGCTTATATGCTTTATTTTAAAGGAAGTACACTTCTGAGGACTCCTAGTCCTCTCAGGTATGCATCATTTCCCCTCCAAGTTCACTGAGTACCTCCAGAGCCCTGTGTGCCGGCTGCGAAACTTCGAGTCCCATTTGTTGATCCCTCGGAGGCCCTCTGTGCGTGCCTGGAGACGGGCAACACACTGTACGTTCCTTGAGGAGAGCTACATTTCCAGAGACCTCGAATGGCCTCAGGACAACATTGCTGCTGAGTCCGAAGTGCCCAGGAAGACTTTGTCATGGCCCTTGTGTGAGCTGCCATGTGATAACACTCTGCTTTGAGTGCTTTGAGACCCTCGTACCCGGAGTCACTCTGCTCGAGGAGAAAGTCAGCATCTTGCCATGCGGTGTCGCTGACGGCACAGCCAGCAGAAACACATGCCTGGAAGTAAGGCCCTGATTTGCCGTGCAGAAGCGCAGGTGTGCAGCAGTTTCCATGAGCCGGTGGCCTGTGTTCTGCGTACCTTTAACGGCAGCACAGTTTTCTGGACACCTAGGAGGCTAGCGTGGGCACCCTGTTGCCGGCAGGAACACTGAGTAGCCCCAGGCGCACCTGGGTCTGCTAAGCAACATCCAGTCCCGTAGCCCTTTAGAGCCCCTCTGTGCATGCCGAGCGTAGGGAAACGCACTGCACTCTCTTTTGGAGCGTCTTAATTTCCTCAGCACTCGCGCACGTTTACGAACACCGTTCTGGCACGTCCCACATGGCGTAGAAGTCTTAGGCGTTGCCTTAGTCTGAGCAGCACTCAGAGTAACCCTCGGCTTCGCATTCCATCTAGGACCTCCTGCCTGAAATCACCGTGCCTCCTAGAGGAAGTCGGCTTGCATTCTGACTGCAGGTTAAGTCCTGTTCTTCCTGTGGCACTGCAGGCTTTTGAATAGCCACAGGCCCAGAGGAGCAGCTACGGCGTTCCTTGGTTGAGGCAGTTCGCTTGATGCAGAACACCCTACTTCGAGAAGCTGATTCAGGGAAAGACACACAGGGGAACTTGTGTCTCTTTGGACTTGTTAGAAACCACAGTGGGGTATGCTGAGTGTGCCCATGGAAACGGGGGCCTGCTGGAACTAGCCTTGCTTTCCCATTTTGAAGGCTGCATTCATGCTGCCTTGAAGCTGCCTGACATTCCCTGCTCTTCACAGGCCTGTAAACCCTGTAACAATGCTTCTGGGGAGAAAATGAATTTGCTGTCTAAACCAGGTGCTTCTGCGCCTGCGGTGTGGTCACCCTGACAAGCTCTAGCGCTAAAAGGAAACTCAACGTGTGAACTTGCCTCCAGCTTAGGTCTTTAGTACCCATATAGATACGGAGGCATGCAGCTCTTTCCATGAGTTCGTAGTGGCTTATATGCTTTATTATAAAGGAAGTACACTTCTGAGGACTCCTGCCCTCTCGGGTATGCATCATTTCCCCTCCAAGTTCACTGAGTACCTCCAGAGCCCTGTGTGCCGGCTGCGAAACTTCGAGTCCCATTTGTTGATCCCTCGGAGGCCCTCTGTGCGTGCCTGGAGACGGGCAACACACTGTACGTTCCTTGAGGAGAGCTACATTTCCAGAGACCTCGAATGGCCTCAGGACAACATTGCTGCTGAGTCCGAAGTGCCCAGGAAGACTTTGTCATGGCCCTTGTGTGAGCTGCCATGTGATAACACTCTGCTTTGAGTGCTTTGAGACCCTCGTACCCGGAGTCACTCTGCTCGAGGAGAAAGTCAGCATCTTGCCATGCGGTGTCGCTGACGGCACAGCCAGCAGAAACACAGGCCTGGAAGTAAGGCCCTGATTTGCCGTGCAGAAGCGCAGGTGTGCAGCAGTTTCCATGAGCCGGTGGCCTGTGTTCTGCGTACCTTTAACGGCAGCACAGTTTTCTGGACACCTAGGAGGCTAGCGTGGGCACCCTGTTGCCGGCAGGAACACTGAGTAGCCCCAGGCGCACCTGGGTCTGCTAAGCAACATCCAGTCCCGTAGCCCTTTAGAGCCCCTCTGTGCATGCCGAGCGTAGGGAAACGCACTGCACTCTCTTTTGAAGCGTCTTAATTTCCTCAGCACTCGGGCACGTTCACAAACACCGTTCTGGCACGTCCCACATGGCGTAGAAGTCTTAGGCGTTGCCTTAGTCTGAGCAGCACTCGGAGTAACCCTCGGCTTCGCATTCCATCTAGGACCTCCTGCCTGAAATCACCGTGCCTCCTAGAGGAAGTCGGCTTGCATTCTGACTGCAGGTTAAGTCCTGTTCTTCCTGTGGCACTGCAGGCTTTTGAATAGCCACAGGCCCAGAGGAGCAGCTACGGCGTTCCTTGGTTGAGGCAGTTCGCTTGATGCAGAACACCCTACTTCGAGAAGCTGATTCAGGGAAAGACACACAGGGGAACTTGTGTCTCTTTGGACTTGTTAGAAACCACAGTGGGGTATGCTGAGTGTGCCCATGGAAACGGGGGCCTGCTGGAACTAGCCTTGCTTTCCCATTTTGAAGGCTGCATTCATGCTGCCTTGAAGCTGCCTGACATTCCCTGCTCTTCACAGGCCTGTAAACCCTGTAACAATGCTTCTGGGGAGAAAATGAATTTGCTGTCTAAACCAGGTGCTTCTGCGCCTGCGGTGTGGTCACCCTGACAAGCTCTAGCGCTAAAAGGAAACTCAGCGTGTGAACTTGCCTCCAGTTTAAGCCCTTAGTAGCCATGTAGCTACGGAGGCATACAGCTCTTTCCATGAGTTCGTAGTGGCTTATATGCTTTATTATAAAGGAAGTACACTTCTGAGGACTCCTGCCCTCTCGGGTATGCATCATTTCCCCTCCAAGTTCACTGAGTACCTCCAGAGCCCTGTGGGCCAGCTGCGCAACTTCGAGGCCCATTTGTTGATCCCTCGGAGGCCGTCTGTGCGTGCCTACAGATGGGCAACACACTGTTCGTTCCTTGAGGAGAGCTACATTTCCAGAGACCTCGACCGGCCTCAGGAAGACATTGCTGGTGAGTCCGAAGTGCCCAGGAAGACTTTGTCATGGCCCTTGTGTGAGCTGCCATGTGATAACACTCTGCTTTGAGTGCTTTGAGACCCTCGTACCCGGAGTCACTCTGCTCGAGGAGAAAGTCAGCATCTTGCCATGCGGTGTCGCTGACGGCACAGCCAGCAGAAACACATGCCTGGAAGTAAGGCCCTGATTTGCCGTGCAGAAGCGCAGGTGTGCAGCAGTTTCCATGAGCCGGTGGCCTGTGTTCTGCGTACCTTTAACGGCAGCACAGTTTTCTGGACACCTAGGAGGCTAGCGTGGGCACCCTGTTGCCGGCAGGAACACTGAGTAGCCCCAGGCGCACCTGGGTCTGCTAAGCAACATCCAGTCCCGTAGCCCTTTAGAGCCCCTCTGTGCATGCCGAGCGTAGGGAAACGCACTGCACTCTCTTTTGAAGCGTCTTAATTTCCTCAGCACTCGGGCACGTTCACAAACACCGTTCTGGCACGTCCCACATGGCGTAGAAGTCTTAGGCGTTGCCTTAGTCTGAGCAGCACTCGGAGTAACCCTCGGCTTCGCATTCCATCTAGGACCTCCTGCCTGAAATCACCGTGCCTCCTAGAGGAAGTCGGCTTGCATTCTGACTGCAGGTTAAGTCCTGTTCTTCCTGTGGCACTGCAGGCTTTTGAATAGCCACAGGCCCAGAGGAGCAGCTACGGCGTTCCTTGGTTGAGGCAGTTCGCTTGATGCAGAACACCCTACTTCGAGAAGCGGATTCAGGAAAGACACACAGGGTAACTTGTGTCTCTTTGGACTTGTTAGAAACCACAGTGGGGTATGCTGAGTGTGCCCATGGAAACGGGGGCCTGCTGGAACTAGCCGTGCTTTCCCATTTTGAAGGCTGCATTCATGCTGCCTTGAAGCTGCCTGACATTCCCTGCACTTGATAGGCCTGTAAACACTGTAAGAATGCTTCTGGGGAGAAAATGAATTTGCTGTCTAAACCAGGTGCTTCCGTGACTGCGGTGTGGTCAGCCTGACAAGCTCTAGCACTAAAAGGAAACTCAGCGTGTGAACTTGCCTCCAGTTTAAGCCCTTAGTAGCCATGTAGCTACGGAGGCATACAGCTCTTTCCATGAGTTCTTAGTGGCTTATATGCTTTATTTTAAAGGAAGTACACTTCTGAGGACTCCTAGTCGTCTCGGGTATGCATCATTTCCCCTCCAAGTTCACTGAGTACCTCCAGAGCCCTGTGTGCCGGCTGCGAAACTTCGAGTCCCATTTGTTGATCCCTCGGAGGCCCTCTGTGCGTGCCTGGAGACGGGCAACACACTGTACGTTCCTTGAGGAGAGCTACATTTCCAGAGACCTCGAATGGCCTCAGGACAACATTGCTGCTGAGTCCGAAGTGCCCAGGAAGACTTTGTCATGGCCCTTGTGTGAGCTGCCATGTGATAACACTCTGCTTTGAGTGCTTTGAGACCCTCGTACCCGGAGTCACTCTGCTCGAGGAGAAAGTCAGCATCTTGCCATGCGGTGTCGCTGACGGCACAGCCAGCAGAAACACATGCCTGGAAGTAAGGCCCTGATTTGCCGTGCAGAAGCGCAGGTGTGCAGCAGTTTCCATGAGCCGGTGGCCTGTGTTCTGCGTACCTTTAACGGCAGCACAGTTTTCTGGACACCTAGGAGGCTAGCGTGGGCACCCTGTTGCCGGCAGGAACACTGAGTAGCCCCAGGCGCACCTGGGTCTGCTAAGCAACATCCAGTCCCGTAGCCCTTTAGAGCCCCTCTGTGCATGCCGAGCGTAGGGAAACGCACTGCACTCTCTTTTGAAGCGTCTTAATTTCCTCAGCACTCGGGCACGTTCACAAACACCGTTCTGGCACGTCCCACATGGCGTAGAAGTCTTAGGCGTTGCCTTAGTCTGAGCAGCACTCGGAGTAACCCTCGGCTTCGCATTCCATCTAGGACCTCCTGCCTGAAATCACCGTGCCTCCTAGAGGAAGTCGGCTTGCATTCTGACTGCAGGTTAAGTCCTGTTCTTCCTGTGGCACTGCAGGCTTTTGAATAGCCACAGGCCCAGAGGAGCAGCTACGGCGTTCCTTGGTTGAGGCAGTTCGCTTGATGCAGAACACCCTACTTCGAGAAGCTGATTCAGGGAAAGACACACAGGGGAACTTGTGTCTCTTTGGACTTGTTAGAAACCACAGTGGGGTATGCTGAGTGTGCCCATGGAAACGGGGGCCTGCTGGAACTAGCCTTGCTTTCCCATTTTGAAGGCTGCATTCATGCTGCCTTGAAGCTGCCTGACATTCCCTGCTCTTCACAGGCCTGTAAACCCTGTAACAATGCTTCTGGGGAGAAAATGAATTTGCTGTCTAAACCAGGTGCTTCTGCGCCTGCGGTGTGGTCACCCTGACAAGCTCTAGCGCTAAAAGGAAACTCAACGTGTGAACTTGCCTCCAGCTTAGGTCTTTAGTACCCATATAGATACGGAGGCATGCAGCTCTTTCCATGAGTTCGTAGTGGCTTATATGCTTTATTATAAAGGAAGTACACTTCTGAGGACTCCTGCCCTCTCGGGTATGCATCATTTCCCCTCCAAGTTCACTGAGTACCTCCAGAGCCCTGTGGGCCAGCTGCGCAACTTCGAGGCCCATTTGTTGATCCCTCGGAGGCCGTCTGTGCGTGCCTACAGATGGGCAACACACTGTTCGTTCCTTGAGGAGAGCTACATTTCCAGAGACCTCGACCGGCCTCAGGAAGACATTGCTGGTGAGTCCGAAGTGCCCAGGAAGACTTTGTCATGGCCCTTGTGTGAGCTGCCATGTGATAACACTCTGCTTTGAGTGCTTTGAGACCCTCGTACCCGGAGTCACTCTGCTCGAGGAGAAAGTCAGCATCTTGCCATGCGGTGTCGCTGACGGCACACCCAGCAGAAACACATGCCTGGAAGTAAGGCCCTGATTTGCCGTGCAGAAGCGGAGGCGTGCAGCAGTTTCCATGAGCCGGTGGCCTGTGTTCTGCGTACCTTTAACGGCAGCACAGTTTTCTGGACACCTAGGAGGCTAGCGTGGGCACCCTGTTGCCGGCAGGAACACTGAGTAGCCCCAGGCGCACCTGGGTCTGCTAAGCAACATCCAGTCCCGTAGCCCTTTAGAGCCCCTCTGTGCATGCCGAGCGTAGGGAAACGCACTGCACTCTCTTTTGAAGCGTCTTAATTTCCTCAGCACTCGGGCACGTTCACAAACACCGTTCTGGCACGTCCCACATGGCGTAGAAGTCTTAGGCGTTGCCTTAGTCTGAGCAGCACTCGGAGTAACCCTCGGCTTCGCATTCCATCTAGGACCTCCTGCCTGAAATCACCGTGCCTCCTAGAGGAAGTCGGCTTGCATTCTGACTGCAGGTTAAGTCCTGTTCTTCCTGTGGCACTGCAGGCTTTTGAATAGCCACAGGCCCAGAGGAGCAGCTACGGCGTTCCTTGGTTGAGGCAGTTCGCTTGATGCAGAACACCCTACTTCGAGAAGCTGATTCAGGAAAGACACACAGGGTAACTTGTGTCTCTTTGGACTTGTTAGAAACCACAGTGGGGTATGCTGAGTGTGCCCATGGAAACGGGGGCCTGCTGGAACTAGCCGTGCTTTCCCATTTTGAAGGCTGCATTCATGCTGCCTTGAAGCTGCCTGACATTCCCTGCACTTGATAGGCCTGTAAACACTGTAAGAATGCTTCTGGGGAGAAAATGAATTTGCTGTCTAAACCAGGTGCTTCCGTGACTGCGGTGTGGTCAGCCTGACAAGCTCTAGCACTAAAAGGAAACTCAGCGTGTGAACTTGCCTCCAGTTTAAGCCCTTAGTAGCCATGTAGCTACGGAGGCATACAGCTCTTTCCATGAGTTCGTAGTGGCTAATATGCTTTATTTTAAAGGAAGTACACTTCTGAGGACTCCTGCCCTCTCGGGTATGCATCATTTCCCCTCCAAGTTCACTGAGTACCTCCAGAGCCCTGTGTGCCAGCTGCGCAACTTCGAGGCCCATTTGTTGATCCCTCGGAGGCCGTCTGTGCGTGCCTGGAGACGGGCAACACACTGTTCGTTCCTTGAGGAGAGCTACATTTCCAGAGACCTCGAATGGCCTCAGGACAACATTGCTGCTGAGTCCGAAGTGCCCAGGAAGACTTTGTCATGGCCCTTGTGTGAGCTGCCATGTGATAACACTCTGCTTTGAGTGCTTTGAGACCCTCGTACCCGGAGTCACTCTGCTCGAGGAGAAAGTCAGCATCTTGCCATGCGGTGTCGCTGACGGCACAGCCAGCAGAAACACAGGCCTGGAAGTAAGGCCCTGATTTGCCGTGCAGAAGCGCAGGTGTGCAGCAGTTTCCATGAGCCGGTGGCCTGTGTTCTGCGTACCTTTAACGGCAGCACAGTTTTCTGGACACCTAGGAGGCTAGCGTGGGCACCCTGTTGCCGGCAGGAACACTGAGTAGCCCCAGGCGCACCTGGGTCTGCTAAGCAACATCCAGTCCCGTAGCCCTTTAGAGCCCCTCTGTGCATGCCGAGCGTAGGGAAACGCACTGCACTCTCTTTTGAAGCGTCTTAATTTCCTCAGCACTCGGGCACGTTCACGAACACCGTTCTGGCACGTCCCACATGGCGTAGAAGTCTTAGGCGTTGCCTTAGTCTGAGCAGCACTCGGAGTAACCCTCGGCTTCGCATTCCATCTAGGACCTCCTGCCTGAAATCACCGTGCCTCCTAGAGGAAGTCGGCTTGCATTCTGACTGCAGGTTAAGTCCTGTTCTTCCTGTGGCACTGCAGGCTTTTGAATAGCCACAGGCCCAGAGGAGCAGCTACGGCGTTCCTTGGTTGAGGCAGTTCGCTTGATGCAGAACACCCTACTTCGAGAAGCTGATTCAGGGAAAGACACACAGGGGAACTTGTGTCTCTTTGGACTTGTTAGAAACCACAGTGGGGTATGCTGAGTGTGCCCATGGAAACGGGGGCCTGCTGGAACTAGCCGTGCTTTCCCATTTTGAAGGCTGCATTCATGCTGCCTTGAAGCTGCCTGACATTCCCTGCACTTGATAGGCCTGTAAACACTATAAGAATGCTTCTGGGGAGAAAATGAATTTGCTGTCTAAACCAGGTGCTTCCGTGACTGCGGTGTGGTCAGCCTGACAAGCTCTAGCACTAAAAGGAAACTCAGCGTGTGAACTTGCCTCCAGTTTAAGCCCTTAGTAGCCATGTAGCTACGGAGGCATACAGCTCTTTCCATGAGTTCTTAGTGGCTTATATGCTTTATTTTAAAGGAAGTACACTTCTGAGGACTCCTAGTCGTCTCGGGTATGCATCATTTCCCCTCCAAGTTCACTGAGTACCTCCAGAGCCCTGTGTGCCGGCTGCGAAACTTCGAGTCCCATTTGTTGATCCCTCGGAGGCCCTCTGTGCGTGCCTGGAGACGGGCAACACACTGTACGTTCCTTGAGGAGAGCTACATTTCCAGAGACCTCGAATGGCCTCAGGACAACATTGCTGCTGAGTCCGAAGTGCCCAGGAAGACTTTGTCATGGCCCTTGTGTGAGCTGCCATGTGATAACACTCTGCTTTGAGTGCTTTGAGACCCTCGTACCCGGAGTCACTCTGCTCGAGGAGAAAGTCAGCATCTTGCCATGCGGTGTCGCTGACGGCACACCCAGCAGAAACACATGCCTGGAAGTAAGGCCCTGATTTGCCGTGCAGAAGCGGAGGCGTGCAGCAGTTTCCATGAGCCGGTGGCCTGTGTTCTGCGTACCTTTAACGGCAGCACAGTTTTCTGGACACCTAGGAGGCTAGCGTGGGCACCCTGTTGCCGGCAGGAACACTGAGTAGCCCCAGGCGCACCTGGGTCTGCTAAGCAACATCCAGTCCCGTAGCCCTTTAGAGCCCCTCTGTGCATGCCGAGCGTAGGGAAACGCACTGCACTCTCTTTTGAAGCGTCTTAATTTCCTCAGCACTCGGGCACGTTCACAAACACCGTTCTGGCACGTCCCACATGGCGTAGAAGTCTTAGGCGTTGCCTTAGTCTGAGCAGCACTCGGAGTAACCCTCGGCTTCGCATTCCATCTAGGACCTCCTGCCTGAAATCACCGTGCCTCCTAGAGGAAGTCGGCTTGCATTCTGACTGCAGGTTAAGTCCTGTTCTTCCTGTGGCACTGCAGGCTTTTGAATAGCCACAGGCCCAGAGGAGCAGCTACGGCGTTCCTTGGTTGAGGCAGTTCGCTTGATGCAGAACACCCTACTTCGAGAAGCTGATTCAGGAAAGACACACAGGGTAACTTGTGTCTCTTTGGACTTGTTAGAAACCACAGTGGGGTATGCTGAGTGTGCCCATGGAAACGGGGGCCTGCTGGAACTAGCCGTGCTTTCCCATTTTGAAGGCTGCATTCATGCTGCCTTGAAGCTGCCTGACATTCCCTGCACTTGATAGGCCTGTAAACACTGTAAGAATGCTTCTGGGGAGAAAATGAATTTGCTGTCTAAACCAGGTGCTTCCGTGACTGCGGTGTGGTCAGCCTGACAAGCTCTAGCACTAAAAGGAAACTCAGCGTGTGAACCTGCCTCCAGTTTAAGCCCTTAGTAGCCATGTAGCTACGGAGGCATACAGCTCTTTCCATGAGTTCGTAGTGGCTTATATGCTTTATTATAAAGGAAGTACACTTCTGAGGACTCCTGCCCTCTCGGGTATGCATCATTTCCCCTCCAAGTTCACTGAGTACCTCCAGAGCCCTGTGGGCCAGCTGCGCAACTTCGAGGCCCATTTGTTGATCCCTCGGAGGCCGTCTGTGCGTGCCTACAGATGGGCAACACACTGTTCGTTCCTTGAGGAGAGCTACATTTCCAGAGACCTCGACCGGCCTCAGGAAGACATTGCTGGTGAGTCCGAAGTGCCCAGGAAGACTTTGTCATGGCCCTTGTGTGAGCTGCCATGTGATAACACTCTGCTTTGCGTGCTTTGAGACCCTCGTACCCGGAGTCACTCTGCTCGAGGAGAAAGTCAGCATCTTGCCATGCGGTGTCGCTGACGGCACACCCAGCAGAAACACATGCCTGGAAGTAAGGCCCTGATTTGCCGTGCAGAAGCGGAGGCGTGCAGCAGTTTCCATGAGCCGGTGGCCTGTGTTCTGCGTACCTTTAACGGCAGCACAGTTTTCTGGACACCTAGGAGGCTAGCGTGGGCACCCTGTTGCCGGCAGGAACACTGAGTAGCCCCAGGCGCACCTGGGTCTGCTAAGCAACATCCAGTCCCGTAGCCCTTTAGAGCCCCTCTGTGCATGCCGAGCGTAGGGAAACGCACTGCACTCTCTTTTGGAGCGTCTTAATTTCCTCAGCACTCGCGCACGTTTACGAACACCGTTCTGGCACGTCCCACATGGCGTAGAAGTCTTAGGCGTTGCCTTAGTCTGAGCAGCACTCAGAGTAACCCTCGGCTTCGCATTCCATCTAGGACCTCCTGCCTGAAATCACCGTGCCTCCTAGAGGAAGTCGGCTTGCATTCTGACTGCAGGTTAAGTCCTGTTCTTCCTGTGGCACTGCAGGCTTTTGAATAGCCACAGGCCCAGAGGAGCAGCTACGGCGTTCCTTGGTTGAGGCAGTTCGCTTGATGCAGAACACCCTACTTCGAGAAGCTGATTCAGGGAAAGACACACAGGGGAACTTGTGTCTCTTTGGACTTGTTAGAAACCACAGTGGGGTATGCTGAGTGTGCCCATGGAAACGGGGGCCTGCTGGAACTAGCCTTGCTTTCCCATTTTGAAGGCTGCATTCATGCTGCCTTGAAGCTGCCTGACATTCCCTGCTCTTCACAGGCCTGTAAACCCTGTAACAATGCTTCTGGGGAGAAAATGAATTTGCTGTCTAAACCAGGTGCTTCTGCGCCTGCGGTGTGGTCACCCTGACAAGCTCTAGCGCTAAAAGGAAACTCAACGTGTGAACTTGCCTCCAGCTTAGGTCTTTAGTACCCATATAGATACGGAGGCATGCAGCTCTTTCCATGAGTTCGTAGTGGCTTATATGCTTTATTATAAAGGAAGTACACTTCTGAGGACTCCTGCCCTCTCGGGTATGCATCATTTCCCCTCCAAGTTCACTGAGTACCTCCAGAGCCCTGTGTGCCGGCTGCGCAACTTCGAGGCCCATTTGTTCATCCCTCGGAGGCCGTCTGTGCGTGCCTACAGATGGGCAACACACTGTTCGTTCCTTGAGGAGAGCTACATTTCCAGAGACCTCGACCGGCCTCAGGAAGACATTGCTGGTGAGTCCGAAGTGCCCAGGAAGACTTTGTCATGGCCCTTGTGTGAGCTGCCATGTGATAACACTCTGCTTTGAGTGCTTTGAGACCCTCGTACCCGGAGTCACTCTGCTCGAGGAGAAAGTCAGCATCTTGCCATGCGGTGTCGCTGACGGCACAGCCAGCAGAAACACATGCCTGGAAGTAAGGCCCTGATTTGCTGTGCAGAAGCGCAGGCGTGCAGCAGTTTCCATGAGCCGGTGGCCTGTGTTCTGCGTACCTTTAACGGCAGCACAGTTTTCTGGACACCTAGGAGGCTAGCGTGGGCACCCTGTTGCCGGCAGGAACACTGAGTAGCCCCAGGCGCACCTGGGTCTGCTAAGCAACATCCAGTCCCGTAGCCCTTTAGAGCCCCTCTGTGCATGCCGAGCGTAGGGAAACGCACTGCACTCTCTTTTGAAGCGTCTTAATTTCCTCAGCACTCGGGCACGTTCACAAACACCGTTCTGGCACGTCCCACATGGCGTAGAAGTCTTAGGCGTTGCCTTAGTCTGAGCAGCACTCGGAGTAACCCTCGGCTTCGCATTCCATCTAGGACCTCCTGCCTGAAATCACCGTGCCTCCTAGAGGAAGTCGGCTTGCATTCTGACTGCAGGTTAAGTCCTGTTCTTCCTGTGGCACTGCAGGCTTTTGAATAGCCACAGGCCCAGAGGAGCAGCTACGGCGTTCCTTGGTTGAGGCAGTTCGCTTGATGCAGAACACCCTACTTCGAGAAGCTGATTCAGGAAAGACACACAGGGTAACTTGTGTCTCTTTGGACTTGTTAGAAACCACAGTGGGGTATGCTGAGTGTGCCCATGGAAACGGGGGCCTGCTGGAACTAGCCTTGCTTTCCCATTTTGAAGGCTGCATTCATGCTGCCTTGAAGCTGCCTGACATTCCCTGCTCTTCACAGGCCTGTAAACCCTGTAACAATGCTTCTGGGGAGAAAATGAATTTGCTGTCTAAACCAGGTGCTTCTGCGCCTGCGGTGTGGTCACCCTGACAAGCTCTAGCGCTAAAAGGAAACTCAACGTGTGAACTTGCCTCCAGCTTAGGTCTTTAGTACCCATATAGATACGGAGGCATGCAGCTCTTTCCATGAGTTCGTAGTGGCTTATATGCTTTATTATAAAGGAAGTACACTTCTGAGGACTCCTGCCCTCTCGGGTATGCATCATTTCCCCTCCAAGTTCACTGAGTACCTCCAGAGCCCTGTGTGCCGGCTGCGAAACTTCGAGTCCCATTTGTTGATCCCTCGGAGGCCCTCTGTGCGTGCCTGGAGACGGGCAACACACTGTACGTTCCTTGAGGAGAGCTACATTTCCAGAGACCTCGAATGGCCTCAGGACAACATTGCTGCTGAGTCCGAAGTGCCCAGGAAGACTTTGTCATGGCCCTTGTGTGAGCTGCCATGTGATAACACTCTGCTTTGAGTGCTTTGAGACCCTCGTACCCGGAGTCACTCTGCTCGAGGAGAAAGTCAGCATCTTGCCATGCGGTGTCGCTGACGGCACAGCCAGCAGAAACACATGCCTGGATGTAAGGCCCTGATTTGCCGTGCAGAAGCGCAGGTGTGCAGCAGTTTCCATGAGCCGGTGGCCTGTGTTCTGCGTACCTTTAACGGCAGCACAGTTTTCTGGACACCTAGGAGGCTAGCGTGGGCACCCTGTTGCCGGCAGGAACACTGAGTAGCCCCAGGCGCACCTGGGTCTGCTAAGCAACATCCAGTCCCGTAGCCCTTTAGAGCCCCTCTGTGCATGCCGAGCGTAGGGAAACGCACTGCACTCTCTTTTGAAGCGTCTTAATTTCCTCAGCACTCGGGCACGTTCACAAACACCGTTCTGGCACGTCCCACATGGCGTAGAAGTCTTAGGCGTTGCCTTAGTCTGAGCAGCACTCGGAGTAACCCTCGGCTTCGCATTCCATCTAGGACCTCCTGCCTGAAATCACCGTGCCTCCTAGAGGAAGTCGGCTTGCATTCTGACTGCAGGTTAAGTCCTGTTCTTCCTGTGGCACTGCAGGCTTTTGAATAGCCACAGGCCCAGAGGAGCAGCTACGGCGTTCCTTGGTTGAGGCAGTTCGCTTGATGCAGAACACCCTACTTCGAGAAGCTGATTCAGGGAAAGACACACAGGGGAACTTGTGTCTCTTTGGACTTGTTAGAAACCACAGTGGGGTATGCTGAGTGTGCCCATGGAAACGGGGGCCTGCTGGAACTAGCCGTGCTTTCCCATTTTGAAGGCTGCATTCATGCTGCCTTGAAGCTGCCTGACATTCCCTGCACTTGATAGGCCTGTAAACACTGTAAGAATGCTTCTGGGGAGAAAATGAATTTGCTGTCTAAACCAGGTGCTTCCGTGACTGCGGTGTGGTCAGCCTGACAAGCTCTAGCACTAAAAGGAAACTCAGCGTGTGAACTTGCCTCCAGTTTAAGCCCTTAGTAGCCATGTAGCTACGGAGGCATACAGCTCTTTCCATGAGTTCTTAGTGGCTTATATGCTTTATTATAAAGGAAGTACACTTCTGAGGACTCCTGCCCTCTCGGGTATGCATCATTTCCCCTCCAAGTTCACTGAGTACCTCCAGAGCCCTGTGGGCCAGCTGCGCAACTTCGAGGCCCATTTGTTGATCCCTCGGAGGCCGTCTGTGCGTGCCTACAGATGGGCAACACACTGTTCGTTCCTTGAGGAGAGCTACATTTCCAGAGACCTCGACCGGCCTCAGGAAGACATTGCTGGTGAGTCCGAAGTGCCCAGGAAGACTTTGTCATGGCCCTTGTGTGAGCTGCCATGTGATAACACTCTGCTTTGAGTGCTTTGAGACCCTCGTACCCGGAGTCACTCTGCTCGAGGAGAAAGTCAGCATCTTGCCATGCGGTGTCGCTGACGGCACACCCAGCAGAAACACATGCCTGGAAGTAAGGCCCTGATTTGCCGTGCAGAAGCGGAGGCGTGCAGCAGTTTCCATGAGCCGGTGGCCTGTGTTCTGCGTACCTTTAACGGCAGCACAGTTTTCTGGACACCTAGGAGGCTAGCGTGGGCACCCTGTTGCCGGCAGGAACACTGAGTAGCCCCAGGCGCACCTGGGTCTGCTAAGCAACATCCAGTCCCGTAGCCCTTTAGAGCCCCTCTGTGCATGCCGAGCGTAGGGAAACGCACTGCACTCTCTTTTGAAGCGTCTTAATTTCCTCAGCACTCGGGCACGTTCACAAACACCGTTCTGGCACGTCCCACATGGCGTAGAAGTCTTAGGCGTTGCCTTAGTCTGAGCAGCACTCGGAGTAACCCTCGGCTTCGCATTCCATCTAGGACCTCCTGCCTGAAATCACCGTGCCTCCTAGAGGAAGTCGGCTTGCATTCTGACTGCAGGTTAAGTCCTGTTCTTCCTGTGGCACTGCAGGCTTTTGAATAGCCACAGGCCCAGAGGAGCAGCTACGGCGTTCCTTGGTTGAGGCAGTTCGCTTGATGCAGAACACCCTACTTCGAGAAGCTGATTCAGGAAAGACACACAGGGTAACTTGTGTCTCTTTGGACTTGTTAGAAACCACAGTGGGGTATGCTGAGTGTGCCCATGGAAACGGGGGCCTGCTGGAACTAGCCTTGCTTTCCCATTTTGAAGGCTGCATTCATGCTGCCTTGAAGCTGCCTGACATTCCCTGCTCTTCACAGGCCTGTAAACCCTGTAACAATGCTTCTGGGGAGAAAATGAATTTGCTGTCTAAACCAGGTGCTTCTGCGCCTGCGGTGTGGTCACCCTGACAAGCTCTAGCGCTAAAAGGAAACTCAACGTGTGAACTTGCCTCCAGCTTAGGTCTTTAGTACCCATATAGATACGGAGGCATGCAGCTCTTTCCATGAGTTCGTAGTGGCTTATATGCTTTATTATAAAGGAAGTACACTTCTGAGGACTCCTGCCCTCTCGGGTATGCATCATTTCCCCTCCAAGTTCACTGAGTACCTCCAGAGCCCTGTGTGCCGGCTGCGCAACTTCGAGGCCCATTTGTTCATCCCTCGGAGGCCGTCTGTGCGTGCCTACAGATGGGCAACACACTGTTCGTTCCTTGAGGAGAGCTACATTTCCAGAGACCTCGACCGGCCTCAGGAAGACATTGCTGGTGAGTCCGAAGTGCCCAGGAAGACTTTGTCATGGCCCTTGTGTGAGCTGCCATGTGATAACACTCTGCTTTGAGTGCTTTGAGACCCTCGTACCCGGAGTCACTCTGCTCGAGGAGAAAGTCAGCATCTTGCCATGCGGTGTCGCTGACGGCACACCCAGCAGAAACACATGCCTGGAAGTAAGGCCCTGATTTGCTGTGCAGAAGCGCAGGCGTGCAGCAGTTTCCATGAGCCGGTGGCCTGTGTTCTGCGTACCTTTAACGGCAGCACAGTTTTCTGGACACCTAGGAGGCTAGCGTGGGCACCCTGTTGCCGGCAGGAACACTGAGTAGCCCCAGGCGCACCTGGGTCTGCTAAGCAACATCCAGTCCCGTAGCCCTTTAGAGCCCCTCTGTGCATGCCGAGCGTAGGGAAACGCACTGCACTCTCTTTTGAAGCGTCTTAATTTCCTCAGCACTCGGGCACGTTCACAAACACCGTTCTGGCACGTCCCACATGGCGTAGAAGTCTTAGGCGTTGCCTTAGTCTGAGCAGCACTCGGAGTAACCCTCGGCTTCGCATTCCATCTAGGACCTCCTGCCTGAAATCACCGTGCCTCCTAGAGGAAGTCGGCTTGCATTCTGACTGCAGGTTAAGTCCTGTTCTTCCTGTGGCACTGCAGGCTTTTGAATAGCCACAGGCCCAGAGGAGCAGCTACGGCGTTCCTTGGTTGAGGCAGTTCGCTTGATGCAGAACACCCTACTTCGAGAAGCTGATTCAGGAAAGACACACAGGGTAACTTGTGTCTCTTTGGACTTGTTAGAAACCACAGTGGGGTATGCTGAGTGTGCCCATGGAAACGGGGGCCTGCTGGAACTAGCCTTGCTTTCCCATTTTGAAGGCTGCATTCATGCTGCCTTGAAGCTGCCTGACATTCCCTGCTCTTCACAGGCCTGTAAACCCTGTAACAATGCTTCTGGGGAGAAAATGAATTTGCTGTCTAAACCAGGTGCTTCTGCGCCTGCGGTGTGGTCACCCTGACAAGCTCTAGCGCTAAAAGGAAACTCAACGTGTGAACTTGCCTCCAGCTTAGGTCTTTAGTACCCATATAGATACGGAGGCATGCAGCTCTTTCCATGAGTTCGTAGTGGCTTATATGCTTTATTATAAAGGAAGTACACTTCTGAGGACTCCTGCCCTCTCGGGTATGCATCATTTCCCCTCCAAGTTCACTGAGTACCTCCAGAGCCCTGTGTGCCGGCTGCGAAACTTCGAGTCCCATTTGTTGATCCCTCGGAGGCCCTCTGTGCGTGCCTGGAGACGGGCAACACACTGTACGTTCCTTGAGGAGAGCTACATTTCCAGAGACCTCGAATGGCCTCAGGACAACATTGCTGCTGAGTCCGAAGTGCCCAGGAAGACTTTGTCATGGCCCTTGTGTGAGCTGCCATGTGATAACACTCTGCTTTGAGTGCTTTGAGACCCTCGTACCCGGAGTCACTCTGCTCGAGGAGAAAGTCAGCATCTTGCCATGCGGTGTCGCTGACGGCACAGCCAGCAGAAACACATGCCTGGAAGTAAGGCCCTGATTTGCCGTGCAGAAGCGCAGGTGTGCAGCAGTTTCCATGAGCCGGTGGCCTGTGTTCTGCGTACCTTTAACGGCAGCACAGTTTTCTGGACACCTAGGAGGCTAGCGTGGGCACCCTGTTGCCGGCAGGAACACTGAGTAGCCCCAGGCGCACCTGGGTCTGCTAAGCAACATCCAGTCCCATAGCCCTTTAGAGCCCCTCTGTGCATGCCGAGCGTAGGGAAACGCACTGCACTCTCTTTTGAAGCGTCTTAATTTCCTCAGCACTCGGGCACGTTCACAAACACCGTTCTGGCACGTCCCACATGGCGTAGAAGTCTTAGGCGTTGCCTTAGTCTGAGCAGCACTCGGAGTAACCCTCGGCTTCGCATTCCATCTAGGACCTCCTGCCTGAAATCACCGTGCCTCCTAGAGGAAGTCGGCTTGCATTCTGACTGCAGGTTAAGTCCTGTTCTTCCTGTGGCACTGCAGGCTTTTGAATAGCCACAGGCCCAGAGGAGCAGCTACGGCGTTCCTTGGTTGAGGCAGTTCGCTTGATGCAGAACACCCTACTTCGAGAAGCTGATTCAGGGAAAGACACACAGGGGAACTTGTGTCTCTTTGGACTTGTTAGAAACCACAGTGGGGTATGCTGAGTGTGCCCATGGAAACGGGGGCCTGCTGGAACTAGCCGTGCTTTCCCATTTTGAAGGCTGCATTCATGCTGCCTTGAAGCTGCCTGACATTCCCTGCACTTGATAGGCCTGTAAACACTGTAAGAATGCTTCTGGGGAGAAAATGAATTTGCTGTCTAAACCAGGTGCTTCCGTGACTGCGGTGTGGTCAGCCTGACAAGCTCTAGCACTAAAAGGAAACTCAGCGTGTGAACTTGCCTCCAGTTTAAGCCCTTAGTAGCCATGTAGCTACGGAGGCATACAGCTCTTTCCATGAGTTCGTAGTGGCTAATATGCTTTATTTTAAAGGAAGTACACTTCTGAGGACTCCTGCCCTCTCGGGTATGCATCATTTCCCCTCCAAGTTCACTGAGTACCTCCAGAGCCCTGTGTGCCAGCTGCGCAACTTCGAGGCCCATTTGTTGATCCCTCGGAGGCCGTCTGTGCGTGCCTGGAGACGGGCAACACACTGTTCGTTCCTTGAGGAGAGCTACATTTCCAGAGACCTCGAATGGCCTCAGGACAACATTGCTGCTGAGTCCGAAGTGCCCAGGAAGACTTTGTCATGGCCCTTGTGTGAGCTGCCATGTGATAACACTCTGCTTTGAGTGCTTTGAGACCCTCGTACCCGGAGTCACTCTGCTCGAGGAGAAAGTCAGCATCTTGCCATGCGGTGTCGCTGACGGCACAGCCAGCAGAAACACAGGCCTGGAAGTAAGGCCCTGATTTGCCGTGCAGAGCGCAGGTGTGCAGCAGTTTCCATGAGCCGGTGGCCTGTGTTCTGCGTACCTTTAACGGCAGCACAGTTTTCTGGACACCTAGGAGGCTAGCGTGGGCACCCTGTTGCCGGCAGGAACACTGAGTAGCCCCAGGCGCACCTGGGTCTGCTAAGCAACATCCAGTCCCGTAGCCCTTTAGAGCCCCTCTGTGCATGCCGAGCGTAGGGAAACGCACTGCACTCTCTTTTGAAGCGTCTTAATTTCCTCAGCACTCGGGCACGTTCACGAACACCGTTCTGGCACGTCCCACATGGCGTAGAAGTCTTAGGCGTTGCCTTAGTCTGAGCAGCACTCGGAGTAACCCTCGGCTTCGCATTCCATCTAGGACCTCCTGCCTGAAATCACCGTGCCTCCTAGAGGAAGTCGGCTTGCATTCTGACTGCAGGTTAAGTCCTGTTCTTCCTGTGGCACTGCAGGCTTTTGAATAGCCACAGGCCCAGAGGAGCAGCTACGGCGTTCCTTGGTTGAGGCAGTTCGCTTGATGCAGAACACCCTACTTCGAGAAGCTGATTCAGGGAAAGACACACAGGGGAACTTGTGTCTCTTTGGACTTGTTAGAAACCACAGTGGGGTATGCTGAGTGTGCCCATGGAAACGGGGGCCTGCTGGAACTAGCCGTGCTTTCCCATTTTGAAGGCTGCATTCATGCTGCCTTGAAGCTGCCTGACATTCCCTGCACTTGATAGGCCTGTAAACACTATAAGAATGCTTCTGGGGAGAAAATGAATTTGCTGTCTAAACCAGGTGCTTCCGTGACTGCGGTGTGGTCAGCCTGACAAGCTCTAGCACTAAAAGGAAACTCAGCGTGTGAACTTGCCTCCAGTTTAAGCCCTTAGTAGCCATGTAGCTACGGAGGCATACAGCTCTTTCCATGAGTTCTTAGTGGCTTATATGCTTTATTTTAAAGGAAGTACACTTCTGAGGACTCCTAGTCGTCTCGGGTATGCATCATTTCCCCTCCAAGTTCACTGAGTACCTCCAGAGCCCTGTGTGCCGGCTGCGAAACTTCGAGTCCCATTTGTTGATCCCTCGGAGGCCCTCTGTGCGTGCCTGGAGACGGGCAACACACTGTACGTTCCTTGAGGAGAGCTACATTTCCAGAGACCTCGAATGGCCTCAGGACAACATTGCTGCTGAGTCCGAAGTGCCCAGGAAGACTTTGTCATGGCCCTTGTGTGAGCTGCCATGTGATAACACTCTGCTTTGAGTGCTTTGAGACCCTCGTACCCGGAGTCACTCTGCTCGAGGAGAAAGTCAGCATCTTGCCATGCGGTGTCGCTGACGGCACACCCAGCAGAAACACATGCCTGGAAGTAAGGCCCTGATTTGCCGTGCGGAAGCGGAGGCGTGCAGCAGTTTCCATGAGCCGGTGGCCTGTGTTCTGCGTACCTTTAACGGCAGCACAGTTTTCTGGACACCTAGGAGGCTAGCGTGGGCACCCTGTTGCCGGCAGGAACACTGAGTAGCCCCAGGCGCACCTGGGTCTGCTAAGCAACATCCAGTCCCGTAGCCCTTTAGAGCCCCTCTGTGCATGCCGAGCGTAGGGAAACGCACTGCACTCTCTTTTGAAGCGTCTTAATTTCCTCAGCACTCGGGCACGTTCACAAACACCGTTCTGGCACGTCCCACATGGCGTAGAAGTCTTAGGCGTTGCCTTAGTCTGAGCAGCACTCGGAGTAACCCTCGGCTTCGCATTCCATCTAGGACCTCCTGCCTGAAATCACCGTGCCTCCTAGAGGAAGTCGGCTTGCATTCTGACTGCAGGTTAAGTCCTGTTCTTCCTGTGGCACTGCAGGCTTTTGAATAGCCACAGGCCCAGAGGAGCAGCTACGGCGTTCCTTGGTTGAGGCAGTTCGCTTGATGCAGAACACCCTACTTCGAGAAGCTGATTCAGGAAAGACACACAGGGTAACTTGTGTCTCTTTGGACTTGTTAGAAACCACAGTGGGGTATGCTGAGTGTGCCCATGGAAACGGGGGCCTGCTGGAACTAGCCGTGCTTTCCCATTTTGAAGGCTGCATTCATGCTGCCTTGAAGCTGCCTGACATTCCCTGCACTTGATAGGCCTGTAAACACTGTAAGAATGCTTCTGGGGAGAAAATGAATTTGCTGTCTAAACCAGGTGCTTCCGTGACTGCGGTGTGGTCAGCCTGACAAGCTCTAGCACTAAAAGGAAACTCAGCGTGTGAACCTGCCTCCAGTTTAAGCCCTTAGTAGCCATGTAGCTACGGAGGCATACAGCTCTTTCCATGAGTTCGTAGTGGCTTATATGCTTTATTATAAAGGAAGTACACTTCTGAGGACTCCTGCCCTCTCGGGTATGCATCATTTCCCCTCCAAGTTCACTGAGTACCTCCAGAGCCCTGTGGGCCAGCTGCGCAACTTCGAGGCCCATTTGTTGATCCCTCGGAGGCCGTCTGTGCGTGCCTACAGATGGGCAACACACTGTTCGTTCCTTGAGGAGAGCTACATTTCCAGAGACCTCGACCGGCCTCAGGAAGACATTGCTGGTGAGTCCGAAGTGCCCAGGAAGACTTTGTCATGGCCCTTGTGTGAGCTGCCATGTGATAACACTCTGCTTTGCGTGCTTTGAGACCCTCGTACCCGGAGTCACTCTGCTCGAGGAGAAAGTCAGCATCTTGCCATGCGGTGTCGCTGACGGCACACCCAGCAGAAACACATGCCTGGAAGTAAGGCCCTGATTTGCCGTGCAGAAGCGGAGGCGTGCAGCAGTTTCCATGAGCCGGTGGCCTGTGTTCTGCGTACCTTTAACGGCAGCACAGTTTTCTGGACACCTAGGAGGCTAGCGTGGGCACCCTGTTGCCGGCAGGAACACTGAGTAGCCCCAGGCGCACCTGGGTCTGCTAAGCAACATCCAGTCCCGTAGCCCTTTAGAGCCCCTCAGTGCATGCCGAGCGTAGGGAAACGCACTGCACTCTCTTTTGGAGCGTCTTAATTTCCTCAGCACTCGCGCACGTTTACGAACACCGTTCTGGCACGTCCCACATGGCGTAGAAGTCTTAGGCGTTGCCTTAGTCTGAGCAGCACTCAGAGTAACCCTCGGCTTCGCATTCCATCTAGGACCTCCTGCCTGAAATCACCGTGCCTCCTAGAGGAAGTCGGCTTGCATTCTGACTGCAGGTTAAGTCCTGTTCTTCCTGTGGCACTGCAGGCTTTTGAATAGCCACAGGCCCAGAGGAGCAGCTACGGCGTTCCTTGGTTGAGGCAGTTCGCTTGATGCAGAACACCCTACTTCGAGAAGCTGATTCAGGGAAAGACACACAGGGGAACTTGTGTCTCTTTGGACTTGTTAGAAACCACAGTGGGGTATGCTGAGTGTGCCCATGGAAACGGGGGCCTGCTGGAACTAGCCTTGCTTTCCCATTTTGAAGGCTGCATTCATGCTGCCTTGAAGCTGCCTGACATTCCCTGCTCTTCACAGGCCTGTAAACCCTGTAACAATGCTTCTGGGGAGAAAATGAATTTGCTGTCTAAACCAGGTGCTTCTGCGCCTGCGGTGTGGTCACCCTGACAAGCTCTAGCGCTAAAAGGAAACTCAACGTGTGAACTTGCCTCCAGCTTAGGTCTTTAGTACCCATATAGATACGGAGGCATGCAGCTCTTTCCATGAGTTCGTAGTGGCTTATATGCTTTATTATAAAGGAAGTACACTTCTGAGGACTCCTGCCCTCTCGGGTATGCATCATTTCCCCTCCAAGTTCACTGAGTACCTCCAGAGCCCTGTGTGCCGGCTGCGCAACTTCGAGGCCCATTTGTTCATCCCTCGGAGGCCGTCTGTGCGTGCCTACAGATGGGCAACACACTGTTCGTTCCTTGAGGAGAGCTACATTTCCAGAGACCTCGACCGGCCTCAGGAAGACATTGCTGGTGAGTCCGAAGTGCCCAGGAAGACTTTGTCATGGCCCTTGTGTGAGCTGCCATGTGATAACACTCTGCTTTGAGTGCTTTGAGACCCTCGTACCCGGAGTCACTCTGCTCGAGGAGAAAGTCAGCATCTTGCCATGCGGTGTCGCTGACGGCACACCCAGCAGAAACACATGCCTGGAAGTAAGGCCCTGATTTGCTGTGCAGAAGCGCAGGCGTGCAGCAGTTTCCATGAGCCGGTGGCCTGTGTTCTGCGTACCTTTAACGGCAGCACAGTTTTCTGGACACCTAGGAGGCTAGCGTGGGCACCCTGTTGCCGGCAGGAACACTGAGTAGCCCCAGGCGCACCTGGGTCTGCTAAGCAACATCCAGTCCCGTAGCCCTTTAGAGCCCCTCTGTGCATGCCGAGCGTAGGGAAACGCACTGCACTCTCTTTTGAAGCGTCTTAATTTCCTCAGCACTCGGGCACGTTCACAAACACCGTTCTGGCACGTCCCACATGGCGTAGAAGTCTTAGGCGTTGCCTTAGTCTGAGCAGCACTCGGAGTAACCCTCGGCTTCGCATTCCATCTAGGACCTCCTGCCTGAAATCACCGTGCCTCCTAGAGGAAGTCGGCTTGCATTCTGACTGCAGGTTAAGTCCTGTTCTTCCTGTGGCACTGCAGGCTTTTGAATAGCCACAGGCCCAGAGGAGCAGCTACGGCGTTCCTTGGTTGAGGCAGTTCGCTTGATGCAGAACACCCTACTTCGAGAAGCTGATTCAGGAAAGACACACAGGGTAACTTGTGTCTCTTTGGACTTGTTAGAAACCACAGTGGGGTATGCTGAGTGTGCCCATGGAAACGGGGGCCTGCTGGAACTAGCCTTGCTTTCCCATTTTGAAGGCTGCATTCATGCTGCCTTGAAGCTGCCTGACATTCCCTGCTCTTCACAGGCCTGTAAACCCTGTAACAATGCTTCTGGGGAGAAAATGAATTTGCTGTCTAAACCAGGTGCTTCTGCGCCTGCGGTGTGGTCACCCTGACAAGCTCTAGCGCTAAAAGGAAACTCAACGTGTGAACTTGCCTCCAGCTTAGGTCTTTAGTACCCATATAGATACGGAGGCATGCAGCTCTTTCCATGAGTTCGTAGTGGCTTATATGCTTTATTATAAAGGAAGTACACTTCTGAGGACTCCTGCCCTCTCGGGTATGCATCATTTCCCCTCCAAGTTCACTGAGTACCTCCAGAGCCCTGTGTGCCGGCTGCGAAACTTCGAGTCCCATTTGTTGATCCCTCGGAGGCCCTCTGTGCGTGCCTGGAGACGGGCAACACACTGTACGTTCCTTGAGGAGAGCTACATTTCCAGAGACCTCGAATGGCCTCAGGACAACATTGCTGCTGAGTCCGAAGTGCCCAGGAAGACTTTGTCATGGCCCTTGTGTGAGCTGCCATGTGATAACACTCTGCTTTGAGTGCTTTGAGACCCTCGTACCCGGAGTCACTCTGCTCGAGGAGAAAGTCAGCATCTTGCCATGCGGTGTCGCTGACGGCACAGCCAGCAGAAACACATGCCTGGATGTAAGGCCCTGATTTGCCGTGCAGAAGCGCAGGTGTGCAGCAGTTTCCATGAGCCGGTGGCCTGTGTTCTGCGTACCTTTAACGGCAGCACAGTTTTCTGGACACCTAGGAGGCTAGCGTGGGCACCCTGTTGCCGGCAGGAACACTGAGTAGCCCCAGGCGCACCTGGGTCTGCTAAGCAACATCCAGTCCCGTAGCCCTTTAGAGCCCCTCTGTGCATGCCGAGCGTAGGGAAACGCACTGCACTCTCTTTTGAAGCGTCTTAATTTCCTCAGCACTCGGGCACGTTCACAAACACCGTTCTGGCACGTCCCACATGGCGTAGAAGTCTTAGGCGTTGCCTTAGTCTGAGCAGCACTCGGAGTAACCCTCGGCTTCGCATTCCATCTAGGACCTCCTGCCTGAAATCACCGTGCCTCCTAGAGGAAGTCGGCTTGCATTCTGACTGCAGGTTAAGTCCTGTTCTTCCTGTGGCACTGCAGGCTTTTGAATAGCCACAGGCCCAGAGGAGCAGCTACGGCGTTCCTTGGTTGAGGCAGTTCGCTTGATGCAGAACACCCTACTTCGAGAAGCTGATTCAGGGAAAGACACACAGGGGAACTTGTGTCTCTTTGGACTTGTTAGAAACCACAGTGGGGTATGCTGAGTGTGCCCATGGAAACGGGGGCCTGCTGGAACTAGCCGTGCTTTCCCATTTTGAAGGCTGCATTCATGCTGCCTTGAAGCTGCCTGACATTCCCTGCACTTGATAGGCCTGTAAACACTGTAAGAATGCTTCTGGGGAGAAAATGAATTTGCTGTCTAAACCAGGTGCTTCCGTGACTGCGGTGTGGTCAGCCTGACAAGCTCTAGCACTAAAAGGAAACTCAGCGTGTGAACTTGCCTCCAGTTTAAGCCCTTAGTAGCCATGTAGCTACGGAGGCATACAGCTCTTTCCATGAGTTCTTAGTGGCTTATATGCTTTATTATAAAGGAAGTACACTTCTGAGGACTCCTGCCCTCTCGGGTATGCATCATTTCCCCTCCAAGTTCACTGAGTACCTCCAGAGCCCTGTGGGCCAGCTGCGCAACTTCGAGGCCCATTTGTTGATCCCTCGGAGGCCGTCTGTGCGTGCCTACAGATGGGCAACACACTGTTCGTTCCTTGAGGAGAGCTACATTTCCAGAGACCTCGACCGGCCTCAGGAAGACATTGCTGGTGAGTCCGAAGTGCCCAGGAAGACTTTGTCATGGCCCTTGTGTGAGCTGCCATGTGATAACACTCTGCTTTGAGTGCTTTGAGACCCTCGTACCCGGAGTCACTCTGCTCGAGGAGAAAGTCAGCATCTTGCCATGCGGTGTCGCTGACGGCACACCCAGCAGAAACACATGCCTGGAAGTAAGGCCCTGATTTGCCGTGCAGAAGCGGAGGCGTGCAGCAGTTTCCATGAGCCGGTGGCCTGTGTTCTGCGTACCTTTAACGGCAGCACAGTTTTCTGGACACCTAGGAGGCTAGCGTGGGCACCCTGTTGCCGGCAGGAACACTGAGTAGCCCCAGGCGCACCTGGGTCTGCTAAGCAACATCCAGTCCCGTAGCCCTTTAGAGCCCCTCTGTGCATGCCGAGCGTAGGGAAACGCACTGCACTCTCTTTTGAAGCGTCTTAATTTCCTCAGCACTCGGGCACGTTCACAAACACCGTTCTGGCACGTCCCACATGGCGTAGAAGTCTTAGGCGTTGCCTTAGTCTGAGCAGCACTCGGAGTAACCCTCGGCTTCGCATTCCATCTAGGACCTCCTGCCTGAAATCACCGTGCCTCCTAGAGGAAGTCGGCTTGCATTCTGACTGCAGGTTAAGTCCTGTTCTTCCTGTGGCACTGCAGGCTTTTGAATAGCCACAGGCCCAGAGGAGCAGCTACGGCGTTCCTTGGTTGAGGCAGTTCGCTTGATGCAGAACACCCTACTTCGAGAAGCTGATTCAGGAAAGACACACAGGGTAACTTGTGTCTCTTTGGACTTGTTAGAAACCACAGTGGGGTATGCTGAGTGTGCCCATGGAAACGGGGGCCTGCTGGAACTAGCCTTGCTTTCCCATTTTGAAGGCTGCATTCATGCTGCCTTGAAGCTGCCTGACATTCCCTGCTCTTCACAGGCCTGTAAACCCTGTAACAATGCTTCTGGGGAGAAAATGAATTTGCTGTCTAAACCAGGTGCTTCTGCGCCTGCGGTGTGGTCACCCTGACAAGCTCTAGCGCTAAAAGGAAACTCAACGTGTGAACTTGCCTCCAGCTTAGGTCTTTAGTACCCATATAGATACGGAGGCATGCAGCTCTTTCCATGAGTTCGTAGTGGCTTATATGCTTTATTATAAAGGAAGTACACTTCTGAGGACTCCTGCCCTCTCGGGTATGCATCATTTCCCCTCCAAGTTCACTGAGTACCTCCAGAGCCCTGTGTGCCGGCTGCGCAACTTCGAGGCCCATTTGTTCATCCCTCGGAGGCCGTCTGTGCGTGCCTACAGATGGGCAACACACTGTTCGTTCCTTGAGGAGAGCTACATTTCCAGAGACCTCGACCGGCCTCAGGAAGACATTGCTGGTGAGTCCGAAGTGCCCAGGAAGACTTTGTCATGGCCCTTGTGTGAGCTGCCATGTGATAACACTCTGCTTTGAGTGCTTTGAGACCCTCGTACCCGGAGTCACTCTGCTCGAGGAGAAAGTCAGCATCTTGCCATGCGGTGTCGCTGACGGCACACCCAGCAGAAACACATGCCTGGAAGTAAGGCCCTGATTTGCTGTGCAGAAGCGCAGGCGTGCAGCAGTTTCCATGAGCCGGTGGCCTGTGTTCTGCGTACCTTTAACGGCAGCACAGTTTTCTGGACACCTAGGAGGCTAGCGTGGGCACCCTGTTGCCGGCAGGAACACTGAGTAGCCCCAGGCGCACCTGGGTCTGCTAAGCAACATCCAGTCCCGTAGCCCTTTAGAGCCCCTCTGTGCATGCCGAGCGTAGGGAAACGCACTGCACTCTCTTTTGAAGCGTCTTAATTTCCTCAGCACTCGGGCACGTTCACAAACACCGTTCTGGCACGTCCCACATGGCGTAGAAGTCTTAGGCGTTGCCTTAGTCTGAGCAGCACTCGGAGTAACCCTCGGCTTCGCATTCCATCTAGGACCTCCTGCCTGAAATCACCGTGCCTCCTAGAGGAAGTCGGCTTGCATTCTGACTGCAGGTTAAGTCCTGTTCTTCCTGTGGCACTGCAGGCTTTTGAATAGCCACAGGCCCAGAGGAGCAGCTACGGCGTTCCTTGGTTGAGGCAGTTCGCTTGATGCAGAACACCCTACTTCGAGAAGCTGATTCAGGAAAGACACACAGGGTAACTTGTGTCTCTTTGGACTTGTTAGAAACCACAGTGGGGTATGCTGAGTGTGCCCATGGAAACGGGGGCCTGCTGGAACTAGCCTTGCTTTCCCATTTTGAAGGCTGCATTCATGCTGCCTTGAAGCTGCCTGACATTCCCTGCTCTTCACAGGCCTGTAAACCCTGTAACAATGCTTCTGGGGAGAAAATGAATTTGCTGTCTAAACCAGGTGCTTCTGCGCCTGCGGTGTGGTCACCCTGACAAGCTCTAGCGCTAAAAGGAAACTCAACGTGTGAACTTGCCTCCAGCTTAGGTCTTTAGTACCCATATAGATACGGAGGCATGCAGCTCTTTCCATGAGTTCGTAGTGGCTTATATGCTTTATTATAAAGGAAGTACACTTCTGAGGACTCCTGCCCTCTCGGGTATGCATCATTTCCCCTCCAAGTTCACTGAGTACCTCCAGAGCCCTGTGTGCCGGCTGCGAAACTTCGAGTCCCATTTGTTGATCCCTCGGAGGCCCTCTGTGCGTGCCTGGAGACGGGCAACACACTGTACGTTCCTTGAGGAGAGCTACATTTCCAGAGACCTCGAATGGCCTCAGGACAACATTGCTGCTGAGTCCGAAGTGCCCAGGAAGACTTTGTCATGGCCCTTGTGTGAGCTGCCATGTGATAACACTCTGCTTTGAGTGCTTTGAGACCCTCGTACCCGGAGTCACTCTGCTCGAGGAGAAAGTCAGCATCTTGCCATGCGGTGTCGCTGACGGCACAGCCAGCAGAAACACATGCCTGGAAGTAAGGCCCTGATTTGCCGTGCAGAAGCGCAGGTGTGCAGCAGTTTCCATGAGCCGGTGGCCTGTGTTCTGCGTACCTTTAACGGCAGCACAGTTTTCTGGACACCTAGGAGGCTAGCGTGGGCACCCTGTTGCCGGCAGGAACACTGAGTAGCCCCAGGCGCACCTGGGTCTGCTAAGCAACATCCAGTCCCATAGCCCTTTAGAGCCCCTCTGTGCATGCCGAGCGTAGGGAAACGCACTGCACTCTCTTTTGAAGCGTCTTAATTTCCTCAGCACTCGGGCACGTTCACAAACACCGTTCTGGCACGTCCCACATGGCGTAGAAGTCTTAGGCGTTGCCTTAGTCTGAGCAGCACTCGGAGTAACCCTCGCCTTCGCATTCCATCTAGGACCTCCTGCCTGAAATCACCGTGCCTCCTAGAGGAAGTCGGCTTGCATTCTGACTGCAGGTTAAGTCCTGTTCTTCCTGTGGCACTGCAGGCTTTTGAATAGCCACAGGCCCAGAGGAGCAGCTACGGCGTTCCTTGGTTGAGGCAGTTCGCTTGATGCAGAACACCCTACTTCGAGAAGCTGATTCAGGGAAAGACACACAGGGGAACTTGTGTCTCTTTGGACTTGTTAGAAACCACAGTGGGGTATGCTGAGTGTGCCCATGGAAACGGGGGCCTGCTGGAACTAGCCGTGCTTTCCCATTTTGAAGGCTGCATTCATGCTGCCTTGAAGCTGCCTGACATTCCCTGCACTTGATAGGCCTGTAAACACTGTAAGAATGCTTCTGGGGAGAAAATGAATTTGCTGTCTAAACCAGGTGCTTCCGTGACTGCGGTGTGGTCAGCCTGACAAGCTCTAGCGCTAAAAGGAAACTCAGCGTGTGAACTTGCCTCCAGTTTAAGCCCTTAGTAGCCATGTAGCTACGGAGGCATACAGCTCTTTCCATGAGTTCTTAGTGGCTTATATGCTTTATTATAAAGGAAGTACACTTCTGAGGACTCCTGCCCTCTCGGGTATGCATCATTTCCCCTCCAAGTTCACTGAGTACCTCCAGAGCCCTGTGGGCCAGCTGCGCAACTTCGAGGCCCATTTGTTGATCCCTCGGAGGCCGTCTGTGCGTGCCTACAGATGGGCAACACACTGTTCGTTCCTTGAGGAGAGCTACATTTCCAGAGACCTCGACCGGCCTCAGGAAGACATTGCTGGTGAGTCCGAAGTGCCCAGGAAGACTTTGTCATGGCCCTTGTGTGAGCTGCCATGTGATAACACTCTGCTTTGAGTGCTTTGAGACCCTCGTACCCGGAGTCACTCTGCTCGAGGAGAAAGTCAGCATCTTGCCATGCGGTGTCGCTGACGGCACACCCAGCAGAAACACATGCCTGGAAGTAAGGCCCTGATTTGCCGTGCAGAAGCGGAGGCGTGCAGCAGTTTCCATGAGCCGGTGGCCTGTGTTCTGCGTACCTTTAACGGCAGCACAGTTTTCTGGACACCTAGGAGGCTAGCGTGGGCACCCTGTTGCCGGCAGGAACACTGAGTAGCCCCAGGCGCACCTGGGTCTGCTAAGCAACATCCAGTCCCGTAGCCCTTTAGAGCCCCTCTGTGCATGCCGAGCGTAGGGAAACGCACTGCACTCTCTTTTGAAGCGTCTTAATTTCCTCAGCACTCGGGCACGTTCACAAACACCGTTCTGGCACGTCCCACATGGCGTAGAAGTCTTAGGCGTTGCCTTAGTCTGAGCAGCACTCGGAGTAACCCTCGGCTTCGCATTCCATCTAGGACCTCCTGCCTGAAATCACCGTGCCTCCTAGAGGAAGTCGGCTTGCATTCTGACTGCAGGTTAAGTCCTGTTCTTCCTGTGGCACTGCAGGCTTTTGAATAGCCACAGGCCCAGAGGAGCAGCTACGGCGTTCCTTGGTTGAGGCAGTTCGCTTGATGCAGAACACCCTACTTCGAGAAGCTGATTCAGGAAAGACACACAGGGTAACTTGTGTCTCTTTGGACTTGTTAGAAACCACAGTGGGGTATGCTGAGTGTGCCCATGGAAACGGGGGCCTGCTGGAACTAGCCTTGCTTTCCCATTTTGAAGGCTGCATTCATGCTGCCTTGAAGCTGCCTGACATTCCCTGCTCTTCACAGGCCTGTAAACCCTGTAACAATGCTTCTGGGGAGAAAATGAATTTGCTGTCTAAACCAGGTGCTTCTGCGCCTGCGGTGTGGTCACCCTGACAAGCTCTAGCGCTAAAAGGAAACTCAACGTGTGAACTTGCCTCCAGCTTAGGTCTTTAGTACCCATATAGATACGGAGGCATGCAGCTCTTTCCATGAGTTCGTAGTGGCTTATATGCTTTATTATAAAGGAAGTACACTTCTGAGGACTCCTGCCCTCTCGGGTATGCATCATTTCCCCTCCAAGTTCACTGAGTACCTCCAGAGCCCTGTGGGCCAGCTGCGCAACTTCGAGGCCCATTTGTTGATCCCTCGGAGGCCGTCTGTGCGTGCCTACAGATGGGCAACACACTGTTCGTTCCTTGAGGAGAGCTACATTTCCAGAGACCTCGACCGGCCTCAGGAAGACATTGCTGGTGAGTCCGAAGTGCCCAGGAAGACTTTGTCATGGCCCTTGTGTGAGCTGCCATGTGATAACACTCTGCTTTGAGTGCTTTGAGACCCTCGTACCCGGAGTCACTCTGCTCGAGGAGAAAGTCAGCATCTTGCCATGCGGTGTCGCTGACGGCACACCCAGCAGAAACACATGCCTGGAAGTAAGGCCCTGATTTGCCGTGCAGAAGCGCAGGTGTGCAGCAGTTTCCATGAGCCGGTGGCCTGTGTTCTGCGTACCTTTAACGGCAGCACAGTTTTCTGGACACCTAGGAGGCTAGCGTGGGCACCCTGTTGCCGGCAGGAACACTGAGTAGCCCCAGGCGCACCTGGGTCTGCTAAGCAACATCCAGTCCCGTAGCCCTTTAGAGCCCCTCTGTGCATGCCGAGCGTAGGGAAACGCACTGCACTCTCTTTTGAAGCGTCTTAATTTCCTCAGCACTCGGGCACGTTCACAAACACCGTTCTGGCACGTCCCACATGGCGTAGAAGTCTTAGGCGTTGCCTTAGTCTGAGCAGCACTCGGAGTAACCCTCGGCTTCGCATTCCATCTAGGACCTCCTGCCTGAAATCACCGTGCCTCCTAGAGGAAGTCGGCTTGCATTCTGACTGCAGGTTAAGTCCTGTTCTTCCTGTGGCACTGCAGGCTTTTGAATAGCCACAGGCCCAGAGGAGCAGCTACGGCGTTCCTTGGTTGAGGCAGTTCGCTTGATGCACAACACCCTACTTCGAGAAGCTGATTCAGGAAAGACACACAGGGTAACTTGTGTCTCTTTGGACTTGTTAGAAACCACAGTGGGGTATGCTGAGTGTGCCCATGGAAACGGGGGCCTGCTGGAACTAGCCGTGCTTTCCCATTTTGAAGGCTGCATTCATGCTGCCTTGAAGCTGCCTGACATTCCCTGCACTTGATAGGCCTGTAAACACTGTAAGAATGCTTCTGGGGAGAAAATGAATTTGCTGTCTAAACCAGGTGCTTCCGTGACTGCGGTGTGGTCAGCCTGACAAGCTCTAGCACTAAAAGGAAACTCAGCGTGTGAACTTGCCTCCAGTTTAAGCCCTTAGTAGCCATGTAGCTACGGAGGCATACAGCTCTTTTCATGAGTTCTTAGTGGTTTATATGCTTTATTTTAAAGGAAGTACACTTCTGAGGACTCCTAGTCGTCTCGGGTATGCATCATTTCCCCTCCAAGTTCACTGAGTACCTCCAGAGCCCTGTGTGCCGGCTGCGAAACTTCGAGTCCCATTTGTTGATCCCTCGTAGGCCGTCTGTGCGTGCCTGGAGACGGGCAACACACTGTACGTTCCTTGAGGAGAGCTACATTTCCAGAGACCTCGAATGGCCTCAGGACAACATTGCTGCTGAGTCCGAAGTGCCCAGGAAGACTTTGTCATGGCCCTTGTGTGAGCTGCCATGTGATAACATTCTGCTTTGAGTGCTTTGAGACCCTCGTACCCGGAGTCACTCTGCTCGAGGAGAAAGTCAGCATCTTGCCATGCGGTGTCGCTGACGGCACAGCCAGCAGAAACACATGCCTGGAAGTAAGGCCCTGATTTGCTGTGCAGAAGCGCAGGTGTGCAGCAGTTTCCATGAGCCGGTGGCCTGTGTTCTGCGTACCTTTAACGGCAGCACAGTTTTCTGGACACCTAGGAGGCTAGCGTGGGCACCCTGTTGCCGGCAGGAACACTGAGTAGCCCCAGGCGCACCTGGGTCTGCTAAGCAACATCCAGTCCCGTAGCCCTTTAGAGCCCCTCTGTGCATGCCGAGCGTAGGGAAACGCACTGCACTCTCTTTTGAAGCGTCTTAATTTCCTCAGCACTCGGGCACGTTCACAAACACCGTTCTGGCACGTCCCACATGGCGTAGAAGTCTTAGGCGTTGCCTTAGTCTGAGCAGCACTCGGAGTAACCCTCGGCTTCGCATTCCATCTAGGACCTCCTGCCTGAAATCACCGTGCCTCCTAGAGGAAGTCGGCTTGCATTCTGACTGCAGGTTAAGTCCTGTTCTTCCTGTGGCACTGCAGGCTTTTGAATAGCCACAGGCCCAGAGGAGCAGCTACGGCGTTCCTTGGTTGAGGCAGTTCGCTTGATGCAGAACACCCTACTTCGAGAAGCTGATTCAGGGAAAGACACACAGGGGAACTTGTGTCTCTTTGGACTTGTTAGAAACCACAGTGGGGTATGCTGAGTGTGCCCATGGAAACGGGGGCCTGCTGGAACTAGCCGTGCTTTCCCATTTTGAAGGCTGCATTCATGCTGCCTTGAAGCTGCCTGACATTCCCTGCACTTGATAGGCCTGTAAACACTGTAAGAATGCTTCTGGGGAGAAAATGAATTTGCTGTCTAAACCAGGTGCTTCCGTGACTGCGGTGTGGTCAGCCTGACAAGCTCTAGCACTAAAAGGAAACTCAGCGTGTGAACTTGCCTCCAGTTTAAGCCCTTAGTAGCCATGTAGCTACGGAGGCATACAGCTCTTTCCATGAGTTCGTAGTGGCTTATATGCTTTATTATAAAGGAAGTACACTTCTGAGGACTCCTGCCCTCTCGGGTATGCATCATTTCCCCTCCAAGTTCACTGAGTACCTCCAGAGCCCTGTGGGCCAGCTGCGCAACTTCGAGGCCCATTTGTTGATCCCTCGGAGGCCGTCTGTGCGTGCCTACAGATGGGCAACACACTGTTCGTTCCTTGAGGAGAGCTACATTTCCAGAGACCTCGACCGGCCTCAGGAAGACATTGCTGGTGAGTCCGAAGTGCCCAGGAAGACTTTGTCATGGCCCTTGTGTGAGCTGCCATGTGATAACACTCTGCTTTGAGTGCTTTGAGACCCTCGTACCCGGAGTCACTCTGCTCGAGGAGAAAGTCAGCATCTTGCCATGCGGTGTCGCTGACGGCACACCCAGCAGAAACACATGCCTGGAAGTAAGGCCCTGATTTGCCGTGCAGAAGCGGAGGCGTGCAGCAGTTTCCATGAGCCGGTGGCCTGTGTTCTGCGTACCTTTAACGGCAGCACAGTTTTCTGGACACCTAGGAGGCTAGCGTGGGCACCCTGTTGCCGGCAGGAACACTGAGTAGCCCCAGGCGCACCTGGGTCTGCTAAGCAACATCCAGTCCCGTAGCCCTTTAGAGCCCCTCTGTGCATGCCGAGCGTAGGGAAACGCACTGCACTCTCTTTTGGAGCGTCTTAATTTCCTCAGCACTCGCGCACGTTTACGAACACCGTTCTGGCACGTCCCACATGGCGTAGAAGTCTTAGGCGTTGCCTTAGTCTGAGCAGCACTCGGAGTAACCCTCGGCTTCGCATTCCATCTAGGACCTCCTGCCTGAAATCACCGTGCCTCCTAGAGGAAGTCGGCTTGCATTCTGACTGCAGGTTAAGTCCTGTTCTTCCTGTGGCACTGCAGGCTTTTGAATAGCCACAGGCCCAGAGGAGCAGCTACGGCGTTCCTTGGTTGAGGCAGTTCGCTTGATGCAGAACACCCTACTTCGAGAAGCTGATTCAGGGAAAGACACACAGGGGAACTTGTGTCTCTTTGGACTTGTTAGAAACCACAGTGGGGTATGCTGAGTGTGCCCATGGAAACGGGGGCCTGCTGGAACTAGCCGTGCTTTCCCATTTTGAAGGCTGCATTCATGCTGCCTTGAAGCTGCCTGACATTCCCTGCACTTGATAGGCCTGTAAACACTGTAAGAATGCTTCTGGGGAGAAAATGAATTTGCTGTCTAAACCAGGTGCTTCCGTGACTGCGGTGTGGTCAGCCTGACAAGCTCTAGCACTAAAAGGAAACTCAGCGTGTGAACTTGCCTCCAGTTTAAGCCCTTAGTAGCCATGTAGCTACGGAGGCATACAGCTCTTTCCATGAGTTCGTAGTGGCTTATATGCTTTATTATAAAGGAAGTACACTTCTGAGGACTCCTGCCCTCTCGGGTATGCATCATTTCCCCTCCAAGTTCACTGAGTACCTCCAGAGCCCTGTGGGCCAGCTGCGCAACTTCGAGGCCCATTTGTTGATCCCTCGGAGGCCGTCTGTGCGTGCCTACAGATGGGCAACACACTGTTCGTTCCTTGAGGAGAGCTACATTTCCAGAGACCTCGACCGGCCTCAGGAAGACATTGCTGGTGAGTCCGAAGTGCCCAGGAAGACTTTGTCATGGCCCTTGTGTGAGCTGCCATGTGATAACACTCTGCTTTGAGTGCTTTGAGACCCTCGTACCCGGAGTCACTCTGCTCGAGGAGAAAGTCAGCATCTTGCCATGCGGTGTCGCTGACGGCACACCCAGCAGAAACACATGCCTGGAAGTAAGGCCCTGATTTGCCGTGCAGAAGCGGAGGCGTGCAGCAGTTTCCATGAGCCGGTGGCCTGTGTTCTGCGTACCTTTAACGGCAGCACAGTTTTCTGGACACCTAGGAGGCTAGCGTGGGCACCCTGTTGCCGGCAGGAACACTGAGTAGCCCCAGGCGCACCTGGGTCTGCTAAGCAACATCCAGTCCCGTAGCCCTTTAGAGCCCCTCTGTGCATGCCGAGCGTAGGGAAACGCACTGCACTCTCTTTTGGAGCGTCTTAATTTCCTCAGCACTCGCGCACGTTTACGAACACCGTTCTGGCACGTCCCACATGGCGTAGAAGTCTTAGGCGTTGCCTTAGTCTGAGCAGCACTCAGAGTAACCCTCGGCTTCGCATTCCATCTAGGACCTCCTGCCTGAAATCACCGTGCCTCCTAGAGGAAGTCGGCTTGCATTCTGACTGCAGGTTAAGTCCTGTTCTTCCTGTGGCACTGCAGGCTTTTGAATAGCCACAGGCCCAGAGGAGCAGCTACGGCGTTCCTTGGTTGAGGCAGTTCGCTTGATGCAGAACACCCTACTTCGAGAAGCTGATTCAGGGAAAGACACACAGGGGAACTTGTGTCTCTTTGGACTTGTTAGAAACCACAGTGGGGTATGCTGAGTGTGCCCATGGAAACGGGGGCCTGCTGGAACTAGCCGTGCTTTCCCATTTTGAAGGCTGCATTCATGCTGCCTTGAAGCTGCCTGACATTCCCTGCTCTTCACAGGCCTGTAAACCCTGTAACAATGCTTCTGGGGAGAAAATGAATTTGCTGTCTAAACCAGGTGCTTCTGCGCCTGCGGTGTGGTCACCCTGACAAGCTCTAGCGCTAAAAGGAAACTCAACGTGTGAACTTGCCTCCAGCTTAGGTCTTTAGTACCCATATAGATACGGAGGCATGCAGCTCTTTCCATGAGTTCGTAGTGGCTTATATGCTTTATTATAAAGGAAGTACACTTCTGAGGACTCCTGCCCTCTCGGGTATGCATCATTTCCCCTCCAAGTTCACTGAGTACCTCCAGAGCCCTGTGGGCCAGCTGCGCAACTTCGAGGCCCATTTGTTGATCCCTCGGAGGCCGTCTGTGCGTGCCTACAGATGGGCAACACACTGTTCGTTCCTTGAGGAGAGCTACATTTCCAGAGACCTCGACCGGCCTCAGGAAGACATTGCTGGTGAGTCCGAAGTGCCCAGGAAGACTTTGTCATGGCCCTTGTGTGAGCTGCCATGTGATAACACTCTGCTTTGAGTGCTTTGAGACCCTCGTACCCGGAGTCACTCTGCTCGAGGAGAAAGTCAGCATCTTGCCATGCGGTGTCGCTGACGGCACACCCAGCAGAAACACATGCCTGGAAGTAAGGCCCTGATTTGCCGTGCAGAAGCGCAGGCGTGCAGCAGTTTCCATGAGCCGGTGGCCTGTGTTCTGCGTACCTTTAACGGCAGCACAGTTTTCTGGACACCTAGGAGGCTAGCGTGGGCACCCTGTTGCCGGCAGGAACACTGAGTAGCCCCAGGCGCACCTGGGTCTGCTAAGCAACATCCAGTCCCGTAGCCCTTTAGAGCCCCTCTGTGCATGCCGAGCGTAGGGAAACGCACTGCACTCTCTTTTGGAGCGTCTTAATTTCCTCAGCACTCGCGCACGTTTACGAACACCGTTCTGGCACGTCCCACATGGCGTAGAAGTCTTAGGCGTTGCCTTAGTCTGAGCAGCACTCAGAGTAACCCTCGGCTTCGCATTCCATCTAGGACCTCCTGCCTGAAATCACCGTGCCTCCTAGAGGAAGTCGGCTTGCATTCTGACTGCAGGTTAAGTCCTGTTCTTCCTGTGGCACTGCAGGCTTTTGAATAGCCACAGGCCCAGAGGAGCAGCTACGGCGTTCCTTGGTTGAGGCAGTTCGCTTGATGCAGAACACCCTACTTCGAGAAGCTGATTCAGGGAAAGACACACAGGGGAACTTGTGTCTCTTTGGACTTGTTAGAAACACCAGTGGGGTATGCTGAGTGTGCCCATGGAAACGGGGGCCTGCTGGAACTAGCCTTGCTTTCCCATTTTGAAGGCTGCATTCATGCTGCCTTGAAGCTGCCTGACATTCCCTGCTCTTCACAGGCCTGTAAACCCTGTAACAATGCTTCTGGGGAGAAAATGAATTTGCTGTCTAAACCAGGTGCTTCTGCGCCTGCGGTGTGGTCACCCTGACAAGCTCTAGCGCTAAAAGGAAACTCAACGTGTGAACTTGCCTCCAGCTTAGGTCTTTAGTACCCATATAGATACGGAGGCATGCAGCTCTTTCCATGAGTTCGTAGTGGCTTATATGCTTTATTATAAAGGAAGTACACTTCTGAGGACTCCTGCCCTCTCGGGTATGCATCATTTCCCCTCCAAGTTCACTGAGTACCTCCAGAGCCCTGTGTGCCGGCTGCGCAACTTCGAGGCCCATTTGTTCATCCCTCGGAGGCCGTCTGTGCGTGCCTACAGATGGGCAACACACTGTTCGTTCCTTGAGGAGAGCTACATTTCCAGAGACCTCGAATGTCCTCAGGACAACATTGCTGCTGAGTCCGAAGTGCCCAGGAAGACTTTGTCATGGCCCTTGTGTGAGCTGCCATGTGATAACACTCTGCTTTGAGTGCTTTGAGACCCTCGTACCCGGAGTCACTCTGCTCGAGGAGAAAGTCAGCATCTTGCCATGCGGTGTCGCTGACGGCACACCCAGCAGAAACACATGCCTGGAAGTAAGGCCCTGATTTGCCGTGCAGAAGCGGAGGCGTGCAGCAGTTTCCATGAGCCGGTGGCCTGTGTTCTGCGTACCTTTAACGGCAGCACAGTTTTCTGGACACCTAGGAGGCTAGCGTGGGCACCCTGTTGCCGGCAGGAACACTGAGTAGCCCCAGGCGCACCTGGGTCTGCTAAGCAACATCCAGTCCCGTAGCCCTTTAGAGCCCCTCTGTGCATGCCGAGCGTAGGGAAACGCACTGCACTCTCTTTTGGAGCGTCTTAATTTCCTCAGCACTCGCGCACGTTTACGAACACCGTTCTGGCACGTCCCACATGGCGTAGAAGTCTTAGGCGTTGCCTTAGTCTGAGCAGCACTCGGAGTAACCCTCGGCTTCGCATTCCATCTAGGACCTCCTGCCTGAAATCACCGTGCCTCCTAGAGGAAGTCGGCTTGCATTCTGACTGCAGGTTAAGTCCTGTTCTTCCTGTGGCACTGCAGGCTTTTGAATAGCCACAGGCCCAGAGGAGCAGCTACGGCGTTCCTTGGTTGAGGCAGTTCGCTTGATGCAGAACACCCTACTTCGAGAAGCTGATTCAGGGAAAGACACACAGGGGAACTTGTGTCTCTTTGGACTTGTTAGAAACCACAGTGGGGTATGCTGAGTGTGCCCATGGAAACGGGGGCCTGCTGGAACTAGCCGTGCTTTCCCATTTTGAAGGCTGCATTCATGCTGCCTTGAAGCTGCCTGACATTCCCTGCACTTGATAGGCCTGTAAACACTGTAAGAATGCTTCTGGGGAGAAAATGAATTTGCTGTCTAAACCAGGTGCTTCCGTGACTGCGGTGTGGTCAGCCTGACAAGCTCTAGCACTAAAAGGAAACTCAGCGTGTGAACTTGCCTCCAGTTTAAGCCCTTAGTAGCCATGTAGCTACGGAGGCATACAGCTCTTTCCATGAGTTCGTAGTGGCTTATATGCTTTATTATAAAGGAAGTACACTTCTGAGGACTCCTGCCCTCTCGGGTATGCATCATTTCCCCTCCAAGTTCACTGAGTACCTCCAGAGCCCTGTGGGCCAGCTGCGCAACTTCGAGGCCCATTTGTTGATCCCTCGGAGGCCGTCTGTGCGTGCCTACAGATGGGCAACACACTGTTCGTTCCTTGAGGAGAGCTACATTTCCAGAGACCTCGACCGGCCTCAGGAAGACATTGCTGGTGAGTCCGAAGTGCCCAGGAAGACTTTGTCATGGCCCTTGTGTGAGCTGCCATGTGATAACACTCTGCTTTGAGTGCTTTGAGACCCTCGTACCCGGAGTCACTCTGCTCGAGGAGAAAGTCAGCATCTTGCCATGCGGTGTCGCTGACGGCACACCCAGCAGAAACACATGCCTGGAAGTAAGGCCCTGATTTGCCGTGCAGAAGCGGAGGCGTGCAGCAGTTTCCATGAGCCGGTGGCCTGTGTTCTGCGTACCTTTAACGGCAGCACAGTTTTCTGGACACCTAGGAGGCTAGCGTGGGCACCCTGTTGCCGGCAGGAACACTGAGTAGCCCCAGGCGCACCTGGGTCTGCTAAGCAACATCCAGTCCCGTAGCCCTTTAGAGCCCCTCTGTGCATGCCGAGCGTAGGGAAACGCACTGCACTCTCTTTTGGAGCGTCTTAATTTCCTCAGCACTCGCGCACGTTTACGAACACCGTTCTGGCACGTCCCACATGGCGTAGAAGTCTTAGGCGTTGCCTTAGTCTGAGCAGCACTCAGAGTAACCCTCGGCTTCGCATTCCATCTAGGACCTCCTGCCTGAAATCACCGTGCCTCCTAGAGGAAGTCGGCTTGCATTCTGACTGCAGGTTAAGTCCTGTTCTTCCTGTGGCACTGCAGGCTTTTGAATAGCCACAGGCCCAGAGGAGCAGCTACGGCGTTCCTTGGTTGAGGCAGTTCGCTTGATGCAGAACACCCTACTTCGAGAAGCTGATTCAGGGAAAGACACACAGGGGAACTTGTGTCTCTTTGGACTTGTTAGAAACCACAGTGGGGTATGCTGAGTGTGCCCATGGAAACGGGGGCCTGCTGGAACTAGCCTTGCTTTCCCATTTTGAAGGCTGCATTCATGCTGCCTTGAAGCTGCCTGACATTCCCTGCTCTTCACAGGCCTGTAAACCCTGTAACAATGCTTCTGGGGAGAAAATGAATTTGCTGTCTAAACCAGGTGCTTCTGCGCCTGCGGTGTGGTCACCCTGACAAGCTCTAGCGCTAAAAGGAAACTCAACGTGTGAACTTGCCTCCAGCTTAGGTCTTTAGTACCCATATAGATACGGAGGCATGCAGCTCTTTCCATGAGTTCGTAGTGGCTTATATGCTTTATTATAAAGGAAGTACACTTCTGAGGACTCCTGCCCTCTCGGGTATGCATCATTTCCCCTCCAAGTTCACTGAGTACCTCCAGAGCCCTGTGGGCCAGCTGCGCAACTTCGAGGCCCATTTGTTGATCCCTCGGAGGCCGTCTGTGCGTGCCTACAGATGGGCAACACACTGTTCGTTCCTTGAGGAGAGCTACATTTCCAGAGACCTCGACCGGCCTCAGGAAGACATTGCTGGTGAGTCCGAAGTGCCCAGGAAGACTTTGTCATGGCCCTTGTGTGAGCTGCCATGTGATAACACTCTGCTTTGAGTGCTTTGAGACCCTCGTACCCGGAGTCACTCTGCTCGAGGAGAAAGTCAGCATCTTGCCATGCGGTGTCGCTGACGGCACACCCAGCAGAAACACATGCCTGGAAGTAAGGCCCTGATTTGCCGTGCAGAAGCGCAGGCGTGCAGCAGTTTCCATGAGCCGGTGGCCTGTGTTCTGCGTACCTTTAACGGCAGCACAGTTTTCTGGACACCTAGGAGGCTAGCGTGGGCACCCTGTTGCCGGCAGGAACACTGAGTAGCCCCAGGCGCACCTGGGTCTGCTAAGCAACATCCAGTCCCGTAGCCCTTTAGAGCCCCTCTGTGCATGCCGAGCGTAGGGAAACGCACTGCACTCTCTTTTGGAGCGTCTTAATTTCCTCAGCACTCGCGCACGTTTACGAACACCGTTCTGGCACGTCCCACATGGCGTAGAAGTCTTAGGCGTTGCCTTAGTCTGAGCAGCACTCAGAGTAACCCTCGGCTTCGCATTCCATCTAGGACCTCCTGCCTGAAATCACCGTGCCTCCTAGAGGAAGTCGGCTTGCATTCTGACTGCAGGTTAAGTCCTGTTCTTCCTGTGGCACTGCAGGCTTTTGAATAGCCACAGGCCCAGAGGAGCAGCTACGGCGTTCCTTGGTTGAGGCAGTTCGCTTGATGCAGAACACCCTACTTCGAGAAGCTGATTCAGGGAAAGACACACAGGGGAACTTGTGTCTCTTTGGACTTGTTAGAAACACCAGTGGGGTATGCTGAGTGTGCCCATGGAAACGGGGGCCTGCTGGAACTAGCCTTGCTTTCCCATTTTGAAGGCTGCATTCATGCTGCCTTGAAGCTGCCTGACATTCCCTGCTCTTCACAGGCCTGTAAACCCTGTAACAATGCTTCTGGGGAGAAAATGAATTTGCTGTCTAAACCAGGTGCTTCTGCGCCTGCGGTGTGGTCACCCTGACAAGCTCTAGCGCTAAAAGGAAACTCAACGTGTGAACTTGCCTCCAGCTTAGGTCTTTAGTACCCATATAGATACGGAGGCATGCAGCTCTTTCCATGAGTTCGTAGTGGCTTATATGCTTTATTATAAAGGAAGTACACTTCTGAGGACTCCTGCCCTCTCGGGTATGCATCATTTCCCCTCCAAGTTCACTGAGTACCTCCAGAGCCCTGTGTGCCGGCTGCGCAACTTCGAGGCCCATTTGTTGATCCCTCGGAGGCCGTCTGTGCGTGCCTACAGATGGGCAACACACTGTTCGTTCCTTGAGGAGAGCTACATTTCCAGAGACCTCGAATGTCCTCAGGACAACATTGCTGCTGAGTCCGAAGTGCCCAGGAAGACTTTGTCATGGCCCTTGTGTGAGCTGCCATGTGATAACACTCTGCTTTGAGTGCTTTGAGACCCTCGTACCCGGAGTCACTCTGCTCGAGGAGAAAGTCAGCATCTTGCCATGCGGTGTCGCTGACGGCACAGCCAGCAGAAACACATGCCTGGAAGTAAGGCCCTGATTTGCTGTGCAGAAGCGCAGGTGTGCAGCAGTTTCCATGAGCCGGTGGCCTGTGTTCTGCGTACCTTTAACGGCAGCACAGTTTTCTGGACACCTAGGAGGCTAGCGTGGGCACCCTGTTGCCGGCAGGAACACTGAGTAGCCCCAGGCGCACCTGGGTCTGCTAAGCAACATCCAGTCCCGTAGCCCTTTAGAGCCCCTCTGTGCATGCCGAGCGTAGGGAAACGCACTGCACTCTCTTTTGAAGCGTCTTAATTTCCTCAGCACTCGGGCACGTTCACAAACACCGTTCTGGCACGTCCCACATGGCGTAGAAGTCTTAGGCGTTGCCTTAGTCTGAGCAGCACTCGGAGTAACCCTCGGCTTCGCATTCCATCTAGGACCTCCTGCCTGAAATCACCGTGCCTCCTAGAGGAAGTCGGCTTGCATTCTGACTGCAGGTTAAGTCCTGTTCTTCCTGTGGCACTGCAGGCTTTTGAATAGCCACAGGCCCAGAGGAGCAGCTACGGCGTTCCTTGGTTGAGGCAGTTCGCTTGATGCAGAACACCCTACTTCGAGAAGCTGATTCAGGGAAAGACACACAGGGGAACTTGTGTCTCTTTGGACTTGTTAGAAACCACAGTGGGGTATGCTGAGTGTGCCCATGGAAACGGGGGCCTGCTGGAACTAGCCGTGCTTTCCCATTTTGAAGGCTGCATTCATGCTGCCTTGAAGCTGCCTGACATTCCCTGCACTTGATAGGCCTGTAAACACTGTAAGAATGCTTCTGGGGAGAAAATGAATTTGCTGTCTAAACCAGGTGCTTCCGTGACTGCGGTGTGGTCAGCCTGACAAGCTCTAGCACTAAAAGGAAACTCAGCGTGTGAACTTGCCTCCAGTTTAAGCCCTTAGTAGCCATGTAGCTACGGAGGCATACAGCTCTTTCCATGAGTTCGTAGTGGCTTATATGCTTTATTATAAAGGAAGTACACTTCTGAGGACTCCTGCCCTCTCGGGTATGCATCATTTCCCCTCCAAGTTCACTGAGTACCTCCAGAGCCCTGTGGGCCAGCTGCGCAACTTCGAGGCCCATTTGTTGATCCCTCGGAGGCCGTCTGTGCGTGCCTACAGATGGGCAACACACTGTTCGTTCCTTGAGGAGAGCTACATTTCCAGAGACCTCGACCAGCCTCAGGAAGACATTGCTGGTGAGTCCGAAGTGCCCAGGAAGACTTTGTCATGGCCCTTGTGTGAGCTGCCATGTGATAACACTCTGCTTTGAGTGCTTTGAGACCCTCGTACCCGGAGTCACTCTGCTCGAGGAGAAAGTCAGCATCTTGCCATGCGGTGTCGCTGACGGCACACCCAGCAGAAACACATGCCTGGAAGTAAGGCCCTGATTTGCCGTGCAGAAGCGGAGGCGTGCAGCAGTTTCCATGAGCCGGTGGCCTGTGTTCTGCGTACCTTTAACGGCAGCACAGTTTTCTGGACACCTAGGAGGCTAGCGTGGGCACCCTGTTGCCGGCAGGAACACTGAGTAGCCCCAGGCGCACCTGGGTCTGCTAAGCAACATCCAGTCCCGTAGCCCTTTAGAGCCCCTCTGTGCATGCCGAGCGTAGGGAAACGCACTGCACTCTCTTTTGGAGCGTCTTAATTTCCTCAGCACTCGCGCACGTTTACGAACACCGTTCTGGCACGTCCCACATGGCGTAGAAGTCTTAGGCGTTGCCTTAGTCTGAGCAGCACTCAGAGTAACCCTCGGCTTCGCATTCCATCTAGGACCTCCTGCCTGAAATCACCGTGCCTCCTAGAGGAAGTCGGCTTGCATTCTGACTGCAGGTTAAGTCCTGTTCTTCCTGTGGCACTGCAGGCTTTTGAATAGCCACAGGCCCAGAGGAGCAGCTACGGCGTTCCTTGGTTGAGGCAGTTCGCTTGATGCAGAACACCCTACTTCGAGAAGCTGATTCAGGGAAAGACACACAGGGGAACTTGTGTCTCTTTGGACTTGTTAGAAACACCAGTGGGGTATGCTGAGTGTGCCCATGGAAACGGGGGCCTGCTGGAACTAGCCGTGCTTTCCCATTTTGAAGGCTGCATTCATGCTGCCTTGAAGCTGCCTGACATTCCCTGCTCTTCACAGGCCTGTAAACCCTGTAACAATGCTTCTGGGGAGAAAATGAATTTGCTGTCTAAACCAGGTGCTTCTGCGCCTGCGGTGTGGTCACCCTGACAAGCTCTAGCGCTAAAAGGAAACTCAACGTGTGAACTTGCCTCCAGCTTAGGTCTTTAGTACCCATATAGATACGGAGGCATGCAGCTCTTTCCATGAGTTCGTAGTGGCTTATATGCTTTATTATAAAGGAAGTACACTTCTGAGGACTCCTGCCCTCTCGGGTATGCATCATTTCCCCTCCAAGTTCACTGAGTACCTCCAGAGCCCTGTGGGCCAGCTGCGCAACTTCGAGGCCCATTTGTTGATCCCTCGGAGGCCGTCTGTGCGTGCCTACAGATGGGCAACACACTGTTCGTTCCTTGAGGAGAGCTACATTTCCAGAGACCTCGACCGGCCTCAGGAAGACATTGCTGGTGAGTCCGAAGTGCCCAGGAAGACTTTGTCATGGCCCTTGTGTGAGCTGCCATGTGATAACACTCTGCTTTGAGTGCTTTGAGACCCTCGTACCCGGAGTCACTCTGCTCGAGGAGAAAGTCAGCATCTTGCCATGCGGTGTCGCTGACGGCACACCCAGCAGAAACACATGCCTGGAAGTAAGGCCCTGATTTGCCGTGCAGAAGCGGAGGCGTGCAGCAGTTTCCATGAGCCGGTGGCCTGTGTTCTGCGTACCTTTAACGGCAGCACAGTTTTCTGGACACCTAGGAGGCTAGCGTGGGCACCCTGTTGCCGGCAGGAACACTGAGTAGCCCCAGGCGCACCTGGGTCTGCTAAGCAACATCCAGTCCCGTAGCCCTTTAGAGCCCCTCTGTGCATGCCGAGCGTAGGGAAACGCACTGCACTCTCTTTTGAAGCGTCTTAATTTCCTCAGCACTCGGGCACGTTCACAAACACCGTTCTGGCACGTCCCACATGGCGTAGAAGTCTTAGGCGTTGCCTTAGTCTGAGCAGCACTCGGAGTAACCCTCGGCTTCGCATTCCATCTAGGACCTCCTGCCTGAAATCACCGTGCCTCCTAGAGGAAGTCGGCTTGCATTCTGACTGCAGGTTAAGTCCTGTTCTTCCTGTGGCACTGCAGGCTTTTGAATAGCCACAGGCCCAGAGGAGCAGCTACGGCGTTCCTTGGTTGAGGCAGTTCGCTTGATGCAGAACACCCTACTTCGAGAAGCTGATTCAGGAAAGACACACAGGGTAACTTGTGTCTCTTTGGACTTGTTAGAAACCACAGTGGGGTATGCTGAGTGTGCCCATGGAAACGGGGGCCTGCTGGAACTAGCCTTGCTTTCCCATTTTGAAGGCTGCATTCATGCTGCCTTGAAGCTGCCTGACATTCCCTGCTCTTCACAGGCCTGTAAACCCTGTAACAATGCTTCTGGGGAGAAAATGAATTTGCTGTCTAAACCAGGTGCTTCTGCGCCTGCGGTGTGGTCACCCTGACAAGCTCTAGCGCTAAAAGGAAACTCAACGTGTGAACTTGCCTCCAGCTTAGGTCTTTAGTACCCATATAGATACGGAGGCATGCAGCTCTTTCCATGAGTTCGTAGTGGCTTATATGCTTTATTATAAAGGAAGTACACTTCTGAGGACTCCTGCCCTCTCGGGTATGCATCATTTCCCCTCCAAGTTCACTGAGTACCTCCAGAGCCCTGTGGGCCAGCTGCGCAACTTCGAGGCCCATTTGTTGATCCCTCGGAGGCCGTCTGTGCGTGCCTACAGATGGGCAACACACTGTTCGTTCCTTGAGGAGAGCTACATTTCCAGAGACCTCGACCGGCCTCAGGAAGACATTGCTGGTGAGTCCGAAGTGCCCAGGAAGACTTTGTCATGGCCCTTGTGTGAGCTGCCATGTGATAACACTCTGCTTTGAGTGCTTTGAGACCCTCGTACCCGGAGTCACTCTGCTCGAGGAGAAAGTCAGCATCTTGCCATGCGGTGTCGCTGACGGCACACCCAGCAGAAACACATGCCTGGAAGTAAGGCCCTGATTTGCCGTGCAGAAGCGCAGGTGTGCAGCAGTTTCCATGAGCCGGTGGCCTGTGTTCTGCGTACCTTTAACGGCAGCACAGTTTTCTGGACACCTAGGAGGCTAGCGTGGGCACCCTGTTGCCGGCAGGAACACTGAGTAGCCCCAGGCGCACCTGGGTCTGCTAAGCAACATCCAGTCCCGTAGCCCTTTAGAGCCCCTCTGTGCATGCCGAGCGTAGGGAAACGCACTGCACTCTCTTTTGAAGCGTCTTAATTTCCTCAGCACTCGGGCACGTTCACAAACACCGTTCTGGCACGTCCCACATGGCGTAGAAGTCTTAGGCGTTGCCTTAGTCTGAGCAGCACTCGGAGTAACCCTCGGCTTCGCATTCCATCTAGGACCTCCTGCCTGAAATCACCGTGCCTCCTAGAGGAAGTCGGCTTGCATTCTGACTGCAGGTTAAGTCCTGTTCTTCCTGTGGCACTGCAGGCTTTTGAATAGCCACAGGCCCAGAGGAGCAGCTACGGCGTTCCTTGGTTGAGGCAGTTCGCTTGATGCACAACACCCTACTTCGAGAAGCTGATTCAGGAAAGACACACAGGGTAACTTGTGTCTCTTTGGACTTGTTAGAAACCACAGTGGGGTATGCTGAGTGTGCCCATGGAAACGGGGGCCTGCTGGAACTAGCCGTGCTTTCCCATTTTGAAGGCTGCATTCATGCTGCCTTGAAGCTGCCTGACATTCCCTGCACTTGATAGGCCTGTAAACACTGTAAGAATGCTTCTGGGGAGAAAATGAATTTGCTGTCTAAACCAGGTGCTTCCGTGACTGCGGTGTGGTCAGCCTGACAAGCTCTAGCACTAAAAGGAAACTCAGCGTGTGAACTTGCCTCCAGTTTAAGCCCTTAGTAGCCATGTAGCTACGGAGGCATACAGCTCTTTTCATGAGTTCTTAGTGGCTTATATGCTTTATTTTAAAGGAAGTACACTTCTGAGGACTCCTAGTCGTCTCGGGTATGCATCATTTCCCCTCCAAGTTCACTGAGTACCTCCAGAGCCCTGTGTGCCGGCTGCGAAACTTCGAGTCCCATTTGTTGATCCCTCGTAGGCCGTCTGTGCGTGCCTGGAGACGGGCAACACACTGTACGTTCCTTGAGGAGAGCTACATTTCCAGAGACCTCGAATGGCCTCAGGACAACATTGCTGCTGAGTCCGAAGTGCCCAGGAAGACTTTGTCATGGCCCTTGTGTGAGCTGCCATGTGATAACATTCTGCTTTGAGTGCTTTGAGACCCTCGTACCCGGAGTCACTCTGCTCGAGGAGAAAGTCAGCATCTTGCCATGCGGTGTCGCTGACGGCACAGCCAGCAGAAACACATGCCTGGAAGTAAGGCCCTGATTTGCTGTGCAGAAGCGCAGGTGTGCAGCAGTTTCCATGAGCCGGTGGCCTGTGTTCTGCGTACCTTTAACGGCAGCACAGTTTTCTGGACACCTAGGAGGCTAGCGTGGGCACCCTGTTGCCGGCAGGAACACTGAGTAGCCCCAGGCGCACCTGGGTCTGCTAAGCAACATCCAGTCCCGTAGCCCTTTAGAGCCCCTCTGTGCATGCCGAGCGTAGGGAAACGCACTGCACTCTCTTTTGAAGCGTCTTAATTTCCTCAGCACTCGGGCACGTTCACAAACACCGTTCTGGCACGTCCCACATGGCGTAGAAGTCTTAGGCGTTGCCTTAGTCTGAGCAGCACTCGGAGTAACCCTCGGCTTCGCATTCCATCTAGGACCTCCTGCCTGAAATCACCGTGCCTCCTAGAGGAAGTCGGCTTGCATTCTGACTGCAGGTTAAGTCCTGTTCTTCCTGTGGCACTGCAGGCTTTTGAATAGCCACAGGCCCAGAGGAGCAGCTACGACGTTCCTTGGTTGAGGCAGTTCGCTTGATGCAGAACACCCTACTTCGAGAAGCTGATTCAGGGAAAGACACACAGGGGAACTTGTGTCTCTTTGGACTTGTTAGAAACCACAGTGGGGTATGCTGAGTGTGCCCATGGAAACGGGGGCCTGCTGGAACTAGCCGTGCTTTCCCATTTTGAAGGCTGCATTCATGCTGCCTTGAAGCTGCCTGACATTCCCTGCACTTGATAGGCCTGTAAACACTGTAAGAATGCTTCTGGGGAGAAAATGAATTTGCTGTCTAAACCAGGTGCTTCCGTGACTGCGGTGTGGTCAGCCTGACAAGCTCTAGCACTAAAAGGAAACTCAGCGTGTGAACTTGCCTCCAGTTTAAGCCCTTAGTAGCCATGTAGCTACGGAGGCATACAGCTCTTTCCATGAGTTCGTAGTGGCTTATATGCTTTATTATAAAGGAAGTACACTTCTGAGGACTCCTGCCCTCTCGGGTATGCATCATTTCCCCTCCAAGTTCACTGAGTACCTCCAGAGCCCTGTGGGCCAGCTGCGCAACTTCGAGGCCCATTTGTTGATCCCTCGGAGGCCGTCTGTGCGTGCCTACAGATGGGCAACACACTGTTCGTTCCTTGAGGAGAGCTACATTTCCAGAGACCTCGACCGGCCTCAGGAAGACATTGCTGGTGAGTCCGAAGTGCCCAGGAAGACTTTGTCATGGCCCTTGTGTGAGCTGCCATGTGATAACACTCTGCTTTGAGTGCTTTGAGACCCTCGTACCCGGAGTCACTCTGCTCGAGGAGAAAGTCAGCATCTTGCCATGCGGTGTCGCTGACGGCACACCCAGCAGAAACACATGCCTGGAAGTATGGCCCTGATTTGCCGTGCAGAAGCGGAGGCGTGCAGCAGTTTCCATGAGCCGGTGGCCTGTGTTCTGCGTACCTTTAACGGCAGCACAGTTTTCTGGACACCTAGGAGGCTAGCGTGGGCACCCTGTTGCCGGCAGGAACACTGAGTAGCCCCAGGCGCACCTGGGTCTGCTAAGCAACATCCAGTCCCGTAGCCCTTTAGAGCCCCTCTGTGCATGCCGAGCGTAGGGAAACGCACTGCACTCTCTTTTGGAGCGTCTTAATTTCCTCAGCACTCGCGCACGTTTACGAACACCGTTCTGGCACGTCCCACATGGCGTAGAAGTCTTAGGCGTTGCCTTAGTCTGAGCAGCACTCGGAGTAACCCTCGGCTTCGCATTCCATCTAGGACCTCCTGCCTGAAATCACCGTGCCTCCTAGAGGAAGTCGGCTTGCATTCTGACTGCAGGTTAAGTCCTGTTCTTCCTGTGGCACTGCAGGCTTTTGAATAGCCACAGGCCCAGAGGAGCAGCTACGGCGTTCCTTGGTTGAGGCAGTTCGCTTGATGCAGAACACCCTACTTCGAGAAGCTGATTCAGGAAAGACACACAGTGTAACTTGTGTCTCTTTGGACTTGTTAGAAACCACAGTGGGGTATGCTGAGTGTGCCCATGGAAACGGGGGCCTGCTGGAACTAGCCGTGCTTTCCCATTTTGAAGGCTGCATTCATGCTGCCTTGAAGCTGCCTGACATTCCCTGCACTTGATAGGCCTGTAAACACTGTAAGAATGCTTCTGGGGAGAAAATGAATTTGCTGTCTAAACCAGGTGCTTCCGTGACTGCGGTGTGGTCAGCCTGACAAGCTCTAGCACTAAAAGGAAACTCAGCGTGTGAACTTGCCTCCAGTTTAAGCCCTTAGTAGCCATGTAGCTACGGAGGCATACAGCTCTTTCCATGAGTTCGTAGTGGCTTATATGCTTTATTATAAAGGAAGTACACTTCTGAGGACTCCTGCCCTCTCGGGTATGCATCATTTCCCCTCCAAGTTCACTGAGTACCTCCAGAGCCCTGTGGGCCAGCTGCGCAACTTCGAGGCCCATTTGTTGATCCCTCGGAGGCCGTCTGTGCGTGCCTACAGATGGGCAACACACTGTTCGTTCCTTGAGGAGAGCTACATTTCCAGAGACCTCGACCGGCCTCAGGAAGACATTGCTGGTGAGTCCGAAGTGCCCAGGAAGACTTTGTCATGGCCCTTGTGTGAGCTGCCATGTGATAACACTCTGCTTTGAGTGCTTTGAGACCCTCGTACCCGGAGTCACTCTGCTCGAGGAGAAAGTCAGCATCTTGCCATGCGGTGTCGCTGACGGCACACCCAGCAGAAACACATGCCTGGAAGTAAGGCCCTGATTTGCCGTGCAGAAGCGGAGGCGTGCAGCAGTTTCCATGAGCCGGTGGCCTGTGTTCTGCGTACCTTTAACGGCAGCACAGTTTTCTGGACACCTAGGAGGCTAGCGTGGGCACCCTGTTGCCGGCAGGAACACTGAGTAGCCCCAGGCGCACCTGGGTCTGCTAAGCAACATCCAGTCCCGTAGCCCTTTAGAGCCCCTCTGTGCATGCCGAGCGTAGGGAAACGCACTGCACTCTCTTTTGGAGCGTCTTAATTTCCTCAGCACTCGCGCACGTTTACGAACACCGTTCTGGCACGTCCCACATGGCGTAGAAGTCTTAGGCGTTGCCTTAGTCTGAGCAGCACTCGGAGTAACCCTCGGCTTCGCATTCCATCTAGGACCTCCTGCCTGAAATCACCGTGCCTCCTAGAGGAAGTCGGCTTGCATTCTGACTGCAGGTTAAGTCCTGTTCTTCCTGTGGCACTGCAGGCTTTTGAATAGCCACAGGCCCAGAGGAGCAGCTACGGCGTTCCTTGGTTGAGGCAGTTCGCTTGATGCAGAACACCCTACTTCGAGAAGCTGATTCAGGGAAAGACACACAGGGGAACTTGTGTCTCTTTGGACTTGTTAGAAACCACAGTGGGGTATGCTGAGTGTGCCCATGGAAACGGGGGCCTGCTGGAACTAGCCGTGCTTTCCCATTTTGAAGGCTGCATTCATGCTGCCTTGAAGCTGCCTGACATTCCCTGCACTTGATAGGCCTGTAAACACTGTAAGAATGCTTCTGGGGAGAAAATGAATTTGCTGTCTAAACCAGGTGCTTCCGTGACTGCGGTGTGGTCAGCCTGACAAGCTCTAGCACTAAAAGGAAACTCAGCGTGTGAACTTGCCTCCAGTTTAAGCCCTTAGTAGCCATGTAGCTACGGAGGCATACAGCTCTTTCCATGAGTTCGTAGTGGCTTATATGCTTTATTATAAAGGAAGTACACTTCTGAGGACTCCTGCCCTCTCGGGTATGCATCATTTCCCCTCCAAGTTCACTGAGTACCTCCAGAGCCCTGTGGGCCAGCTGCGCAACTTCGAGGCCCATTTGTTGATCCCTCGGAGGCCGTCTGTGCGTGCCTACAGATGGGCAACACACTGTTCGTTCCTTGAGGAGAGCTACATTTCCAGAGACCTCGACCGGCCTCAGGAAGACATTGCTGGTGAGTCCGAAGTGCCCAGGAAGACTTTGTCATGGCCCTTGTGTGAGCTGCCATGTGATAACACTCTGCTTTGAGTGCTTTGAGACCCTCGTACCCGGAGTCACTCTGCTCGAGGAGAAAGTCAGCATCTTGCCATGCGGTGTCGCTGACGGCACACCCAGCAGAAACACATGCCTGGAAGTAAGGCCCTGATTTGCCGTGCAGAAGCGGAGGCGTGCAGCAGTTTCCATGAGCCGGTGGCCTGTGTTCTGCGTACCTTTAACGGCAGCACAGTTTTCTGGACACCTAGGAGGCTAGCGTGGGCACCCTGTTGCCGGCAGGAACACTGAGTAGCCCCAGGCGCACCTGGGTCTGCTAAGCAACATCCAGTCCCGTAGCCCTTTAGAGCCCCTCTGTGCATGCCGAGCGTAGGGAAACGCACTGCACTCTCTTTTGGAGCGTCTTAATTTCCTCAGCACTCGCGCACGTTTACGAACACCGTTCTGGCACGTCCCACATGGCGTAGAAGTCTTAGGCGTTGCCTTAGTCTGAGCAGCACTCAGAGTAACCCTCGGCTTCGCATTCCATCTAGGACCTCCTGCCTGAAATCACCGTGCCTCCTAGAGGAAGTCGGCTTGCATTCTGACTGCAGGTTAAGTCCTGTTCTTCCTGTGGCACTGCAGGCTTTTGAATAGCCACAGGCCCAGAGGAGCAGCTACGGCGTTCCTTGGTTGAGGCAGTTCGCTTGATGCAGAACACCCTACTTCGAGAAGCTGATTCAGGGAAAGACACACAGGGGAACTTGTGTCTCTTTGGACTTGTTAGAAACCACAGTGGGGTATGCTGAGTGTGCCCATGGAAACGGGGGCCTGCTGGAACTAGCCTTGCTTTCCCATTTTGAAGGCTGCATTCATGCTGCCTTGAAGCTGCCTGACATTCCCTGCTCTTCACAGGCCTGTAAACCCTGTAACAATGCTTCTGGGGAGAAAATGAATTTGCTGTCTAAACCAGGTGCTTCTGCGCCTGCGGTGTGGTCACCCTGACAAGCTCTAGCGCTAAAAGGAAACTCAACGTGTGAACTTGCCTCCAGCTTAGGTCTTTAGTACCCATATAGATACGGAGGCATGCAGCTCTTTCCATGAGTTCGTAGTGGCTTATATGCTTTATTATAAAGGAAGTACACTTCTGAGGACTCCTGCCCTCTCGGGTATGCATCATTTCCCCTCCAAGTTCACTGAGTACCTCCAGAGCCCTGTGGGCCAGCTGCGCAACTTCGAGGCCCATTTGTTGATCCCTCGGAGGCCGTCTGTGCGTGCCTACAGATGGGCAACACACTGTTCGTTCCTTGAGGAGAGCTACATTTCCAGAGACCTCGACCGGCCTCAGGAAGACATTGCTGGTGAGTCCGAAGTGCCCAGGAAGACTTTGTCATGGCCCTTGTGTGAGCTGCCATGTGATAACACTCTGCTTTGAGTGCTTTGAGACCCTCGTACCCGGAGTCACTCTGCTCGAGGAGAAAGTCAGCATCTTGCCATGCGGTGTCGCTGACGGCACACCCAGCAGAAACACATGCCTGGAAGTAAGGCCCTGATTTGCCGTGCAGAAGCGCAGGCGTGCAGCAGTTTCCATGAGCCGGTGGCCTGTGTTCTGCGTACCTTTAACGGCAGCACAGTTTTCTGGACACCTAGGAGGCTAGCGTGGGCACCCTGTTGCCGGCAGGAACACTGAGTAGCCCCAGGCGCACCTGGGTCTGCTAAGCAACATCCAGTCCCGTAGCCCTTTAGAGCCCCTCTGTGCATGCCGAGCGTAGGGAAACGCACTGCACTCTCTTTTGGAGCGTCTTAATTTCCTCAGCACTCGCGCACGTTTACGAACACCGTTCTGGCACGTCCCACATGGCGTAGAAGTCTTAGGCGTTGCCTTAGTCTGAGCAGCACTCAGAGTAACCCTCGGCTTCGCATTCCATCTAGGACCTCCTGCCTGAAATCACCGTGCCTCCTAGAGGAAGTCGGCTTGCATTCTGACTGCAGGTTAAGTCCTGTTCTTCCTGTGGCACTGCAGGCTTTTGAATAGCCACAGGCCCAGAGGAGCAGCTACGGCGTTCCTTGGTTGAGGCAGTTCGCTTGATGCAGAACACCCTACTTCGAGAAGCTGATTCAGGGAAAGACACACAGGGGAACTTGTGTCTCTTTGGACTTGTTAGAAACACCAGTGGGGTATGCTGAGTGTGCCCATGGAAACGGGGGCCTGCTGGAACTAGCCTTGCTTTCCCATTTTGAAGGCTGCATTCATGCTGCCTTGAAGCTGCCTGACATTCCCTGCTCTTCACAGGCCTGTAAACCCTGTAACAATGCTTCTGGGGAGAAAATGAATTTGCTGTCTAAACCAGGTGCTTCTGCGCCTGCGGTGTGGTCACCCTGACAAGCTCTAGCGCTAAAAGGAAACTCAACGTGTGAACTTGCCTCCAGCTTAGGTCTTTAGTACCCATATAGATACGGAGGCATGCAGCTCTTTCCATGAGTTCGTAGTGGCTTATATGCTTTATTATAAAGGAAGTACACTTCTGAGGACTCCTGCCCTCTCGGGTATGCATCATTTCCCCTCCAAGTTCACTGAGTACCTCCAGAGCCCTGTGTGCCGGCTGCGCAACTTCGAGGCCCATTTGTTGATCCCTCGGAGGCCGTCTGTGCGTGCCTACAGATGGGCAACACACTGTTCGTTCCTTGAGGAGAGCTACATTTCCAGAGACCTCGACCGGCCTCAGGAAGACATTGCTGGTGAGTCCGAAGTGCCCAGGAAGACTTTGTCATGGCCCTTGTGTGAGCTGCCATGTGATAACACTCTGCTTTGAGTGCTTTGAGACCCTCGTACCCGGAGTCACTCTGCTCGAGGAGAAAGTCAGCATCTTGCCATGCGGTGTCGCTGACGGCACAGCCAGCAGAAACACATGCCTGGAAGTAAGGCCCTGATTTGCTGTGCAGAAGCGCAGGTGTGCAGCAGTTTCCATGAGCCGGTGGCCTGTGTTCTGCGTACCTTTAACGGCAGCACAGTTTTCTGGACACCTAGGAGGCTAGCGTGGGCACCCTGTTGCCGGCAGGAACACTGAGTAGCCCCAGGCGCACCTGGGTCTGCTAAGCAACATCCAGTCCCGTAGCCCTTTAGAGCCCCTCTGTGCATGCCGAGCGTAGGGAAACGCACTGCACTCTCTTTTGAAGCGTCTTAATTTCCTCAGCACTCGGGCACGTTCACAAACACCGTTCTGGCACGTCCCACATGGCGTAGAAGTCTTAGGCGTTGCCTTAGTCTGAGCAGCACTCGGAGTAACCCTCGGCTTCGCATTCCATCTAGGACCTCCTGCCTGAAATCACCGTGCCTCCTAGAGGAAGTCGGCTTGCATTCTGACTGCAGGTTAAGTCCTGTTCTTCCTGTGGCACTGCAGGCTTTTGAATAGCCACAGGCCCAGAGGAGCAGCTACGACGTTCCTTGGTTGAGGCAGTTCGCTTGATGCAGAACACCCTACTTCGAGAAGCTGATTCAGGGAAAGACACACAGGGGAACTTGTGTCTCTTTGGACTTGTTAGAAACCACAGTGGGGTATGCTGAGTGTGCCCATGGAAACGGGGGCCTGCTGGAACTAGCCGTGCTTTCCCATTTTGAAGGCTGCATTCATGCTGCCTTGAAGCTGCCTGACATTCCCTGCACTTGATAGGCCTGTAAACACTGTAAGAATGCTTCTGGGGAGAAAATGAATTTGCTGTCTAAACCAGGTGCTTCCGTGACTGCGGTGTGGTCAGCCTGACAAGCTCTAGCACTAAAAGGAAACTCAGCGTGTGAACTTGCCTCCAGTTTAAGCCCTTAGTAGCCATGTAGCTACGGAGGCATACAGCTCTTTCCATGAGTTCGTAGTGGCTTATATGCTTTATTATAAAGGAAGTACACTTCTGAGGACTCCTGCCCTCTCGGGTATGCATCATTTCCCCTCCAAGTTCACTGAGTACCTCCAGAGCCCTGTGGGCCAGCTGCGCAACTTCGAGGCCCATTTGTTGATCCCTCGGAGGCCGTCTGTGCGTGCCTACAGATGGGCAACACACTGTTCGTTCCTTGAGGAGAGCTACATTTCCAGAGACCTCGACCGGCCTCAGGAAGACATTGCTGGTGAGTCCGAAGTGCCCAGGAAGACTTTGTCATGGCCCTTGTGTGAGCTGCCATGTGATAACACTCTGCTTTGAGTGCTTTGAGACCCTCGTACCCGGAGTCACTCTGCTCGAGGAGAAAGTCAGCATCTTGCCATGCGGTGTCGCTGACGGCACACCCAGCAGAAACACATGCCTGGAAGTAAGGCCCTGATTTGCCGTGCAGAAGCGGAGGCGTGCAGCAGTTTCCATGAGCCGGTGGCCTGTGTTCTGCGTACCTTTAACGGCAGCACAGTTTTCTGGACACCTAGGAGGCTAGCGTGGGCACCCTGTTGCCGGCAGGAACACTGAGTAGCCCCAGGCGCACCTGGGTCTGCTAAGCAACATCCAGTCCCGTAGCCCTTTAGAGCCCCTCTGTGCATGCCGAGCGTAGGGAAACGCACTGCACTCTCTTTTGGAGCGTCTTAATTTCCTCAGCACTCGCGCACGTTTACGAACACCGTTCTGGCACGTCCCACATGGCGTAGAAGTCTTAGGCGTTGCCTTAGTCTGAGCAGCACTCGGAGTAACCCTCGGCTTCGCATTCCATCTAGGACCTCCTGCCTGAAATCACCGTGCCTCCTAGAGGAAGTCGGCTTGCATTCTGACTGCAGGTTAAGTCCTGTTCTTCCTGTGGCACTGCAGGCTTTTGAATAGCCACAGGCCCAGAGGAGCAGCTACGGCGTTCCTTGGTTGAGGCAGTTCGCTTGATGCAGAACACCCTACTTCGAGAAGCTGATTCAGGGAAAGACACACAGGGGAACTTGTGTCTCTTTGGACTTGTTAGAAACCACAGTGGGGTATGCTGAGTGTGCCCATGGAAACGGGGGCCTGCTGGAACTAGCCGTGCTTTCCCATTTTGAAGGCTGCATTCATGCTGCCTTGAAGCTGCCTGACATTCCCTGCACTTGATAGGCCTGTAAACACTGTAAGAATGCTTCTGGGGAGAAAATGAATTTGCTGTCTAAACCAGGTGCTTCCGTGACTGCGGTGTGGTCAGCCTGACAAGCTCTAGCACTAAAAGGAAACTCAGCGTGTGAACTTGCCTCCAGTTTAAGCCCTTAGTAGCCATGTAGCTACGGAGGCATACAGCTCTTTCCATGAGTTCGTAGTGGCTTATATGCTTTATTATAAAGGAAGTACACTTCTGAGGACTCCTGCCCTCTCGGGTATGCATCATTTCCCCTCCAAGTTCACTGAGTACCTCCAGAGCCCTGTGGGCCAGCTGCGCAACTTCGAGGCCCATTTGTTGATCCCTCGGAGGCCGTCTGTGCGTGCCTACAGATGGGCAACACACTGTTCGTTCCTTGAGGAGAGCTACATTTCCAGAGACCTCGACCGGCCTCAGGAAGACATTGCTGGTGAGTCCGAAGTGCCCAGGAAGACTTTGTCATGGCCCTTGTGTGAGCTGCCATGTGATAACACTCTGCTTTGAGTGCTTTGAGACCCTCGTACCCGGAGTCACTCTGCTCGAGGAGAAAGTCAGCATCTTGCCATGCGGTGTCGCTGACGGCACACCCAGCAGAAACACATGCCTGGAAGTAAGGCCCTGATTTGCCGTGCAGAAGCGGAGGCGTGCAGCAGTTTCCATGAGCCGGTGGCCTGTGTTCTGCGTACCTTTAACGGCAGCACAGTTTTCTGGACACCTAGGAGGCTAGCGTGGGCACCCTGTTGCCGGCAGGAACACTGAGTAGCCCCAGGCGCACCTGGGTCTGCTAAGCAACATCCAGTCCCGTAGCCCTTTAGAGCCCCTCTGTGCATGCCGAGCGTAGGGAAACGCACTGCACTCTCTTTTGGAGCGTCTTAATTTCCTCAGCACTCGCGCACGTTTACGAACACCGTTCTGGCACGTCCCACATGGCGTAGAAGTCTTAGGCGTTGCCTTAGTCTGAGCAGCACTCAGAGTAACCCTCGGCTTCGCATTCCATCTAGGACCTCCTGCCTGAAATCACCGTGCCTCCTAGAGGAAGTCGGCTTGCATTCTGACTGCAGGTTAAGTCCTGTTCTTCCTGTGGCACTGCAGGCTTTTGAATAGCCACAGGCCCAGAGGAGCAGCTACGGCGTTCCTTGGTTGAGGCAGTTCGCTTGATGCAGAACACCCTACTTCGAGAAGCTGATTCAGGGAAAGACACACAGGGGAACTTGTGTCTCTTTGGACTTGTTAGAAACCACAGTGGGGTATGCTGAGTGTGCCCATGGAAACGGGGGCCTGCTGGAACTAGCCTTGCTTTCCCATTTTGAAGGCTGCATTCATGCTGCCTTGAAGCTGCCTGACATTCCCTGCTCTTCACAGGCCTGTAAACCCTGTAACAATGCTTCTGGGGAGAAAATGAATTTGCTGTCTAAACCAGGTGCTTCTGCGCCTGCGGTGTGGTCACCCTGACAAGCTCTAGCGCTAAAAGGAAACTCAACGTGTGAACTTGCCTCCAGCTTAGGTCTTTAGTACCCATATAGATACGGAGGCATGCAGCTCTTTCCATGAGTTCGTAGTGGCTTATATGCTTTATTATAAAGGAAGTACACTTCTGAGGACTCCTGCCCTCTCGGGTATGCATCATTTCCCCTCCAAGTTCACTGAGTACCTCCAGAGCCCTGTGGGCCAGCTGCGCAACTTCGAGGCCCATTTGTTGATCCCTCGGAGGCCGTCTGTGCGTGCCTACAGATGGGCAACACACTGTTCGTTCCTTGAGGAGAGCTACATTTCCAGAGACCTCGACCGGCCTCAGGAAGACATTGCTGGTGAGTCCGAAGTGCCCAGGAAGACTTTGTCATGGCCCTTGTGTGAGCTGCCATGTGATAACACTCTGCTTTGAGTGCTTTGAGACCCTCGTACCCGGAGTCACTCTGCTCGAGGAGAAAGTCAGCATCTTGCCATGCGGTGTCGCTGACGGCACACCCAGCAGAAACACATGCCTGGAAGTAAGGCCCTGATTTGCCGTGCAGAAGCGCAGGCGTGCAGCAGTTTCCATGAGCCGGTGGCCTGTGTTCTGCGTACCTTTAACGGCAGCACAGTTTTCTGGACACCTAGGAGGCTAGCGTGGGCACCCTGTTGCCGGCAGGAACACTGAGTAGCCCCAGGCGCACCTGGGTCTGCTAAGCAACATCCAGTCCCGTAGCCCTTTAGAGCCCCTCTGTGCATGCCGAGCGTAGGGAAACGCACTGCACTCTCTTTTGGAGCGTCTTAATTTCCTCAGCACTCGCGCACGTTTACGAACACCGTTCTGGCACGTCCCACATGGCGTAGAAGTCTTAGGCGTTGCCTTAGTCTGAGCAGCACTCAGAGTAACCCTCGGCTTCGCATTCCATCTAGGACCTCCTGCCTGAAATCACCGTGCCTCCTAGAGGAAGTCGGCTTGCATTCTGACTGCAGGTTAAGTCCTGTTCTTCCTGTGGCACTGCAGGCTTTTGAATAGCCACAGGCCCAGAGGAGCAGCTACGGCGTTCCTTGGTTGAGGCAGTTCGCTTGATGCAGAACACCCTACTTCGAGAAGCTGATTCAGGGAAAGACACACAGGGGAACTTGTGTCTCTTTGGACTTGTTAGAAACACCAGTGGGGTATGCTGAGTGTGCCCATGGAAACGGGGGCCTGCTGGAACTAGCCTTGCTTTCCCATTTTGAAGGCTGCATTCATGCTGCCTTGAAGCTGCCTGACATTCCCTGCTCTTCACAGGCCTGTAAACCCTGTAACAATGCTTCTGGGGAGAAAATGAATTTGCTGTCTAAACCAGGTGCTTCTGCGCCTGCGGTGTGGTCACCCTGACAAGCTCTAGCGCTAAAAGGAAACTCAACGTGTGAACTTGCCTCCAGCTTAGGTCTTTAGTACCCATATAGATACGGAGGCATGCAGCTCTTTCCATGAGTTCGTAGTGGCTTATATGCTTTATTATAAAGGAAGTACACTTCTGAGGACTCCTGCCCTCTCGGGTATGCATCATTTCCCCTCCAAGTTCACTGAGTACCTCCAGAGCCCTGTGTGCCGGCTGCGCAACTTCGAGGCCCATTTGTTGATCCCTCGGAGGCCGTCTGTGCGTGCCTACAGATGGGCAACACACTGTTCGTTCCTTGAGGAGAGCTACATTTCCAGAGACCTCGACCGGCCTCAGGAAGACATTGCTGGTGAGTCCGAAGTGCCCAGGAAGACTTTGTCATGGCCCTTGTGTGAGCTGCCATGTGATAACACTCTGCTTTGAGTGCTTTGAGACCCTCGTACCCGGAGTCACTCTGCTCGAGGAGAAAGTCAGCATCTTGCCATGCGGTGTCGCTGACGGCACAGCCAGCAGAAACACATGCCTGGAAGTAAGGCCCTGATTTGCTGTGCAGAAGCGCAGGTGTGCAGCAGTTTCCATGAGCCGGTGGCCTGTGTTCTGCGTACCTTTAACGGCAGCACAGTTTTCTGGACACCTAGGAGGCTAGCGTGGGCACCCTGTTGCCGGCAGGAACACTGAGTAGCCCCAGGCGCACCTGGGTCTGCTAAGCAACATCCAGTCCCGTAGCCCTTTAGAGCCCCTCTGTGCATGCCGAGCGTAGGGAAACGCACTGCACTCTCTTTTGAAGCGTCTTAATTTCCTCAGCACTCGGGCACGTTCACAAACACCGTTCTGGCACGTCCCACATGGCGTAGAAGTCTTAGGCGTTGCCTTAGTCTGAGCAGCACTCGGAGTAACCCTCGGCTTCGCATTCCATCTAGGACCTCCTGCCTGAAATCACCGTGCCTCCTAGAGGAAGTCGGCTTGCATTCTGACTGCAGGTTAAGTCCTGTTCTTCCTGTGGCACTGCAGGCTTTTGAATAGCCACAGGCCCAGAGGAGCAGCTACGACGTTCCTTGGTTGAGGCAGTTCGCTTGATGCAGAACACCCTACTTCGAGAAGCTGATTCAGGGAAAGACACACAGGGGAACTTGTGTCTCTTTGGACTTGTTAGAAACCACAGTGGGGTATGCTGAGTGTGCCCATGGAAACGGGGGCCTGCTGGAACTAGCCGTGCTTTCCCATTTTGAAGGCTGCATTCATGCTGCCTTGAAGCTGCCTGACATTCCCTGCACTTGATAGGCCTGTAAACACTGTAAGAATGCTTCTGGGGAGAAAATGAATTTGCTGTCTAAACCAGGTGCTTCCGTGACTGCGGTGTGGTCAGCCTGACAAGCTCTAGCACTAAAAGGAAACTCAGCGTGTGAACTTGCCTCCAGTTTAAGCCCTTAGTAGCCATGTAGCTACGGAGGCATACAGCTCTTTCCATGAGTTCGTAGTGGCTTATATGCTTTATTATAAAGGAAGTACACTTCTGAGGACTCCTGCCCTCTCGGGTATGCATCATTTCCCCTCCAAGTTCACTGAGTACCTCCAGAGCCCTGTGGGCCAGCTGCGCAACTTCGAGGCCCATTTGTTGATCCCTCGGAGGCCGTCTGTGCGTGCCTACAGATGGGCAACACACTGTTCGTTCCTTGAGGAGAGCTACATTTCCAGAGACCTCGACCGGCCTCAGGAAGACATTGCTGGTGAGTCCGAAGTGCCCAGGAAGACTTTGTCATGGCCCTTGTGTGAGCTGCCATGTGATAACACTCTGCTTTGAGTGCTTTGAGACCCTCGTACCCGGAGTCACTCTGCTCGAGGAGAAAGTCAGCATCTTGCCATGCGGTGTCGCTGACGGCACACCCAGCAGAAACACATGCCTGGAAGTATGGCCCTGATTTGCCGTGCAGAAGCGGAGGCGTGCAGCAGTTTCCATGAGCCGGTGGCCTGTGTTCTGCGTACCTTTAACGGCAGCACAGTTTTCTGGACACCTAGGAGGCTAGCGTGGGCACCCTGTTGCCGGCAGGAACACTGAGTAGCCCCAGGCGCACCTGGGTCTGCTAAGCAACATCCAGTCCCGTAGCCCTTTAGAGCCCCTCTGTGCATGCCGAGCGTAGGGAAACGCACTGCACTCTCTTTTGGAGCGTCTTAATTTCCTCAGCACTCGCGCACGTTTACGAACACCGTTCTGGCACGTCCCACATGGCGTAGAAGTCTTAGGCGTTGCCTTAGTCTGAGCAGCACTCGGAGTAACCCTCGGCTTCGCATTCCATCTAGGACCTCCTGCCTGAAATCACCGTGCCTCCTAGAGGAAGTCGGCTTGCATTCTGACTGCAGGTTAAGTCCTGTTCTTCCTGTGGCACTGCAGGCTTTTGAATAGCCACAGGCCCAGAGGAGCAGCTACGGCGTTCCTTGGTTGAGGCAGTTCGCTTGATGCAGAACACCCTACTTCGAGAAGCTGATTCAGGAAAGACACACAGGGTAACTTGTGTCTCTTTGGACTTGTTAGAAACCACAGTGGGGTATGCTGAGTGTGCCCATGGAAACGGGGGCCTGCTGGAACTAGCCGTGCTTTCCCATTTTGAAGGCTGCATTCATGCTGCCTTGAAGCTGCCTGACATTCCCTGCACTTGATAGGCCTGTAAACACTGTAAGAATGCTTCTGGGGAGAAAATGAATTTGCTGTCTAAACCAGGTGCTTCCGTGACTGCGGTGTGGTCAGCCTGACAAGCTCTAGCACTAAAAGGAAACTCAGCGTGTGAACTTGCCTCCAGTTTAAGCCCTTAGTAGCCATGTAGCTACGGAGGCATACAGCTCTTTCCATGAGTTCTTAGTGGCTTATATGCTTTATTTTAAAGGAAGTACACTTCTGAGGACTCCTAGTCGTCTCGGGTATGCATCATTTCCCCTCCAAGTTCACTGAGTACCTCCAGAGCCCTGTGTGCCGGCTGCGAAACTTCGAGTCCCATTTGTTGATCCCTCGGAGGCCCTCTGTGCGTGCCTGGAGACGGGCAACACACTGTTCGTTCCTTGAGGAGAGCTACATTTCCAGAGACCTCGAATGGCCTCAGGACAACATTGCTGCTGAGTCCGAAGTGCCCAGGAAGACTTTGTCATGGCCCTTGTGTGAGCTGCCATGTGATAACATTCTGCTTTGAGTGCTTTGAGACCCTCGTACCCGGAGTCACTCTGCTCGAGGAGAAAGTCAGCATCTTGCCATGCGGTGTCGCTGACGGCACAGCCAGCAGAAACACATGCCTGGAAGTAAGGCCCTGATTTGCTGTGCAGAAGCGCAGGTGTGCAGCAGTTTCCATGAGCCGGTGGCCTGTGTTCTGCGTACCTTTAACGGCAGCACAGTTTTCTGGACACCTAGGAGGCTAGCGTGGGCACCCTGTTGCCGGCAGGAACACTGAGTAGCCCCAGGCGCACCTGGGTCTGCTAAGCAACATCCAGTCCCGTAGCCCTTTAGAGCCCCTCTGTGCATGCCGAGCGTAGGGAAACGCACTGCACTCTCTTTTGAAGCGTCTTAATTTCCTCAGCACTCGGGCACGTTCACAAACACCGTTCTGGCACGTCCCACATGGCGTAGAAGTCTTAGGCGTTGCCTTAGTCTGAGCAGCACTCGGAGTAACCCTCGGCTTCGCATTCCATCTAGGACCTCCTGCCTGAAATCACCGTGCCTCCTAGAGGAAGTCGGCTTGCATTCTGACTGCAGGTTAAGTCCTGTTCTTCCTGTGGCACTGCAGGCTTTTGAATAGCCACAGGCCCAGAGGAGCAGCTACGGCGTTCCTTGGTTGAGGCAGTTCGCTTGATGCAGAACACCCTACTTCGAGAAGCTGATTCAGGGAAAGACACACAGGGGAACTTGTGTCTCTTTGGACTTGTTAGAAACCACAGTGGGGTATGCTGAGTGTGCCCATGGAAACGGGGGCCTGCTGGAACTAGCCGTGCTTTCCCATTTTGAAGGCTGCATTCATGCTGCCTTGAAGCTGCCTGACATTCCCTGCACTTGATAGGCCTGTAAACACTGTAAGAATGCTTCTGGGGAGAAAATGAATTTGCTGTCTAAACCAGGTGCTTCCGTGACTGCGGTGTGGTCAGCCTGACAAGCTCTAGCACTAAAAGGAAACTCAGCGTGTGAACTTGCCTCCAGTTTAAGCCCTTAGTAGCCATGTAGCTACGGAGGCATACAGCTCTTTCCATGAGTTCGTAGTGGCTTATATGCTTTATTATAAAGGAAGTACACTTCTGAGGACTCCTGCCCTCTCGGGTATGCATCATTTCCCCTCCAAGTTCACTGAGTACCTCCAGAGCCCTGTGGGCCAGCTGCGCAACTTCGAGGCCCATTTGTTGATCCCTCGGAGGCCGTCTGTGCGTGCCTACAGATGGGCAACACACTGTTCGTTCCTTGAGGAGAGCTACATTTCCAGAGACCTCGACCGGCCTCAGGAAGACATTGCTGGTGAGTCCGAAGTGCCCAGGAAGACTTTGTCATGGCCCTTGTGTGAGCTGCCATGTGATAACACTCTGCTTTGAGTGCTTTGAGACCCTCGTACCCGGAGTCACTCTGCTCGAGGAGAAAGTCAGCATCTTGCCATGCGGTGTCGCTGACGGCACACCCAGCAGAAACACATGCCTGGAAGTAAGGCCCTGATTTGCCGTGCAGAAGCGGAGGCGTGCAGCAGTTTCCATGAGCCGGTGGCCTGTGTTCTGCGTACCTTTAACGGCAGCACAGTTTTCTGGACACCTAGGAGGCTAGCGTGGGCACCCTGTTGCCGGCAGGAACACTGAGTAGCCCCAGGCGCACCTGGGTCTGCTAAGCAACATCCAGTCCCGTAGCCCTTTAGAGCCCCTCTGTGCATGCCGAGCGTAGGGAAACGCACTGCACTCTCTTTTGGAGCGTCTTAATTTCCTCAGCACTCGCGCACGTTTACGAACACCGTTCTGGCACGTCCCACATGGCGTAGAAGTCTTAGGCGTTGCCTTAGTCTGAGCAGCACTCGGAGTAACCCTCGGCTTCGCATTCCATCTAGGACCTCCTGCCTGAAATCACCGTGCCTCCTAGAGGAAGTCGGCTTGCATTCTGACTGCAGGTTAAGTCCTGTTCTTCCTGTGGCACTGCAGGCTTTTGAATAGCCACAGGCCCAGAGGAGCAGCTACGGCGTTCCTTGGTTGAGGCAGTTCGCTTGATGCAGAACACCCTACTTCGAGAAGCTGATTCAGGGAAAGACACACAGGGGAACTTGTGTCTCTTTGGACTTGTTAGAAACCACAGTGGGGTATGCTGAGTGTGCCCATGGAAACGGGGGCCTGCTGGAACTAGCCGTGCTTTCCCATTTTGAAGGCTGCATTCATGCTGCCTTGAAGCTGCCTGACATTCCCTGCACTTGATAGGCCTGTAAACACTGTAAGAATGCTTCTGGGGAGAAAATGAATTTGCTGTCTAAACCAGGTGCTTCCGTGACTGCGGTGTGGTCAGCCTGACAAGCTCTAGCACTAAAAGGAAACTCAGCGTGTGAACTTGCCTCCAGTTTAAGCCCTTAGTAGCCATGTAGCTACGGAGGCATACAGCTCTTTCCATGAGTTCGTAGTGGCTTATATGCTTTATTATAAAGGAAGTACACTTCTGAGGACTCCTGCCCTCTCGGGTATGCATCATTTCCCCTCCAAGTTCACTGAGTACCTCCAGAGCCCTGTGGGCCAGCTGCGCAACTTCGAGGCCCATTTGTTGATCCCTCGGAGGCCGTCTGTGCGTGCCTACAGATGGGCAACACACTGTTCGTTCCTTGAGGAGAGCTACATTTCCAGAGACCTCGACCGGCCTCAGGAAGACATTGCTGGTGAGTCCGAAGTGCCCAGGAAGACTTTGTCATGGCCCTTGTGTGAGCTGCCATGTGATAACACTCTGCTTTGAGTGCTTTGAGACCCTCGTACCCGGAGTCACTCTGCTCGAGGAGAAAGTCAGCATCTTGCCATGCGGTGTCGCTGACGGCACACCCAGCAGAAACACATGCCTGGAAGTAAGGCCCTGATTTGCCGTGCAGAAGCGGAGGCGTGCAGCAGTTTCCATGAGCCGGTGGCCTGTGTTCTGCGTACCTTTAACGGCAGCACAGTTTTCTGGACACCTAGGAGGCTAGCGTGGGCACCCTGTTGCCGGCAGGAACACTGAGTAGCCCCAGGCGCACCTGGGTCTGCTAAGCAACATCCAGTCCCGTAGCCCTTTAGAGCCCCTCTGTGCATGCCGAGCGTAGGGAAACGCACTGCACTCTCTTTTGGAGCGTCTTAATTTCCTCAGCACTCGCGCACGTTTACGAACACCGTTCTGGCACGTCCCACATGGCGTAGAAGTCTTAGGCGTTGCCTTAGTCTGAGCAGCACTCAGAGTAACCCTCGGCTTCGCATTCCATCTAGGACCTCCTGCCTGAAATCACCGTGCCTCCTAGAGGAAGTCGGCTTGCATTCTGACTGCAGGTTAAGTCCTGTTCTTCCTGTGGCACTGCAGGCTTTTGAATAGCCACAGGCCCAGAGGAGCAGCTACGGCGTTCCTTGGTTGAGGCAGTTCGCTTGATGCAGAACACCCTACTTCGAGAAGCTGATTCAGGGAAAGACACACAGGGGAACTTGTGTCTCTTTGGACTTGTTAGAAACCACAGTGGGGTATGCTGAGTGTGCCCATGGAAACGGGGGCCTGCTGGAACTAGCCTTGCTTTCCCATTTTGAAGGCTGCATTCATGCTGCCTTGAAGCTGCCTGACATTCCCTGCTCTTCACAGGCCTGTAAACCCTGTAACAATGCTTCTGGGGAGAAAATGAATTTGCTGTCTAAACCAGGTGCTTCTGCGCCTGCGGTGTGGTCACCCTGACAAGCTCTAGCGCTAAAAGGAAACTCAACGTGTGAACTTGCCTCCAGCTTAGGTCTTTAGTACCCATATAGATACGGAGGCATGCAGCTCTTTCCATGAGTTCGTAGTGGCTTATATGCTTTATTATAAAGGAAGTACACTTCTGAGGACTCCTGCCCTCTCGGGTATGCATCATTTCCCCTCCAAGTTCACTGAGTACCTCCAGAGCCCTGTGGGCCAGCTGCGCAACTTCGAGGCCCATTTGTTGATCCCTCGGAGGCCGTCTGTGCGTGCCTACAGATGGGCAACACACTGTTCGTTCCTTGAGGAGAGCTACATTTCCAGAGACCTCGACCGGCCTCAGGAAGACATTGCTGGTGAGTCCGAAGTGCCCAGGAAGACTTTGTCATGGCCCTTGTGTGAGCTGCCATGTGATAACACTCTGCTTTGAGTGCTTTGAGACCCTCGTACCCGGAGTCACTCTGCTCGAGGAGAAAGTCAGCATCTTGCCATGCGGTGTCGCTGACGGCACACCCAGCAGAAACACATGCCTGGAAGTAAGGCCCTGATTTGCCGTGCAGAAGCGCAGGCGTGCAGCAGTTTCCATGAGCCGGTGGCCTGTGTTCTGCGTACCTTTAACGGCAGCACAGTTTTCTGGACACCTAGGAGGCTAGCGTGGGCACCCTGTTGCCGGCAGGAACACTGAGTAGCCCCAGGCGCACCTGGGTCTGCTAAGCAACATCCAGTCCCGTAGCCCTTTAGAGCCCCTCTGTGCATGCCGAGCGTAGGGAAACGCACTGCACTCTCTTTTGGAGCGTCTTAATTTCCTCAGCACTCGCGCACGTTTACGAACACCGTTCTGGCACGTCCCACATGGCGTAGAAGTCTTAGGCGTTGCCTTAGTCTGAGCAGCACTCAGAGTAACCCTCGGCTTCGCATTCCATCTAGGACCTCCTGCCTGAAATCACCGTGCCTCCTAGAGGAAGTCGGCTTGCATTCTGACTGCAGGTTAAGTCCTGTTCTTCCTGTGGCACTGCAGGCTTTTGAATAGCCACAGGCCCAGAGGAGCAGCTACGGCGTTCCTTGGTTGAGGCAGTTCGCTTGATGCAGAACACCCTACTTCGAGAAGCTGATTCAGGGAAAGACACACAGGGGAACTTGTGTCTCTTTGGACTTGTTAGAAACACCAGTGGGGTATGCTGAGTGTGCCCATGGAAACGGGGGCCTGCTGGAACTAGCCTTGCTTTCCCATTTTGAAGGCTGCATTCATGCTGCCTTGAAGCTGCCTGACATTCCCTGCTCTTCACAGGCCTGTAAACCCTGTAACAATGCTTCTGGGGAGAAAATGAATTTGCTGTCTAAACCAGGTGCTTCTGCGCCTGCGGTGTGGTCACCCTGACAAGCTCTAGCGCTAAAAGGAAACTCAACGTGTGAACTTGCCTCCAGCTTAGGTCTTTAGTACCCATATAGATACGGAGGCATGCAGCTCTTTCCATGAGTTCGTAGTGGCTTATATGCTTTATTATAAAGGAAGTACACTTCTGAGGACTCCTGCCCTCTCGGGTATGCATCATTTCCCCTCCAAGTTCACTGAGTACCTCCAGAGCCCTGTGTGCCGGCTGCGCAACTTCGAGGCCCATTTGTTGATCCCTCGGAGGCCGTCTGTGCGTGCCTACAGATGGGCAACACACTGTTCGTTCCTTGAGGAGAGCTACATTTCCAGAGACCTCGACCGGCCTCAGGAAGACATTGCTGGTGAGTCCGAAGTGCCCAGGAAGACTTTGTCATGGCCCTTGTGTGAGCTGCCATGTGATAACACTCTGCTTTGAGTGCTTTGAGACCCTCGTACCCGGAGTCACTCTGCTCGAGGAGAAAGTCAGCATCTTGCCATGCGGTGTCGCTGACGGCACACCCAGCAGAAACACATGCCTGGAAGTAAGGCCCTGATTTGCCGTGCAGAAGCGCAGGCGTGCAGCAGTTTCCATGAGCCGGTGGCCTGTGTTCTGCGTACCTTTAACGGCAGCACAGTTTTCTGGACACCTAGGAGGCTAGCGTGGGCACCCTGTTGCCGGCAGGAACACTGAGTAGCCCCAGGCGCACCTGGGTCTGCTAAGCAACATCCAGTCCCGTAGCCCTTTAGAGCCCCTCTGTGCATGCCGAGCGTAGGGAAACGCACTGCACTCTCTTTTGGAGCGTCTTAATTTCCTCAGCACTCGCGCACGTTTACGAACACCGTTCTGGCACGTCCCACATGGCGTAGAAGTCTTAGGCGTTGCCTTAGTCTGAGCAGCACTCAGAGTAACCCTCGGCTTCGCATTCCATCTAGGACCTCCTGCCTGAAATCACCGTGCCTCCTAGAGGAAGTCGGCTTGCATTCTGACTGCAGGTTAAGTCCTGTTCTTCCTGTGGCACTGCAGGCTTTTGAATAGCCACAGGCCCAGAGGAGCAGCTACGGCGTTCCTTGGTTGAGGCAGTTCGCTTGATGCAGAACACCCTACTTCGAGAAGCTGATTCAGGGAAAGACACACAGGGGAACTTGTGTCTCTTTGGACTTGTTAGAAACCACAGTGGGGTATGCTGAGTGTGCCCATGGAAACGGGGGCCTGCTGGAACTAGCCTTGCTTTCCCATTTTGAAGGCTGCATTCATGCTGCCTTGAAGCTGCCTGACATTCCCTGCTCTTCACAGGCCTGTAAACCCTGTAACAATGCTTCTGGGGAGAAAATGAATTTGCTGTCTAAACCAGGTGCTTCCGTGACTGCGGTGTGGTCAGCCTGACAAGCTCTAGCACTAAAAGGAAACTCAGCGTGTGAACTTGCCTCCAGTTTAAGCCCTTAGTAGCCATGTAGCTACGGAGGCATACAGCTCTTTCCATGAGTTCGTAGTGGCTTATATGCTTTATTATAAAGGAAGTACACTTCTGAGGACTCCTGCCCTCTCGGGTATGCATCATTTCCCCTCCAAGTTCACTGAGTACCTCCAGAGCCCTGTGGGCCAGCTGCGCAACTTCGAGGCCCATTTGTTGATCCCTCGGAGGCCGTCTGTGCGTGCCTACAGATGGGCAACACACTGTTCGTTCCTTGAGGAGAGCTACATTTCCAGAGACCTCGACCGGCCTCAGGAAGACATTGCTGGTGAGTCCGAAGTGCCCAGGAAGACTTTGTCATGGCCCTTGTGTGAGCTGCCATGTGATAACACTCTGCTTTGAGTGCTTTGAGACCCTCGTACCCGGAGTCACTCTGCTCGAGGAGAAAGTCAGCATCTTGCCATGCGGTGTCGCTGACGGCACACCCAGCAGAAACACATGCCTGGAAGTATGGCCCTGATTTGCCGTGCAGAAGCGGAGGCGTGCAGCAGTTTCCATGAGCCGGTGGCCTGTGTTCTGCGTACCTTTAACGGCAGCACAGTTTTCTGGACACCTAGGAGGCTAGCGTGGGCACCCTGTTGCCGGCAGGAACACTGAGTAGCCCCAGGCGCACCTGGGTCTGCTAAGCAACATCCAGTCCCGTAGCCCTTTAGAGCCCCTCTGTGCATGCCGAGCGTAGGGAAACGCACTGCACTCTCTTTTGGAGCGTCTTAATTTCCTCAGCACTCGCGCACGTTTACGAACACCGTTCTGGCACGTCCCACATGGCGTAGAAGTCTTAGGCGTTGCCTTAGTCTGAGCAGCACTCGGAGTAACCCTCGGCTTCGCATTCCATCTAGGACCTCCTGCCTGAAATCACCGTGCCTCCTAGAGGAAGTCGGCTTGCATTCTGACTGCAGGTTAAGTCCTGTTCTTCCTGTGGCACTGCAGGCTTTTGAATAGCCACAGGCCCAGAGGAGCAGCTACGGCGTTCCTTGGTTGAGGCAGTTCGCTTGATGCAGAACACCCTACTTCGAGAAGCTGATTCAGGAAAGACACACAGGGTAACTTGTGTCTCTTTGGACTTGTTAGAAACCACAGTGGGGTATGCTGAGTGTGCCCATGGAAACGGGGGCCTGCTGGAACTAGCCGTGCTTTCCCATTTTGAAGGCTGCATTCATGCTGCCTTGAAGCTGCCTGACATTCCCTGCACTTGATAGGCCTGTAAACACTGTAAGAATGCTTCTGGGGAGAAAATGAATTTGCTGTCTAAACCAGGTGCTTCCGTGACTGCGGTGTGGTCAGCCTGACAAGCTCTAGCACTAAAAGGAAACTCAGCGTGTGAACTTGCCTCCAGTTTAAGCCCTTAGTAGCCATGTAGCTACGGAGGCATACAGCTCTTTCCATGAGTTCTTAGTGGCTTATATGCTTTATTTTAAAGGAAGTACACTTCTGAGGACTCCTAGTCGTCTCGGGTATGCATCATTTCCCCTCCAAGTTCACTGAGTACCTCCAGAGCCCTGTGTGCCGGCTGCGAAACTTCGAGTCCCATTTGTTGATCCCTCGGAGGCCCTCTGTGCGTGCCTGGAGACGGGCAACACACTGTTCGTTCCTTGAGGAGAGCTACATTTCCAGAGACCTCGAATGGCCTCAGGACAACATTGCTGCTGAGTCCGAAGTGCCCAGGAAGACTTTGTCATGGCCCTTGTGTGAGCTGCCATGTGATAACATTCTGCTTTGAGTGCTTTGAGACCCTCGTACCCGGAGTCACTCTGCTCGAGGAGAAAGTCAGCATCTTGCCATGCGGTGTCGCTGACGGCACAGCCAGCAGAAACACATGCCTGGAAGTAAGGCCCTGATTTGCTGTGCAGAAGCGCAGGTGTGCAGCAGTTTCCATGAGCCGGTGGCCTGTGTTCTGCGTACCTTTAACGGCAGCACAGTTTTCTGGACACCTAGGAGGCTAGCGTGGGCACCCTGTTGCCGGCAGGAACACTGAGTAGCCCCAGGCGCACCTGGGTCTGCTAAGCAACATCCAGTCCCGTAGCCCTTTAGAGCCCCTCTGTGCATGCCGAGCGTAGGGAAACGCACTGCACTCTCTTTTGAAGCGTCTTAATTTCCTCAGCACTCGGGCACGTTCACAAACACCGTTCTGGCACGTCCCACATGGCGTAGAAGTCTTAGGCGTTGCCTTAGTCTGAGCAGCACTCGGAGTAACCCTCGGCTTCGCATTCCATCTAGGACCTCCTGCCTGAAATCACCGTGCCTCCTAGAGGAAGTCGGCTTGCATTCTGACTGCAGGTTAAGTCCTGTTCTTCCTGTGGCACTGCAGGCTTTTGAATAGCCACAGGCCCAGAGGAGCAGCTACGGCGTTCCTTGGTTGAGGCAGTTCGCTTGATGCAGAACACCCTACTTCGAGAAGCTGATTCAGGGAAAGACACACAGGGGAACTTGTGTCTCTTTGGACTTGTTAGAAACCACAGTGGGGTATGCTGAGTGTGCCCATGGAAACGGGGGCCTGCTGGAACTAGCCGTGCTTTCCCATTTTGAAGGCTGCATTCATGCTGCCTTGAAGCTGCCTGACATTCCCTGCACTTGATAGGCCTGTAAACACTGTAAGAATGCTTCTGGGGAGAAAATGAATTTGCTGTCTAAACCAGGTGCTTCCGTGACTGCGGTGTGGTCAGCCTGACAAGCTCTAGCACTAAAAGGAAACTCAGCGTGTGAACTTGCCTCCAGTTTAAGCCCTTAGTAGCCATGTAGCTACGGAGGCATACAGCTCTTTCCATGAGTTCGTAGTGGCTTATATGCTTTATTATAAAGGAAGTACACTTCTGAGGACTCCTGCCCTCTCGGGTATGCATCATTTCCCCTCCAAGTTCACTGAGTACCTCCAGAGCCCTGTGGGCCAGCTGCGCAACTTCGAGGCCCATTTGTTGATCCCTCGGAGGCCGTCTGTGCGTGCCTACAGATGGGCAACACACTGTTCGTTCCTTGAGGAGAGCTACATTTCCAGAGACCTCGACCGGCCTCAGGAAGACATTGCTGGTGAGTCCGAAGTGCCCAGGAAGACTTTGTCATGGCCCTTGTGTGAGCTGCCATGTGATAACACTCTGCTTTGAGTGCTTTGAGACCCTCGTACCCGGAGTCACTCTGCTCGAGGAGAAAGTCAGCATCTTGCCATGCGGTGTCGCTGACGGCACACCCAGCAGAAACACATGCCTGGAAGTAAGGCCCTGATTTGCCGTGCAGAAGCGGAGGCGTGCAGCAGTTTCCATGAGCCGGTGGCCTGTGTTCTGCGTACCTTTAACGGCAGCACAGTTTTCTGGACACCTAGGAGGCTAGCGTGGGCACCCTGTTGCCGGCAGGAACACTGAGTAGCCCCAGGCGCACCTGGGTCTGCTAAGCAACATCCAGTCCCGTAGCCCTTTAGAGCCCCTCTGTGCATGCCGAGCGTAGGGAAACGCACTGCACTCTCTTTTGGAGCGTCTTAATTTCCTCAGCACTCGCGCACGTTTACGAACACCGTTCTGGCACGTCCCACATGGCGTAGAAGTCTTAGGCGTTGCCTTAGTCTGAGCAGCACTCGGAGTAACCCTCGGCTTCGCATTCCATCTAGGACCTCCTGCCTGAAATCACCGTGCCTCCTAGAGGAAGTCGGCTTGCATTCTGACTGCAGGTTAAGTCCTGTTCTTCCTGTGGCACTGCAGGCTTTTGAATAGCCACAGGCCCAGAGGAGCAGCTACGGCGTTCCTTGGTTGAGGCAGTTCGCTTGATGCAGAACACCCTACTTCGAGAAGCTGATTCAGGGAAAGACACACAGGGGAACTTGTGTCTCTTTGGACTTGTTAGAAACCACAGTGGGGTATGCTGAGTGTGCCCATGGAAACGGGGGCCTGCTGGAACTAGCCGTGCTTTCCCATTTTGAAGGCTGCATTCATGCTGCCTTGAAGCTGCCTGACATTCCCTGCACTTGATAGGCCTGTAAACACTGTAAGAATGCTTCTGGGGAGAAAATGAATTTGCTGTCTAAACCAGGTGCTTCCGTGACTGCGGTGTGGTCAGCCTGACAAGCTCTAGCACTAAAAGGAAACTCAGCGTGTGAACTTGCCTCCAGTTTAAGCCCTTAGTAGCCATGTAGCTACGGAGGCATACAGCTCTTTCCATGAGTTCGTAGTGGCTTATATGCTTTATTATAAAGGAAGTACACTTCTGAGGACTCCTGCCCTCTCGGGTATGCATCATTTCCCCTCCAAGTTCACTGAGTACCTCCAGAGCCCTGTGGGCCAGCTGCGCAACTTCGAGGCCCATTTGTTGATCCCTCGGAGGCCGTCTGTGCGTGCCTACAGATGGGCAACACACTGTTCGTTCCTTGAGGAGAGCTACATTTCCAGAGACCTCGACCGGCCTCAGGAAGACATTGCTGGTGAGTCCGAAGTGCCCAGGAAGACTTTGTCATGGCCCTTGTGTGAGCTGCCATGTGATAACACTCTGCTTTGAGTGCTTTGAGACCCTCGTACCCGGAGTCACTCTGCTCGAGGAGAAAGTCAGCATCTTGCCATGCGGTGTCGCTGACGGCACACCCAGCAGAAACACATGCCTGGAAGTAAGGCCCTGATTTGCCGTGCAGAAGCGGAGGCGTGCAGCAGTTTCCATGAGCCGGTGGCCTGTGTTCTGCGTACCTTTAACGGCAGCACAGTTTTCTGGACACCTAGGAGGCTAGCGTGGGCACCCTGTTGCCGGCAGGAACACTGAGTAGCCCCAGGCGCACCTGGGTCTGCTAAGCAACATCCAGTCCCGTAGCCCTTTAGAGCCCCTCTGTGCATGCCGAGCGTAGGGAAACGCACTGCACTCTCTTTTGGAGCGTCTTAATTTCCTCAGCACTCGCGCACGTTTACGAACACCGTTCTGGCACGTCCCACATGGCGTAGAAGTCTTAGGCGTTGCCTTAGTCTGAGCAGCACTCAGAGTAACCCTCGGCTTCGCATTCCATCTAGGACCTCCTGCCTGAAATCACCGTGCCTCCTAGAGGAAGTCGGCTTGCATTCTGACTGCAGGTTAAGTCCTGTTCTTCCTGTGGCACTGCAGGCTTTTGAATAGCCACAGGCCCAGAGGAGCAGCTACGGCGTTCCTTGGTTGAGGCAGTTCGCTTGATGCAGAACACCCTACTTCGAGAAGCTGATTCAGGGAAAGACACACAGGGGAACTTGTGTCTCTTTGGACTTGTTAGAAACCACAGTGGGGTATGCTGAGTGTGCCCATGGAAACGGGGGCCTGCTGGAACTAGCCTTGCTTTCCCATTTTGAAGGCTGCATTCATGCTGCCTTGAAGCTGCCTGACATTCCCTGCTCTTCACAGGCCTGTAAACCCTGTAACAATGCTTCTGGGGAGAAAATGAATTTGCTGTCTAAACCAGGTGCTTCTGCGCCTGCGGTGTGGTCACCCTGACAAGCTCTAGCGCTAAAAGGAAACTCAACGTGTGAACTTGCCTCCAGCTTAGGTCTTTAGTACCCATATAGATACGGAGGCATGCAGCTCTTTCCATGAGTTCGTAGTGGCTTATATGCTTTATTATAAAGGAAGTACACTTCTGAGGACTCCTGCCCTCTCGGGTATGCATCATTTCCCCTCCAAGTTCACTGAGTACCTCCAGAGCCCTGTGGGCCAGCTGCGCAACTTCGAGGCCCATTTGTTGATCCCTCGGAGGCCGTCTGTGCGTGCCTACAGATGGGCAACACACTGTTCGTTCCTTGAGGAGAGCTACATTTCCAGAGACCTCGACCGGCCTCAGGAAGACATTGCTGGTGAGTCCGAAGTGCCCAGGAAGACTTTGTCATGGCCCTTGTGTGAGCTGCCATGTGATAACACTCTGCTTTGAGTGCTTTGAGACCCTCGTACCCGGAGTCACTCTGCTCGAGGAGAAAGTCAGCATCTTGCCATGCGGTGTCGCTGACGGCACACCCAGCAGAAACACATGCCTGGAAGTAAGGCCCTGATTTGCCGTGCAGAAGCGCAGGCGTGCAGCAGTTTCCATGAGCCGGTGGCCTGTGTTCTGCGTACCTTTAACGGCAGCACAGTTTTCTGGACACCTAGGAGGCTAGCGTGGGCACCCTGTTGCCGGCAGGAACACTGAGTAGCCCCAGGCGCACCTGGGTCTGCTAAGCAACATCCAGTCCCGTAGCCCTTTAGAGCCCCTCTGTGCATGCCGAGCGTAGGGAAACGCACTGCACTCTCTTTTGGAGCGTCTTAATTTCCTCAGCACTCGCGCACGTTTACGAACACCGTTCTGGCACGTCCCACATGGCGTAGAAGTCTTAGGCGTTGCCTTAGTCTGAGCAGCACTCAGAGTAACCCTCGGCTTCGCATTCCATCTAGGACCTCCTGCCTGAAATCACCGTGCCTCCTAGAGGAAGTCGGCTTGCATTCTGACTGCAGGTTAAGTCCTGTTCTTCCTGTGGCACTGCAGGCTTTTGAATAGCCACAGGCCCAGAGGAGCAGCTACGGCGTTCCTTGGTTGAGGCAGTTCGCTTGATGCAGAACACCCTACTTCGAGAAGCTGATTCAGGGAAAGACACACAGGGGAACTTGTGTCTCTTTGGACTTGTTAGAAACACCAGTGGGGTATGCTGAGTGTGCCCATGGAAACGGGGGCCTGCTGGAACTAGCCTTGCTTTCCCATTTTGAAGGCTGCATTCATGCTGCCTTGAAGCTGCCTGACATTCCCTGCTCTTCACAGGCCTGTAAACCCTGTAACAATGCTTCTGGGGAGAAAATGAATTTGCTGTCTAAACCAGGTGCTTCTGCGCCTGCGGTGTGGTCACCCTGACAAGCTCTAGCGCTAAAAGGAAACTCAACGTGTGAACTTGCCTCCAGCTTAGGTCTTTAGTACCCATATAGATACGGAGGCATGCAGCTCTTTCCATGAGTTCGTAGTGGCTTATATGCTTTATTATAAAGGAAGTACACTTCTGAGGACTCCTGCCCTCTCGGGTATGCATCATTTCCCCTCCAAGTTCACTGAGTACCTCCAGAGCCCTGTGTGCCGGCTGCGCAACTTCGAGGCCCATTTGTTGATCCCTCGGAGGCCGTCTGTGCGTGCCTACAGATGGGCAACACACTGTTCGTTCCTTGAGGAGAGCTACATTTCCAGAGACCTCGACCGGCCTCAGGAAGACATTGCTGGTGAGTCCGAAGTGCCCAGGAAGACTTTGTCATGGCCCTTGTGTGAGCTGCCATGTGATAACACTCTGCTTTGAGTGCTTTGAGACCCTCGTACCCGGAGTCACTCTGCTCGAGGAGAAAGTCAGCATCTTGCCATGCGGTGTCGCTGACGGCACACCCAGCAGAAACACATGCCTGGAAGTAAGGCCCTGATTTGCCGTGCAGAAGCGCAGGCGTGCAGCAGTTTCCATGAGCCGGTGGCCTGTGTTCTGCGTACCTTTAACGGCAGCACAGTTTTCTGGACACCTAGGAGGCTAGCGTGGGCACCCTGTTGCCGGCAGGAACACTGAGTAGCCCCAGGCGCACCTGGGTCTGCTAAGCAACATCCAGTCCCGTAGCCCTTTAGAGCCCCTCTGTGCATGCCGAGCGTAGGGAAACGCACTGCACTCTCTTTTGGAGCGTCTTAATTTCCTCAGCACTCGCGCACGTTTACGAACACCGTTCTGGCACGTCCCACATGGCGTAGAAGTCTTAGGCGTTGCCTTAGTCTGAGCAGCACTCAGAGTAACCCTCGGCTTCGCATTCCATCTAGGACCTCCTGCCTGAAATCACCGTGCCTCCTAGAGGAAGTCGGCTTGCATTCTGACTGCAGGTTAAGTCCTGTTCTTCCTGTGGCACTGCAGGCTTTTGAATAGCCACAGGCCCAGAGGAGCAGCTACGGCGTTCCTTGGTTGAGGCAGTTCGCTTGATGCAGAACACCCTACTTCGAGAAGCTGATTCAGGGAAAGACACACAGGGGAACTTGTGTCTCTTTGGACTTGTTAGAAACCACAGTGGGGTATGCTGAGTGTGCCCATGGAAACGGGGGCCTGCTGGAACTAGCCTTGCTTTCCCATTTTGAAGGCTGCATTCATGCTGCCTTGAAGCTGCCTGACATTCCCTGCTCTTCACAGGCCTGTAAACCCTGTAACAATGCTTCTGGGGAGAAAATGAATTTGCTGTCTAAACCAGGTGCTTCCGTGACTGCGGTGTGGTCAGCCTGACAAGCTCTAGCACTAAAAGGAAACTCAGCGTGTGAACTTGCCTCCAGTTTAAGCCCTTAGTAGCCATGTAGCTACGGAGGCATACAGCTCTTTCCATGAGTTCTTAGTGGCTTATATGCTTTATTTTAAAGGAAGTACACTTCTGAGGACTCCTAGTCGTCTCGGGTATGCATCATTTCCCCTCCAAGTTCACTGAGTACCTCCAGAGCCCTGTGTGCCGGCTGCGAAACTTCGAGTCCCATTTGTTGATCCCTCGGAGGCCCTCTGTGCGTGCCTGGAGACGGGCAACACACTGTTCGTTCCTTGAGGAGAGCTACATTTCCAGAGACCTCGACCGGCCTCAGGAAGACATTGCTGCTGAGTCCGAAGTGCCCAGGAAGACTTTGTCATGGCCCTTGTGTGAGCTGCCATGTGATAACACTCTGCTTTGAGTGCTTTGAGACCCTCGTACCCGGAGTCACTCTGCTCGAGGAGAAAGTCAGCATCTTGCCATGCGGTGTCGCTGACGGCACAGCCAGCAGAAACACATGCCTGGAAGTAAGGCCCTGATTTGCCGTGCAGAAGCGGAGGCGTGCAGCAGTTTCCATGAGCCGGTGGCCTGTGTTCTGCGTACCTTTAACGGCAGCACAGTTTTCTGGACACCTAGGAGGCTAGCGTGGGCACCCTGTTGCCGGCAGGAACACTGAGTAGCCCCAGGCGCACCTGGGTCTGCTAAGCAACATCCAGTCCCGTAGCCCTTTAGAGCCCCTCTGTGCATGCCGAGCGTAGGGAAACGCACTGCACTCTCTTTTGGAGCGTCTTAATTTCCTCAGCACTCGCGCACGTTTACGAACACCGTTCTGGCACGTCCCACATGGCGTAGAAGTCTTAGGCGTTGCCTTAGTCTGAGCAGCACTCAGAGTAACCCTCGGCTTCGCATTCCATCTAGGACCTCCTGCCTGAAATCACCGTGCCTCCTAGAGGAAGTCGGCTTGCATTCTGACTGCAGGTTAAGTCCTGTTCTTCCTGTGGCACTGCAGGCTTTTGAATAGCCACAGGCCCAGAGGAGCAGCTACGGCGTTCCTTGGTTGAGGCAGTTCGCTTGATGCAGAACACCCTACTTCGAGAAGCTGATTCAGGGAAAGACACACAGGGGAACTTGTGTCTCTTTGGACTTGTTAGAAACACCAGTGGGGTATGCTGAGTGTGCCCATGGAAACGGGGGCCTGCTGGAACTAGCCGTGCTTTCCCATTTTGAAGGCTGCATTCATGCTGCCTTGAAGCTGCCTGACATTCCCTGCACTTGATAGGCCTGTAAACACTGTAAGAATGCTTCTGGGGAGAAAATGAATTTGCTGTCTAAACCAGGTGCTTCCGTGACTGCGGTGTGGTCAGCCTGACAAGCTCTAGCACTAAAAGGAAACTCAGCGTGTGAACCTGCCTCCAGTTTAAGCCCTTAGTAGCCATGTAGCTACGGAGGCATACAGCTCTTTCCATGAGTTCGTAGTGGCTTATATGCTTTATTATAAAGGAAGTACACTTCTGAGGACTCCTGCCCTCTCGGGTATGCATCATTTCCCCTCCAAGTTCACTGAGTACCTCCAGAGCCCTGTGGGCCAGCTGCGCAACTTCGAGGCCCATTTGTTGATCCCTCGGAGGCCGTCTGTGCGTGCCTACAGATGGGCAACACACTGTTCGTTCCTTGAGGAGAGCTACATTTCCAGAGACCTCGACCGGCCTCAGGAAGACATTGCTGGTGAGTCCGAAGTGCCCAGGAAGACTTTGTCATGGCCCTTGTGTGAGCTGCCATGTGATAACACTCTGCTTTGAGTGCTTTGAGACCCTCGTACCCGGAGTCACTCTGCTCGAGGAGAAAGTCAGCATCTTGCCATGCGGTGTCGCTGACGGCACACCCAGCAGAAACACATGCCTGGAAGTAAGGCCCTGATTTGCCGTGCAGAAGCGCAGGCGTGCAGCAGTTTCCATGAGCCGGTGGCCTGTGTTCTGCGTACCTTTAACGGCAGCACAGTTTTCTGGACACCTAGGAGGCTAGCGTGGGCACCCTGTTGCCGGCAGGAACACTGAGTAGCCCCAGGCGCACCTGGGTCTGCTAAGCAACATCCAGTCCCGTAGCCCTTTAGAGCCCCTCTGTGCATGCCGAGCGTAGGGAAACGCACTGCACTCTCTTTTGGAGCGTCTTAATTTCCTCAGCACTCGCGCACGTTTACGAACACCGTTCTGGCACGTCCCACATGGCGTAGAAGTCTTAGGCGTTGCCTTAGTCTGAGCAGCACTCAGAGTAACCCTCGGCTTCGCATTCCATCTAGGACCTCCTGCCTGAAATCACCGTGCCTCCTAGAGGAAGTCGGCTTGCATTCTGACTGCAGGTTAAGTCCTGTTCTTCCTGTGGCACTGCAGGCTTTTGAATAGCCACAGGCCCAGAGGAGCAGCTACGGCGTTCCTTGGTTGAGGCAGTTCGCTTGATGCAGAACACCCTACTTCGAGAAGCTGATTCAGGGAAAGACACACAGGGGAACTTGTGTCTCTTTGGACTTGTTAGAAACCACAGTGGGGTATGCTGAGTGTGCCCATGGAAACGGGGGCCTGCTGGAACTAGCCGTGCTTTCCCATTTTGAAGGCTGCATTCATGCTGCCTTGAAGCTGCCTGACATTCCCTGCTCTTCACAGGCCTGTAAACCCTGTAACAATGCTTCTGGGGAGAAAATGAATTTGCTGTCTAAACCAGGTGCTTCCGTGACTGCGGTGTGGTCAGCCTGACAAGCTCTAGCACTAAAAGGAAACTCAGCGTGTGAACCTGCCTCCAGTTTAAGCCCTTAGTAGCCATGTAGCTACGGAGGCATACAGCTCTTTCCATGAGTTCTTAGTGGCTTATATGCTTTATTTTAAAGGAAGTACACTTCTGAGGACTCCTAGTCGTCTCGGGTATGCATCATTTCCCCTCCAAGTTCACTGAGTACCTCCAGAGCCCTGTGTGCCGGCTGCGAAACTTCGAGTCCCATTTGTTGATCCCTCGGAGGCCCTCTGTGCGTGCCTGGAGACGGGCAACACACTGTTCGTTTCTTGAGGAGAGCTACATTTCCAGAGACCTCGACCGGCCTCAGGAAGACATTGCTGGTGAGTCCGAAGTGCCCAGGAAGACTTTGTCATGGCCCTTGTGTGAGCTGCCATGTGATAACACTCTGCTTTGAGTGCTTTGAGACCCTCGTACCCGGAGTCACTCTGCTCGAGGAGAAAGTCAGCATCTTGCCATGCGGTGTCGCTGACGGCACACCCAGCAGAAACACATGCCTGGAAGTAAGGCCCTGATTTGCCGTGCAGAAGCGGAGGCGTGCAGCAGTTTCCATGAGCCGGTGGCCTGTGTTCTGCGTACCTTTAACGGCAGCACAGTTTTCTGGACACCTAGGAGGCTAGCGTGGGCACCCTGTTGCCGGCAGGAACACTGAGTAGCCCCAGGCGCACCTGGGTCTGCTAAGCAACATCCAGTCCCGTAGCCCTTTAGAGCCCCTCTGTGCATGCCGAGCGTAGGGAAACGCACTGCACTCTCTTTTGAAGCGTCTTAATTTCCTCAGCACTCGGGCACGTTCACAAACACCGTTCTGGCACGTCCCACATGGCGTAGAAGTCTTAGGCGTTGCCTTAGTCTGAGCAGCACTCGGAGTAACCCTCGGCTTCGCATTCCATCTAGGACCTCCTGCCTGAAATCACCGTGCCTCCTAGAGGAAGTCGGCTTGCATTCTGACTGCAGGTTAAGTCCTGTTCTTCCTGTGGCACTGCAGGCTTTTGAATAGCCACAGGCCCAGAGGAGCAGCTACGGCGTTCCTTGGTTGAGGCAGTTCGCTTGATGCAGAACACCCTACTTCGAGAAGCTGATTCAGGAAAGACACACAGGGTAACTTGTGTCTCTTTGGACTTGTTAGAAACCACAGTGGGGTATGCTGAGTGTGCCCATGGAAACGGGGGCCTGCTGGAACTAGCCGTGCTTTCCCATTTTGAAGGCTGCATTCATGCTGCCTTGAAGCTGCCTGACATTCCCTGCACTTGATAGGCCTGTAAACACTGTAAGAATGCTTCTGGGGAGAAAATGAATTTGCTGTCTAAACCAGGTGCTTCCGTGACTGCGGTGTGGTCAGCCTGACAAGCTCTAGCACTAAAAGGAAACTCAGCGTGTGAACCTGCCTCCAGTTTAAGCCCTTAGTAGCCATGTAGCTACGGAGGCATACAGCTCTTTCCATGAGTTCGTAGTGGCTTATATGCTTTATTATAAAGGAAGTACACTTCTGAGGACTCCTGCCCTCTCGGGTATGCATCATTTCCCCTCCAAGTTCACTGAGTACCTCCAGAGCCCTGTGGGCCAGCTGCGCAACTTCGAGGCCCATTTGTTGATCCCTCGGAGGCCGTCTGTGCGTGCCTACAGATGGGCAACACACTGTTCGTTCCTTGAGGAGAGCTACATTTCCAGAGACCTCGACCGGCCTCAGGAAGACATTGCTGGTGAGTCCGAAGTGCCCAGGAAGACTTTGTCATGGCCCTTGTGTGAGCTGCCATGTGATAACACTCTGCTTTGAGTGCTTTGAGACCCTCGTACCCGGAGTCACTCTGCTCGAGGAGAAAGTCAGCATCTTGCCATGCGGTGTCGCTGACGGCACACCCAGCAGAAACACATGCCTGGAAGTAAGGCCCTGATTTGCCGTGCAGAAGCGCAGGCGTGCAGCAGTTTCCATGAGCCGGTGGCCTGTGTTCTGCGTACCTTTAACGGCAGCACAGTTTTCTGGACACCTAGGAGGCTAGCGTGGGCACCCTGTTGCCGGCAGGAACACTGAGTAGCCCCAGGCGCACCTGGGTCTGCTAAGCAACATCCAGTCCCGTAGCCCTTTAGAGCCCCTCTGTGCATGCCGAGCGTAGGGAAACGCACTGCACTCTCTTTTGGAGCGTCTTAATTTCCTCAGCACTCGCGCACGTTTACGAACACCGTTCTGGCACGTCCCACATGGCGTAGAAGTCTTAGGCGTTGCCTTAGTCTGAGCAGCACTCAGAGTAACCCTCGGCTTCGCATTCCATCTAGGACCTCCTGCCTGAAATCACCGTGCCTCCTAGAGGAAGTCGGCTTGCATTCTGACTGCAGGTTAAGTCCTGTTCTTCCTGTGGCACTGCAGGCTTTTGAATAGCCACAGGCCCAGAGGAGCAGCTACGGCGTTCCTTGGTTGAGGCAGTTCGCTTGATGCAGAACACCCTACTTCGAGAAGCTGATTCAGGGAAAGACACACAGGGGAACTTGTGTCTCTTTGGACTTGTTAGAAACCACAGTGGGGTATGCTGAGTGTGCCCATGGAAACGGGGGCCTGCTGGAACTAGCCGTGCTTTCCCATTTTGAAGGCTGCATTCATGCTGCCTTGAAGCTGCCTGACATTCCCTGCTCTTCACAGGCCTGTAAACCCTGTAACAATGCTTCTGGGGAGAAAATGAATTTGCTGTCTAAACCAGGTGCTTCCGTGACTGCGGTGTGGTCAGCCTGACAAGCTCTAGCACTAAAAGGAAACTCAGCGTGTGAACTTGCCTCCAGTTTAAGCCCTTAGTAGCCATGTAGCTACGGAGGCATACAGCTCTTTCCATGAGTTCTTAGTGGCTTATATGCTTTATTTTAAAGGAAGTACACTTCTGAGGACTCCTAGTCGTCTCGGGTATGCATCATTTCCCCTCCAAGTTCACTGAGTACCTCCAGAGCCCTGTGTGCCGGCTGCGAAACTTCGAGTCCCATTTGTTGATCCCTCGGAGGCCCTCTGTGCGTGCCTGGAGACGGGCAACACACTGTTCGTTCCTTGAGGAGAGCTACATTTCCAGAGACCTCGACCGGCCTCAGGAAGACATTGCTGCTGAGTCCGAAGTGCCCAGGAAGACTTTGTCATGGCCCTTGTGTGAGCTGCCATGTGATAACACTCTGCTTTGAGTGCTTTGAGACCCTCGTACCCGGAGTCACTCTGCTCGAGGAGAAAGTCAGCATCTTGCCATGCGGTGTCGCTGACGGCACAGCCAGCAGAAACACATGCCTGGAAGTAAGGCCCTGATTTGCCGTGCAGAAGCGGAGGCGTGCAGCAGTTTCCATGAGCCGGTGGCCTGTGTTCTGCGTACCTTTAACGGCAGCACAGTTTTCTGGACACCTAGGAGGCTAGCGTGGGCACCCTGTTGCCGGCAGGAACACTGAGTAGCCCCAGGCGCACCTGGGTCTGCTAAGCAACATCCAGTCCCGTAGCCCTTTAGAGCCCCTCTGTGCATGCCGAGCGTAGGGAAACGCACTGCACTCTCTTTTGAAGCGTCTTAATTTCCTCAGCACTCGGGCACGTTCACAAACACCGTTCTGGCACGTCCCACATGGCGTAGAAGTCTTAGGCGTTGCCTTAGTCTGAGCAGCACTCGGAGTAACCCTCGGCTTCGCATTCCATCTAGGACCTCCTGCCTGAAATCACCGTGCCTCCTAGAGGAAGTCGGCTTGCATTCTGACTGCAGGTTAAGTCCTGTTCTTCCTGTGGCACTGCAGGCTTTTGAATAGCCACAGGCCCAGAGGAGCAGCTACGGCGTTCCTTGGTTGAGGCAGTTCGCTTGATGCAGAACACCCTACTTCGAGAAGCTGATTCAGGAAAGACACACAGGGTAACTTGTGTCTCTTTGGACTTGTTAGAAACCACAGTGGGGTATGCTGAGTGTGCCCATGGAAACGGGGGCCTGCTGGAACTAGCCGTGCTTTCCCATTTTGAAGGCTGCATTCATGCTGCCTTGAAGCTGCCTGACATTCCCTGCACTTGATAGGCCTGTAAACACTGTAAGAATGCTTCTGGGGAGAAAATGAATTTGCTGTCTAAACCAGGTGCTTCCGTGACTGCGGTGTGGTCAGCCTGACAAGCTCTAGCACTAAAAGGAAACTCAGCGTGTGAACCTGCCTCCAGTTTAAGCCCTTAGTAGCCATGTAGCTACGGAGGCATACAGCTCTTTCCATGAGTTCGTAGTGGCTTATATGCTTTATTATAAAGGAAGTACACTTCTGAGGACTCCTGCCCTCTCGGGTATGCATCATTTCCCCTCCAAGTTCACTGAGTACCTCCAGAGCCCTGTGGGCCAGCTGCGCAACTTCGAGGCCCATTTGTTGATCCCTCGGAGGCCGTCTGTGCGTGCCTACAGATGGGCAACACACTGTTCGTTCCTTGAGGAGAGCTACATTTCCAGAGACCTCGACCGGCCTCAGGAAGACATTGCTGGTGAGTCCGAAGTGCCCAGGAAGACTTTGTCATGGCCCTTGTGTGAGCTGCCATGTGATAACACTCTGCTTTGAGTGCTTTGAGACCCTCGTACCCGGAGTCACTCTGCTCGAGGAGAAAGTCAGCATCTTGCCATGCGGTGTCGCTGACGGCACACCCAGCAGAAACACATGCCTGGAAGTAAGGCCCTGATTTGCCGTGCAGAAGCGGAGGCGTGCAGCAGTTTCCATGAGCCGGTGGCCTGTGTTCTGCGTACCTTTAACGGCAGCACAGTTTTCTGGACACCTAGGAGGCTAGCGTGGGCACCCTGTTGCCGGCAGGAACACTGAGTAGCCCCAGGCGCACCTGGGTCTGCTAAGCAACATCCAGTCCCGTAGCCCTTTAGAGCCCCTCTGTGCATGCCGAGCGTAGGGAAACGCACTGCACTCTCTTTTGAAGCGTCTTAATTTCCTCAGCACTCGGGCACGTTCACAAACACCGTTCTGGCACGTCCCACATGGCGTAGAAGTCTTAGGCGTTGCCTTAGTCTGAGCAGCACTCGGAGTAACCCTCGGCTTCGCATTCCATCTAGGACCTCCTGCCTGAAATCACCGTGCCTCCTAGAGGAAGTCGGCTTGCATTCTGACTGCAGGTTAAGTCCTGTTCTTCCTGTGGCACTGCAGGCTTTTGAATAGCCACAGGCCCAGAGGAGCAGCTACGGCGTTCCTTGGTTGAGGCAGTTCGCTTGATGCAGAACACCCTACTTCGAGAAGCTGATTCAGGGAAAGACACACAGGGGAACTTGTGTCTCTTTGGACTTGTTAGAAACCACAGTGGGGTATGCTGAGTGTGCCCATGGAAACGGGGGCCTGCTGGAACTAGCCGTGCTTTCCCATTTTGAAGGCTGCATTCATGCTGCCTTGAAGCTGCCTGACATTCCCTGCACTTGATAGGCCTGTAAACACTGTAAGAATGCTTCTGGGGAGAAAATGAATTTGCTGTCTAAACCAGGTGCTTCCGTGACTGCGGTGTGGTCAGCCTGACAAGCTCTAGCACTAAAAGGAAACTCAGCGTGTGAACCTGCCTCCAGTTTAAGCCCTTAGTAGCCATGTAGCTACGGAGGCATACAGCTCTTTCCATGAGTTCGTAGTGGCTTATATGCTTTATTATAAAGGAAGTACACTTCTGAGGACTCCTGCCCTCTCGGGTATGCATCATTTCCCCTCCAAGTTCACTGAGTACCTCCAGAGCCCTGTGGGCCAGCTGCGCAACTTCGAGGCCCATTTGTTGATCCCTCGGAGGCCGTCTGTGCGTGCCTGGAGACGGGCAACACACTGTTCGTTCCTTGAGGAGAGCTACATTTCCAGAGACCTCGACCGGCCTCAGGAAGACATTGCTGGTGAGTCCGAAGTGCCCAGGAAGACTTTGTCATGGCCCTTGTGTGAGCTGCCATGTGATAACACTCTGCTTTGAGTGCTTTGAGACCCTCGTACCCGGAGTCACTCTGCTCGAGGAGAAAGTCAGCATCTTGCCATGCGGTGTCGCTGACGGCACACCCAGCAGAAACACATGCCTGGAAGTAAGGCCCTGATTTGCCGTGCAGAAGCGGAGGCGTGCAGCAGTTTCCATGAGCCGGTGGCCTGTGTTCTGCGTACCTTTAACGGCAGCACAGTTTTCTGGACACCTAGGAGGCTAGCGTGGGCACCCTGTTGCCGGCAGGAACACTGAGTAGCCCCAGGCGCACCTGGGTCTGCTAAGCAACATCCAGTCCCGTAGCCCTTTAGAGCCCCTCTGTGCATGCCGAGCGTAGGGAAACGCACTGCACTCTCTTTTGGAGCGTCTTAATTTCCTCAGCACTCGCGCACGTTTACGAACACCGTTCTGGCACGTCCCACATGGCGTAGAAGTCTTAGGCGTTGCCTTAGTCTGAGCAGCACTCAGAGTAACCCTCGGCTTCGCATTCCATCTAGGACCTCCTGCCTGAAATCACCGTGCCTCCTAGAGGAAGTCGGCTTGCATTCTGACTGCAGGTTAAGTCCTGTTCTTCCTGTGGCACTGCAGGCTTTTGAATAGCCACAGGCCCAGAGGAGCAGCTACGGCGTTCCTTGGTTGAGGCAGTTCGCTTGATGCAGAACACCCTACTTCGAGAAGCTGATTCAGGGAAAGACACACAGGGGAACTTGTGTCTCTTTGGACTTGTTAGAAACCACAGTGGGGTATGCTGAGTGTGCCCATGGAAACGGGGGCCTGCTGGAACTAGCCGTGCTTTCCCATTTTGAAGGCTGCATTCATGCTGCCTTGAAGCTGCCTGACATTCCCTGCTCTTCACAGGCCTGTAAACCCTGTAACAATGCTTCTGGGGAGAAAATGAATTTGCTGTCTAAACCAGGTGCTTCCGTGACTGCGGTGTGGTCAGCCTGACAAGCTCTAGCACTAAAAGGAAACTCAGCGTGTGAACTTGCCTCCAGTTTAAGCCCTTAGTAGCCATGTAGCTACGGAGGCATACAGCTCTTTCCATGAGTTCTTAGTGGCTTATATGCTTTATTTTAAAGGAAGTACACTTCTGAGGACTCCTAGTCGTCTCGGGTATGCATCATTTCCCCTCCAAGTTCACTGAGTACCTCCAGAGCCCTGTGTGCCGGCTGCGAAACTTCGAGTCCCATTTGTTGATCCCTCGGAGGCCCTCTGTGCGTGCCTGGAGACGGGCAACACACTGTTCGTTCCTTGAGGAGAGCTACATTTCCAGAGACCTCGACCGGCCTCAGGAAGACATTGCTGCTGAGTCCGAAGTGCCCAGGAAGACTTTGTCATGGCCCTTGTGTGAGCTGCCATGTGATAACACTCTGCTTTGAGTGCTTTGAGACCCTCGTACCCGGAGTCACTCTGCTCGAGGAGAAAGTCAGCATCTTGCCATGCGGTGTCGCTGACGGCACAGCCAGCAGAAACACATGCCTGGAAGTAAGGCCCTGATTTGCCGTGCAGAAGCGGAGGCGTGCAGCAGTTTCCATGAGCCGGTGGCCTGTGTTCTGCGTACCTTTAACGGCAGCACAGTTTTCTGGACACCTAGGAGGCTAGCGTGGGCACCCTGTTGCCGGCAGGAACACTGAGTAGCCCCAGGCGCACCTGGGTCTGCTAAGCAACATCCAGTCCCGTAGCCCTTTAGAGCCCCTCTGTGCATGCCGAGCGTAGGGAAACGCACTGCACTCTCTTTTGAAGCGTCTTAATTTCCTCAGCACTCGGGCACGTTCACAAACACCGTTCTGGCACGTCCCACATGGCGTAGAAGTCTTAGGCGTTGCCTTAGTCTGAGCAGCACTCGGAGTAACCCTCGGCTTCGCATTCCATCTAGGACCTCCTGCCTGAAATCACCGTGCCTCCTAGAGGAAGTCGGCTTGCATTCTGACTGCAGGTTAAGTCCTGTTCTTCCTGTGGCACTGCAGGCTTTTGAATAGCCACAGGCCCAGAGGAGCAGCTACGGCGTTCCTTGGTTGAGGCAGTTCGCTTGATGCAGAACACCCTACTTCGAGAAGCTGATTCAGGAAAGACACACAGGGTAACTTGTGTCTCTTTGGACTTGTTAGAAACCACAGTGGGGTATGCTGAGTGTGCCCATGGAAACGGGGGCCTGCTGGAACTAGCCGTGCTTTCCCATTTTGAAGGCTGCATTCATGCTGCCTTGAAGCTGCCTGACATTCCCTGCACTTGATAGGCCTGTAAACACTGTAAGAATGCTTCTGGGGAGAAAATGAATTTGCTGTCTAAACCAGGTGCTTCCGTGACTGCGGTGTGGTCAGCCTGACAAGCTCTAGCACTAAAAGGAAACTCAGCGTGTGAACCTGCCTCCAGTTTAAGCCCTTAGTAGCCATGTAGCTACGGAGGCATACAGCTCTTTCCATGAGTTCGTAGTGGCTTATATGCTTTATTATAAAGGAAGTACACTTCTGAGGACTCCTGCCCTCTCGGGTATGCATCATTTCCCCTCCAAGTTCACTGAGTACCTCCAGAGCCCTGTGGGCCAGCTGCGCAACTTCGAGGCCCATTTGTTGATCCCTCGGAGGCCGTCTGTGCGTGCCTACAGATGGGCAACACACTGTTCGTTCCTTGAGGAGAGCTACATTTCCAGAGACCTCGACCGGCCTCAGGAAGACATTGCTGGTGAGTCCGAAGTGCCCAGGAAGACTTTGTCATGGCCCTTGTGTGAGCTGCCATGTGATAACACTCTGCTTTGAGTGCTTTGAGACCCTCGTACCCGGAGTCACTCTGCTCGAGGAGAAAGTCAGCATCTTGCCATGCGGTGTCGCTGACGGCACACCCAGCAGAAACACATGCCTGGAAGTAAGGCCCTGATTTGCCGTGCAGAAGCGGAGGCGTGCAGCAGTTTCCATGAGCCGGTGGCCTGTGTTCTGCGTACCTTTAACGGCAGCACAGTTTTCTGGACACCTAGGAGGCTAGCGTGGGCACCCTGTTGCCGGCAGGAACACTGAGTAGCCCCAGGCGCACCTGGGTCTGCTAAGCAACATCCAGTCCCGTAGCCCTTTAGAGCCCCTCTGTGCATGCCGAGCGTAGGGAAACGCACTGCACTCTCTTTTGAAGCGTCTTAATTTCCTCAGCACTCGGGCACGTTCACAAACACCGTTCTGGCACGTCCCACATGGCGTAGAAGTCTTAGGCGTTGCCTTAGTCTGAGCAGCACTCGGAGTAACCCTCGGCTTCGCATTCCATCTAGGACCTCCTGCCTGAAATCACCGTGCCTCCTAGAGGAAGTCGGCTTGCATTCTGACTGCAGGTTAAGTCCTGTTCTTCCTGTGGCACTGCAGGCTTTTGAATAGCCACAGGCCCAGAGGAGCAGCTACGGCGTTCCTTGGTTGAGGCAGTTCGCTTGATGCAGAACACCCTACTTCGAGAAGCTGATTCAGGGAAAGACACACAGGGGAACTTGTGTCTCTTTGGACTTGTTAGAAACCACAGTGGGGTATGCTGAGTGTGCCCATGGAAACGGGGGCCTGCTGGAACTAGCCGTGCTTTCCCATTTTGAAGGCTGCATTCATGCTGCCTTGAAGCTGCCTGACATTCCCTGCACTTGATAGGCCTGTAAACACTGTAAGAATGCTTCTGGGGAGAAAATGAATTTGCTGTCTAAACCAGGTGCTTCCGTGACTGCGGTGTGGTCAGCCTGACAAGCTCTAGCACTAAAAGGAAACTCAGCGTGTGAACCTGCCTCCAGTTTAAGCCCTTAGTAGCCATGTAGCTACGGAGGCATACAGCTCTTTCCATGAGTTCGTAGTGGCTTATATGCTTTATTATAAAGGAAGTACACTTCTGAGGACTCCTGCCCTCTCGGGTATGCATCATTTCCCCTCCAAGTTCACTGAGTACCTCCAGAGCCCTGTGGGCCAGCTGCGCAACTTCGAGGCCCATTTGTTGATCCCTCGGAGGCCGTCTGTGCGTGCCTGGAGACGGGCAACACACTGTTCGTTCCTTGAGGAGAGCTACATTTCCAGAGACCTCGACCGGCCTCAGGAAGACATTGCTGGTGAGTCCGAAGTGCCCAGGAAGACTTTGTCATGGCCCTTGTGTGAGCTGCCATGTGATAACACTCTGCTTTGAGTGCTTTGAGACCCTCGTACCCGGAGTCACTCTGCTCGAGGAGAAAGTCAGCATCTTGCCATGCGGTGTCGCTGACGGCACACCCAGCAGAAACACATGCCTGGAAGTAAGGCCCTGATTTGCCGTGCAGAAGCGGAGGCGTGCAGCAGTTTCCATGAGCCGGTGGCCTGTGTTCTGCGTACCTTTAACGGCAGCACAGTTTTCTGGACACCTAGGAGGCTAGCGTGGGCACCCTGTTGCCGGCAGGAACACTGAGTAGCCCCAGGCGCACCTGGGTCTGCTAAGCAACATCCAGTCCCGTAGCCCTTTAGAGCCCCTCTGTGCATGCCGAGCGTAGGGAAACGCACTGCACTCTCTTTTGGAGCGTCTTAATTTCCTCAGCACTCGCGCACGTTTACGAACACCGTTCTGGCACGTCCCACATGGCGTAGAAGTCTTAGGCGTTGCCTTAGTCTGAGCAGCACTCAGAGTAACCCTCGGCTTCGCATTCCATCTAGGACCTCCTGCCTGAAATCACCGTGCCTCCTAGAGGAAGTCGGCTTGCATTCTGACTGCAGGTTAAGTCCTGTTCTTCCTGTGGCACTGCAGGCTTTTGAATAGCCACAGGCCCAGAGGAGCAGCTACGGCGTTCCTTGGTTGAGGCAGTTCGCTTGATGCAGAACACCCTACTTCGAGAAGCTGATTCAGGGAAAGACACACAGGGGAACTTGTGTCTCTTTGGACTTGTTAGAAACCACAGTGGGGTATGCTGAGTGTGCCCATGGAAACGGGGGCCTGCTGGAACTAGCCGTGCTTTCCCATTTTGAAGGCTGCATTCATGCTGCCTTGAAGCTGCCTGACATTCCCTGCTCTTCACAGGCCTGTAAACCCTGTAACAATGCTTCTGGGGAGAAAATGAATTTGCTGTCTAAACCAGGTGCTTCCGTGACTGCGGTGTGGTCAGCCTGACAAGCTCTAGCACTAAAAGGAAACTCAGCGTGTGAACTTGCCTCCAGTTTAAGCCCTTAGTAGCCATGTAGCTACGGAGGCATACAGCTCTTTCCATGAGTTCTTAGTGGCTTATATGCTTTATTTTAAAGGAAGTACACTTCTGAGGACTCCTAGTCGTCTCGGGTATGCATCATTTCCCCTCCAAGTTCACTGAGTACCTCCAGAGCCCTGTGTGCCGGCTGCGAAACTTCGAGTCCCATTTGTTGATCCCTCGGAGGCCCTCTGTGCGTGCCTGGAGACGGGCAACACACTGTTCGTTCCTTGAGGAGAGCTACATTTCCAGAGACCTCGACCGGCCTCAGGAAGACATTGCTGCTGAGTCCGAAGTGCCCAGGAAGACTTTGTCATGGCCCTTGTGTGAGCTGCCATGTGATAACACTCTGCTTTGAGTGCTTTGAGACCCTCGTACCCGGAGTCACTCTGCTCGAGGAGAAAGTCAGCATCTTGCCATGCGGTGTCGCTGACGGCACAGCCAGCAGAAACACATGCCTGGAAGTAAGGCCCTGATTTGCCGTGCAGAAGCGGAGGCGTGCAGCAGTTTCCATGAGCCGGTGGCCTGTGTTCTGCGTACCTTTAACGGCAGCACAGTTTTCTGGACACCTAGGAGGCTAGCGTGGGCACCCTGTTGCCGGCAGGAACACTGAGTAGCCCCAGGCGCACCTGGGTCTGCTAAGCAACATCCAGTCCCGTAGCCCTTTAGAGCCCCTCTGTGCATGCCGAGCGTAGGGAAACGCACTGCACTCTCTTTTGAAGCGTCTTAATTTCCTCAGCACTCGGGCACGTTCACAAACACCGTTCTGGCACGTCCCACATGGCGTAGAAGTCTTAGGCGTTGCCTTAGTCTGAGCAGCACTCGGAGTAACCCTCGGCTTCGCATTCCATCTAGGACCTCCTGCCTGAAATCACCGTGCCTCCTAGAGGAAGTCGGCTTGCATTCTGACTGCAGGTTAAGTCCTGTTCTTCCTGTGGCACTGCAGGCTTTTGAATAGCCACAGGCCCAGAGGAGCAGCTACGGCGTTCCTTGGTTGAGGCAGTTCGCTTGATGCAGAACACCCTACTTCGAGAAGCTGATTCAGGAAAGACACACAGGGTAACTTGTGTCTCTTTGGACTTGTTAGAAACCACAGTGGGGTATGCTGAGTGTGCCCATGGAAACGGGGGCCTGCTGGAACTAGCCGTGCTTTCCCATTTTGAAGGCTGCATTCATGCTGCCTTGAAGCTGCCTGACATTCCCTGCACTTGATAGGCCTGTAAACACTGTAAGAATGCTTCTGGGGAGAAAATGAATTTGCTGTCTAAACCAGGTGCTTCCGTGACTGCGGTGTGGTCAGCCTGACAAGCTCTAGCACTAAAAGGAAACTCAGCGTGTGAACCTGCCTCCAGTTTAAGCCCTTAGTAGCCATGTAGCTACGGAGGCATACAGCTCTTTCCATGAGTTCGTAGTGGCTTATATGCTTTATTATAAAGGAAGTACACTTCTGAGGACTCCTGCCCTCTCGGGTATGCATCATTTCCCCTCCAAGTTCACTGAGTACCTCCAGAGCCCTGTGGGCCAGCTGCGCAACTTCGAGGCCCATTTGTTGATCCCTCGGAGGCCGTCTGTGCGTGCCTACAGATGGGCAACACACTGTTCGTTCCTTGAGGAGAGCTACATTTCCAGAGACCTCGACCGGCCTCAGGAAGACATTGCTGGTGAGTCCGAAGTGCCCAGGAAGACTTTGTCATGGCCCTTGTGTGAGCTGCCATGTGATAACACTCTGCTTTGAGTGCTTTGAGACCCTCGTACCCGGAGTCACTCTGCTCGAGGAGAAAGTCAGCATCTTGCCATGCGGTGTCGCTGACGGCACACCCAGCAGAAACACATGCCTGGAAGTAAGGCCCTGATTTGCCGTGCAGAAGCGCAGGTGTGCAGCAGTTTCCATGAGCCGGTGGCCTGTGTTCTGCGTACCTTTAACGGCAGCACAGTTTTCTGGACACCTAGGAGGCTAGCGTGGGCACCCTGTTGCCGGCAGGAACACTGAGTAGCCCCAGGCGCACCTGGGTCTGCTAAGCAACATCCAGTCCCGTAGCCCTTTAGAGCCCCTCTGTGCATGCCGAGCGTAGGGAAACGCACTGCACTCTCTTTTGGAGCGTCTTAATTTCCTCAGCACTCGCGCACGTTTACGAACACCGTTCTGGCACGTCCCACATGGCGTAGAAGTCTTAGGCGTTGCCTTAGTCTGAGCAGCACTCAGAGTAACCCTCGGCTTCGCATTCCATCTAGGACATCCTGCCTGAAATCACCGTGCCTCCTAGAGGAAGTCGGCTTGCATTCTGACTGCAGGTTAAGTCCTGTTCTTCCTGTGGCACTGCAGGCTTTTGAATAGCCACAGGCCCAGAGGAGCAGCTACGGCGTTCCTTGGTTGAGGCAGTTCGCTTGATGCAGAACACCCTACTTCGAGAAGCTGATTCAGGGAAAGACACACAGGGGAACTTGTGTCTCTTTGGACTTGTTAGAAACACCAGTGGGGTATGCTGAGTGTGCCCATGGAAACGGGGGCCTGCTGGAACTAGCCTTGCTTTCCCATTTTGAAGGCTGCATTCATGCTGCCTTGAAGCTGCCTGACATTCCCTGCTCTTCACAGGCCTGTAAACCCTGTAACAATGCTTCTGGGGAGAAAATGAATTTGCTGTCTAAACCAGGTGCTTCTGCGCCTGCGGTGTGGTCACCCTGACAAGCTCTAGCGCTAAAAGGAAACTCAACGTGTGAACTTGCCTCCAGCTTAGGTCTTTAGTACCCATATAGATACGGAGGCATGCAGCTCTTTCCATGAGTTCGTAGTGGCTTATATGCTTTATTATAAAGGAAGTACACTTCTGAGGACTCCTGCCCTCTCGGGTATGCATCATTTCCCCTCCAAGTTCACTGAGTACCTCCAGAGCCCTGTGGGCCAGCTGCGCAACTTCGAGGCCCATTTGTTGATCCCTCGGAGGCCGTCTGTGCGTGCCTACAGATGGGCAACACACTGTTCGTTCCTTGAGGAGAGCTACATTTCCAGAGACCTCGACCGGCCTCAGGAAGACATTGCTGGTGAGTCCGAAGTGCCCAGGAAGACTTTGTCATGGCCCTTGTGTGAGCTGCCATGTGATAACACTCTGCTTTGAGTGCTTTGAGACCCTCGTACCCGGAGTCACTCTGCTCGAGGAGAAAGTCAGCATCTTGCCATGCGGTGTCGCTGACGGCACAGCCAGCAGAAACACATGCCTGGAAGTAAGGCCCTGATTTGCTGTGCAGAAGCGCAGGCGTGCAGCAGTTTCCATGAGCCGGTGGCCTGTGTTCTGCGTACCTTTAACGGCAGCACAGTTTTCTGGACACCTAGGAGGCTAGCGTGGGCACCCTGTTGCCGGCAGGAACACTGAGTAGCCCCAGGCGCACCTGGGTCTGCTAAGCAACATCCAGTCCCGTAGCCCTTTAGAGCCCCTCTGTGCATGCCGAGCGTAGGGAAACGCACTGCACTCTCTTTTGAAGCGTCTTAATTTCCTCAGCACTCGGGCACGTTCACAAACACCGTTCTGGCACGTCCCACATGGCGTAGAAGTCTTAGGCGTTGCCTTAGTCTGAGCAGCACTCGGAGTAACCCTCGGCTTCGCATTCCATCTAGGACCTCCTGCCTGAAATCACCGTGCCTCCTAGAGGAAGTCGGCTTGCATTCTGACTGCAGGTTAAGTCCTGTTCTTCCTGTGGCACTGCAGGCTTTTGAATAGCCACAGGCCCAGAGGAGCAGCTACGGCGTTCCTTGGTTGAGGCAGTTCGCTTGATGCAGAACACCCTACTTCGAGAAGCTGATTCAGGAAAGACACACAGGGTAACTTGTGTCTCTTTGGACTTGTTAGAAACCACAGTGGGGTATGCTGAGTGTGCCCATGGAAACGGGGGCCTGCTGGAACTAGCCGTGCTTTCCCATTTTGAAGGCTGCATTCATGCTGCCTTGAAGCTGCCTGACATTCCCTGCACTTGATAGGCATGTAAACACTGTAAGAATGCTTCTGGGGAGAAAATGAATTTGCTGTCTAAACCAGGTGCTTCTGCGCCTGCGGTGTGGTCACCCTGACAAGCTCTAGCGCTAAAAGGAAACTCAACGTGTGAACTTGCCTCCAGCTTAGGTCTTTAGTACCCATATAGATACGGAGGCATGCAGCTCTTTCCATGAGTTCGTAGTGGCTTATATGCTTTATTATAAAGGAAGTACACTTCTGAGGACTCCTAGTCGTCTCGGGTATGCATCATTTCCCCTCCAAGTTCACTGAGTACCTCCAGAGCCCTGTGTGCCGGCTGCGAAACTTCGAGTCCCATTTGTTGATCCCTCGGAGGCCCTCTGTGCGTGCCTGGAGACGGGCAACACACTGTTCGTTCCTTGAGGAGAGCTACATTTCCAGAGACCTCGACCGGCCTCAGGAAGACATTGCTGCTGAGTCCGAAGTGCCCAGGAAGACTTTGTCATGGCCCTTGTGTGAGCTGCCATGTGATAACACTCTGCTTTGAGTGCTTTGAGACCCTCGTACCCGGAGTCACTCTGCTCGAGGAGAAAGTCAGCATCTTGCCATGCGGTGTCGCTGACGGCACACCCAGCAGAAACACATGCCTGGAAGTAAGGCCCTGATTTGCCGTGCAGAAGCGCAGGCGTGCAGCAGTTTCCATGAGCCGGTGGCCTGTGTTCTGCGTACCTTTAACGGCAGCACAGTTTTCTGGACACCTAGGAGGCTAGCGTGGGCACCCTGTTGCCGGCAGGAACACTGAGTAGCCCCAGGCGCACCTGGGTCTGCTAAGCAACATCCAGTCCCGTAGCCCTTTAGAGCCCCTCTGTGCATGCCGAGCGTAGGGAAACGCACTGCACTCTCTTTTGGAGCGTCTTAATTTCCTCAGCACTCGCGCACGTTTACGAACACCGTTCTGGCACGTCCCACATGGCGTAGAAGTCTTAGGCGTTGCCTTAGTCTGAGCAGCACTCAGAGTAACCCTCGGCTTCGCATTCCATCTAGGACCTCCTGCCTGAAATCACCGTGCCTCCTAGAGGAAGTCGGCTTGCATTCTGACTGCAGGTTAAGTCCTGTTCTTCCTGTGGCACTGCAGGCTTTTGAATAGCCACAGGCCCAGAGGAGCAGCTACGGCGTTCCTTGGTTGAGGCAGTTCGCTTGATGCAGAACACCCTACTTCGAGAAGCTGATTCAGGGAAAGACACACAGGGGAACTTGTGTCTCTTTGGACTTGTTAGAAACCACAGTGGGGTATGCTGAGTGTGCCCATGGAAACGGGGGCCTGCTGGAACTAGCCGTGCTTTCCCATTTTGAAGGCTGCATTCATGCTGCCTTGAAGCTGCCTGACATTCCCTGCTCTTCACAGGCCTGTAAACCCTGTAACAATGCTTCTGGGGAGAAAATGAATTTGCTGTCTAAACCAGGTGCTTCCGTGACTGCGGTGTGGTCAGCCTGACAAGCTCTAGCACTAAAAGGAAACTCAGCGTGTGAACTTGCCTCCAGTTTAAGCCCTTAGTAGCCATGTAGCTACGGAGGCATACAGCTCTTTCCATGAGTTCTTAGTGGCTTATATGCTTTATTTTAAAGGAAGTACACTTCTGAGGACTCCTAGTCGTCTCGGGTATGCATCATTTCCCCTCCAAGTTCACTGAGTACCTCCAGAGCCCTGTGTGCCGGCTGCGAAACTTCGAGTCCCATTTGTTGATCCCTCGGAGGCCCTCTGTGCGTGCCTGGAGACGGGCAACACACTGTTCGTTCCTTGAGGAGAGCTACATTTCCAGAGACCTCGACCGGCCTCAGGAAGACATTGCTGGTGAGTCCGAAGTGCCCAGGAAGACTTTGTCATGGCCCTTGTGTGAGCTGCCATGTGATAACACTCTGCTTTGAGTGCTTTGAGACCCTCGTACCCGGAGTCACTCTGCTCGAGGAGAAAGTCAGCATCTTGCCATGCGGTGTCGCTGACGGCACAGCCAGCAGAAACACATGCCTGGAAGTAAGGCCCTGATTTGCCGTGCAGAAGCGGAGGCGTGCAGCAGTTTCCATGAGCCGGTGGCCTGTGTTCTGCGTACCTTTAACGGCAGCACAGTTTTCTGGACACCTAGGAGGCTAGCGTGGGCACCCTGTTGCCGGCAGGAACACTGAGTAGCCCCAGGCGCACCTGGGTCTGCTAAGCAACATCCAGTCCCGTAGCCCTTTAGAGCCCCTCTGTGCATGCCGAGCGTAGGGAAACGCACTGCACTCTCTTTTGGAGCGTCTTAATTTCCTCAGCACTCGCGCACGTTTACGAACACCGTTCTGGCACGTCCCACATGGCGTAGAAGTCTTAGGCGTTGCCTTAGTCTGAGCAGCACTCAGAGTAACCCTCGGCTTCGCATTCCATCTAGGACCTCCTGCCTGAAATCACCGTGCCTCCTAGAGGAAGTCGGCTTGCATTCTGACTGCAGGTTAAGTCCTGTTCTTCCTGTGGCACTGCAGGCTTTTGAATAGCCACAGGCCCAGAGGAGCAGCTACGGCGTTCCTTGGTTGAGGCAGTTCGCTTGATGCAGAACACCCTACTTCGAGAAGCTGATTCAGGGAAAGACACACAGGGGAACTTGTGTCTCTTTGGACTTGTTAGAAACCACAGTGGGGTATGCTGAGTGTGCCCATGGAAACGGGGGCCTGCTGGAACTAGCCGTGCTTTCCCATTTTGAAGGCTGCATTCATGCTGCCTTGAAGCTGCCTGACATTCCCTGCACTTGATAGGCCTGTAAACCCTGTAAGAATGCTTCTGGGGAGAAAATGAATTTGCTGTCTAAACCAGGTGCTTCCGTGACTGCGGTGTGGTCAGCCTGACAAGCTCTAGCACTAAAAGGAAACTCAGCGTGTGAACCTGCCTCCAGTTTAAGCCCTTAGTAGCCATGTAGCTACGGAGGCATACAGCTCTTTCCATGAGTTCGTAGTGGCTTATATGCTTTATTATAAAGGAAGTACACTTCTGAGGACTCCTGCCCTCTCGGGTATGCATCATTTCCCCTCCAAGTTCACTGAGTACCTCCAGAGCCCTGTGGGCCAGCTGCGCAACTTCGAGGCCCATTTGTTGATCCCTCGGAGGCCGTCTGTGCGTGCCTACAGATGGGCAACACACTGTTCGTTCCTTGAGGAGAGCTACATTTCCAGAGACCTCGACCGGCCTCAGGAAGACATTGCTGGTGAGTCCGAAGTGCCCAGGAAGACTTTGTCATGGCCCTTGTGTGAGCTGCCATGTGATAACACTCTGCTTTGAGTGCTTTGAGACCCTCGTACCCGGAGTCACTCTGCTCGAGGAGAAAGTCAGCATCTTGCCATGCGGTGTCGCTGACGGCACACCCAGCAGAAACACATGCCTGGAAGTAAGGCCCTGATTTGCCGTGCAGAAGCGCAGGCGTGCAGCAGTTTCCATGAGCCGGTGGCCTGTGTTCTGCGTACCTTTAACGGCAGCACAGTTTTCTGGACACCTAGGAGGCTAGCGTGGGCACCCTGTTGCCGGCAGGAACACTGAGTAGCCCCAGGCGCACCTGGGTCTGCTAAGCAACATCCAGTCCCGTAGCCCTTTAGAGCCCCTCTGTGCATGCCGAGCGTAGGGAAACGCACTGCACTCTCTTTTGGAGCGTCTTAATTTCCTCAGCACTCGCGCACGTTTACGAACACCGTTCTGGCACGTCCCACATGGCGTAGAAGTCTTAGGCGTTGCCTTAGTCTGAGCAGCACTCAGAGTAACCCTCGGCTTCGCATTCCATCTAGGACCTCCTGCCTGAAATCACCGTGCCTCCTAGAGGAAGTCGGCTTGCATTCTGACTGCAGGTTAAGTCCTGTTCTTCCTGTGGCACTGCAGGCTTTTGAATAGCCACAGGCCCAGAGGAGCAGCTACGGCGTTCCTTGGTTGAGGCAGTTCGCTTGATGCAGAACACCCTACTTCGAGAAGCTGATTCAGGGAAAGACACACAGGGGAACTTGTGTCTCTTTGGACTTGTTAGAAACCACAGTGGGGTATGCTGAGTGTGCCCATGGAAACGGGGGCCTGCTGGAACTAGCCGTGCTTTCCCATTTTGAAGGCTGCATTCATGCTGCCTTGAAGCTGCCTGACATTCCCTGCTCTTCACAGGCCTGTAAACCCTGTAACAATGCTTCTGGGGAGAAAATGAATTTGCTGTCTAAACCAGGTGCTTCCGTGACTGCGGTGTGGTCAGCCTGACAAGCTCTAGCACTAAAAGGAAACTCAGCGTGTGAACTTGCCTCCAGTTTAAGCCCTTAGTAGCCATGTAGCTACGGAGGCATACAGCTCTTTCCATGAGTTCTTAGTGGCTTATATGCTTTATTTTAAAGGAAGTACACTTCTGAGGACTCCTAGTCGTCTCGGGTATGCATCATTTCCCCTCCAAGTTCACTGAGTACCTCCAGAGCCCTGTGTGCCGGCTGCGAAACTTCGAGTCCCATTTGTTGATCCCTCGGAGGCCCTCTGTGCGTGCCTGGAGACGGGCAACACACTGTTCGTTCCTTGAGGAGAGCTACATTTCCAGAGACCTCGACCGGCCTCAGGAAGACATTGCTGGTGAGTCCGAAGTGCCCAGGAAGACTTTGTCATGGCCCTTGTGTGAGCTGCCATGTGATAACACTCTGCTTTGAGTGCTTTGAGACCCTCGTACCCGGAGTCACTCTGCTCGAGGAGAAAGTCAGCATCTTGCCATGCGGTGTCGCTGACGGCACACCCAGCAGAAACACATGCCTGGAAGTAAGGCCCTGATTTGCCGTGCAGAAGCGGAGGCGTGCAGCAGTTTCCATGAGCCGGTGGCCTGTGTTCTGCGTACCTTTAACGGCAGCACAGTTTTCTGGACACCTAGGAGGCTAGCGTGGGCACCCTGTTGCCGGCAGGAACACTGAGTAGCCCCAGGCGCACCTGGGTCTGCTAAGCAACATCCAGTCCCGTAGCCCTTTAGAGCCCCTCTGTGCATGCCGAGCGTAGGGAAACGCACTGCACTCTCTTTTGAAGCGTCTTAATTTCCTCAGCACTCGGGCACGTTCACAAACACCGTTCTGGCACGTCCCACATGGCGTAGAAGTCTTAGGCGTTGCCTTAGTCTGAGCAGCACTCGGAGTAACCCTCGGCTTCGCATTCCATCTAGGACCTCCTGCCTGAAATCACCGTGCCTCCTAGAGGAAGTCGGCTTGCATTCTGACTGCAGGTTAAGTCCTGTTCTTCCTGTGGCACTGCAGGCTTTTGAATAGCCACAGGCCCAGAGGAGCAGCTACGGCGTTCCTTGGTTGAGGCAGTTCGCTTGATGCAGAACACCCTACTTCGAGAAGCTGATTCAGGAAAGACACACAGGGTAACTTGTGTCTCTTTGGACTTGTTAGAAACCACAGTGGGGTATGCTGAGTGTGCCCATGGAAACGGGGGCCTGCTGGAACTAGCCGTGCTTTCCCATTTTGAAGGCTGCATTCATGCTGCGTTGAAGCTGCCTGACATTCCCTGCACTTGATAGGCCTGTAAACACTGTAAGAATGCTTCTGGGGAGAAAATGAATTTGCTGTCTAAACCAGGTGCTTCCGTGACTGCGGTGTGGTCAGCCTGACAAGCTCTAGCACTAAAAGGAAACTCAGCGTGTGAACCTGCCTCCAGTTTAAGCCCTTAGTAGCCATGTAGCTACGGAGGCATACAGCTCTTTCCATGAGTTCGTAGTGGCTTATATGCTTTATTATAAAGGAAGTACACTTCTGAGGACTCCTGCCCTCTCGGGTATGCATCATTTCCCCTCCAAGTTCACTGAGTACCTCCAGAGCCCTGTGGGCCCGCTGCGCAACTTCGAGGCCCATTTGTTGATCCCTCGGAGGCCGTCTGTGCGTGCCTACAGATGGGCAACACACTGTTCGTTCCTTGAGGAGAGCTACATTTCCAGAGACCTCGACCGGCCTCAGGAAGACATTGCTGGTGAGTCCGAAGTGCCCAGGAAGACTTTGTCATGGCCCTTGTGTGAGCTGCCATGTGATAACACTCTGCTTTGAGTGCTTTGAGACCTTCGTACCCGGAGTCACTCTGCTCGAGGAGAAAGTCAGCATCTTGCCATGCGGTGTCGCTGACGGCACACCCAGCAGAAACACATGCCTGGAAGTAAGGCCCTGATTTGCCGTGCAGAAGCGCAGGTGTGCAGCAGTTTCCATGAGCCGGTGGCCTGTGTTCTGCGTACCTTTAACGGCAGCACAGTTTTCTGGACACCTAGGAGGCTAGCGTGGGCACCCTGTTGCCGGCAGGAACACTGAGTAGCCCCAGGCGCACCTGGGTCTGCTAAGCAACATCCAGTCCCGTAGCCCTTTAGAGCCCCTCTGTGCATGCCGAGCGTAGGGAAACGCACTGCACTCTCTTTTGGAGCGTCTTAATTTCCTCAGCACTCGCGCACGTTTACGAACACCGTTCTGGCACGTCCCACATGGCGTAGAAGTCTTAGGCGTTGCCTTAGTCTGAGCAGCACTCAGAGTAACCCTCGGCTTCGCATTCCATCTAGGACCTCCTGCCTGAAATCACCGTGCCTCCTAGAGGAAGTCGGCTTGCATTCTGACTGCAGGTTAAGTCCTGTTCTTCCTGTGGCACTGCAGGCTTTTGAATAGCCACAGGCCCAGAGGAGCAGCTACGGCGTTCCTTGGTTGAGGCAGTTCGCTTGATGCAGAACACCCTACTTCGAGAAGCTGATTCAGGGAAAGACACACAGGGGAACTTGTGTCTCTTTGGACTTGTTAGAAACCACAGTGGGGTATGCTGAGTGTGCCCATGGAAACGGGGGCCTGCTGGAACTAGCCGTGCTTTCCCATTTTGAAGGCTGCATTCATGCTGCCTTGAAGCTGCCTGACATTCCCTGCTCTTCACAGGCCTGTAAACCCTGTAACAATGCTTCTGGGGAGAAAATGAATTTGCTGTCTAAACCAGGTGCTTCCGTGACTGCGGTGTGGTCAGCCTGACAAGCTCTAGCACTAAAAGGAAACTCAGCGTGTGAACTTGCCTCCAGTTTAAGCCCTTAGTAGCCATGTAGCTACGGAGGCATACAGCTCTTTCCATGAGTTCTTAGTGGCTTATATGCTTTATTTTAAAGGAAGTACACTTCTGAGGACTCCTAGTCGTCTCGGGTATGCATCATTTCCCCTCCAAGTTCACTGAGTACCTCCAGAGCCCTGTGTGCCGGCTGCGAAACTTCGAGTCCCATTTGTTGATCCCTCGGAGGCCCTCTGTGCGTGCCTGGAGACGGGCAACACACTGTTCGTTCCTTGAGGAGAGCTACATTTCCAGAGACCTCGACCGGCCTCAGGAAGACATTGCTGGTGAGTCCGAAGTGCCCAGGAAGACTTTGTCATGGCCCTTGTGTGAGCTGCCATGTGATAACACTCTGCTTTGAGTGCTTTGAGACCCTCGTACCCGGAGTCACTCTGCTCGAGGAGAAAGTCAGCATCTTGCCATGCGGTGTCGCTGACGGCACAGCCAGCAGAAACACATGCCTGGAAGTAAGGCCCTGATTTGCCGTGCAGAAGCGGAGGCGTGCAGCAGTTTCCATGAGCCGGTGGCCTGTGTTCTGCGTACCTTTAACGGCAGCACAGTTTTCTGGACACCTAGGAGGCTAGCGTGGGCACCCTGTTGCCGGCAGGAACACTGAGTAGCCCCAGGCGCACCTGGGTCTGCTAAGCAACATCCAGTCCCGTAGCCCTTTAGAGCCCCTCTGTGCATGCCGAGCGTAGGGAAACGCACTGCACTCTCTTTTGGAGCGTCTTAATTTCCTCAGCACTCGCGCACGTTTACGAACACCGTTCTGGCACGTCCCACATGGCGTAGAAGTCTTAGGCGTTGCCTTAGTCTGAGCAGCACTCAGAGTAACCCTCGGCTTCGCATTCCATCTAGGACCTCCTGCCTGAAATCACCGTGCCTCCTAGAGGAAGTCGGCTTGCATTCTGACTGCAGGTTAAGTCCTGTTCTTCCTGTGGCACTGCAGGCTTTTGAATAGCCACAGGCCCAGAGGAGCAGCTACGGCGTTCCTTGGTTGAGGCAGTTCGCTTGATGCAGAACACCCTACTTCGAGAAGCTGATTCAGGGAAAGACACACAGGGGAACTTGTGTCTCTTTGGACTTGTTAGAAACACCAGTGGGGTATGCTGAGTGTGCCCATGGAAACGGGGGCCTGCTGGAACTAGCCGTGCTTTCCCATTTTGAAGGCTGCATTCATGCTGCCTTGAAGCTGCCTGACATTCCCTGCACTTGATAGGCCTGTAAACACTGTAAGAATGCTTCTGGGGAGAAAATGAATTTGCTGTCTAAACCAGGTGCTTCCGTGACTGCGGTGTGGTCAGCCTGACAAGCTCTAGCACTAAAAGGAAACTCAGCGTGTGAACCTGCCTCCAGTTTAAGCCCTTAGTAGCCATGTAGCTACGGAGGCATACAGCTCTTTCCATGAGTTCGTAGTGGCTTATATGCTTTATTATAAAGAAAGTACACTTCTGAGGACTCCTGCCCTCTCGGGTATGCATCATTTCCCCTCCAAGTTCACTGAGTACCTCCAGAGCCCTGTGGGCCAGCTGCGCAACTTCGAGGCCCATTTGTTGATCCCTCGGAGGCCGTCTGTGCGTGCCTACAGATGGGCAACACACTGTTCGTTCCTTGAGGAGAGCTACATTTCCAGAGACCTCGACCGGCCTCAGGAAGACATTGCTGGTGAGTCCGAAGTGCCCAGGAAGACTTTGTCATGGCCCTTGTGTGAGCTGCCATGTGATAACACTCTGCTTTGAGTGCTTTGAGACCCTCGTACCCGGAGTCACTCTGCTCGAGGAGAAAGTCAGCATCTTGCCATGCGGTGTCGCTGACGGCACACCCAGCAGAAACACATGCCTGGAAGTAAGGCCCTGATTTGCCGTGCAGAAGCGCAGGCGTGCAGCAGTTTCCATGAGCCGGTGGCCTGTGTTCTGCGTACCTTTAACGGCAGCACAGTTTTCTGGACACCTAGGAGGCTAGCGTGGGCACCCTGTTGCCGGCAGGAACACTGAGTAGCCCCAGGCGCACCTGGGTCTGCTAAGCAACATCCAGTCCCGTAGCCCTTTAGAGCCCCTCTGTGCATGCCGAGCGTAGGGAAACGCACTGCACTCTCTTTTGGAGCGTCTTAATTTCCTCAGCACTCGCGCACGTTTACGAACACCGTTCTGGCACGTCCCACATGGCGTAGAAGTCTTAGGCGTTGCCTTAGTCTGAGCAGCACTCAGAGTAACCCTCGGCTTCGCATTCCATCTAGGACCTCCTGCCTGAAATCACCGTGCCTCCTAGAGGAAGTCGGCTTGCATTCTGACTGCAGGTTAAGTCCTGTTCTTCCTGTGGCACTGCAGGCTTTTGAATAGCCACAGGCCCAGAGGAGCAGCTACGGCGTTCCTTGGTTGAGGCAGTTCGCTTGATGCAGAACACCCTACTTCGAGAAGCTGATTCAGGGAAAGACACACAGGGGAACTTGTGTCTCTTTGGACTTGTTAGAAACCACAGTGGGGTATGCTGAGTGTGCCCATGGAAACGGGGGCCTGCTGGAACTAGCCGTGCTTTCCCATTTTGAAGGCTGCATTCATGCTGCCTTGAAGCTGCCTGACATTCCCTGCTCTTCACAGGCCTGTAAACCCTGTAACAATGCTTCTGGGGAGAAAATGAATTTGCTGTCTAAACCAGGTGCTTCCGTGACTGCGGTGTGGTCAGCCTGACAAGCTCTAGCACTAAAAGGAAACTCAGCGTGTGAACTTGCCTCCAGTTTAAGCCCTTAGTAGCCATGTAGCTACGGAGGCATACAGCTCTTTCCATGAGTTCTTAGTGGCTTATATGCTTTATTTTAAAGGAAGTACACTTCTGAGGACTCCTAGTCGTCTCGGGTATGCATCATTTCCCCTCCAAGTTCACTGAGTACCTCCAGAGCCCTGTGTGCCGGCTGCGAAACTTCGAGTCCCATTTGTTGATCCCTCGGAGGCCCTCTGTGCGTGCCTGGAGACGGGCAACACACTGTTCGTTCCTTGAGGAGAGCTACATTTCCAGAGACCTCGACCGGCCTCAGGAAGACATTGCTGGTGAGTCCGAAGTGCCCAGGAAGACTTTGTCATGGCCCTTGTGTGAGCTGCCATGTGATAACACTCTGCTTTGAGTGCTTTGAGACCCTCGTACCCGGAGTCACTCTGCTCGAGGAGAAAGTCAGCATCTTGCCATGCGGTGTCGCTGACGGCACACCCAGCAGAAACACATGCCTGGAAGTAAGGCCCTGATTTGCCGTGCAGAAGCGCAGGCGTGCAGCAGTTTCCATGAGCCGGTGGCCTGTGTTCTGCGTACCTTTAACGGCAGCACAGTTTTCTGGACACCTAGGAGGCTAGCGTGGGCACCCTGTTGCCGGCAGGAACACTGAGTAGCCCCAGGCGCACCTGGGTCTGCTAAGCAACATCCAGTCCCGTAGCCCTTTAGAGCCCCTCTGTGCATGCCGAGCGTAGGGAAACGCACTGCACTCTCTTTTGAAGCGTCTTAATTTCCTCAGCACTCGGGCACGTTCACAAACACCGTTCTGGCACGTCCCACATGGCGTAGAAGTCTTAGGCGTTGCCTTAGTCTGAGCAGCACTCGGAGTAACCCTCGGCTTCGCATTCCATCTAGGACCTCCTGCCTGAAATCACCGTGCCTCCTAGAGGAAGTCGGCTTGCATTCTGACTGCAGGTTAAGTCCTGTTCTTCCTGTGGCACTGCAGGCTTTTGAATAGCCACAGGCCCAGAGGAGCAGCTACGGCGTTCCTTGGTTGAGGCAGTTCGCTTGATGCAGAACACCCTACTTCGAGAAGCTGATTCAGGAAAGACACACAGGGTAACTTGTGTCTCTTTGGACTTGTTAGAAACCACAGTGGGGTATGCTGAGTGTGCCCATGGAAACGGGGGCCTGCTGGAACTAGCCGTGCTTTCCCATTTTGAAGGCTGCATTCATGCTGCCTTGAAGCTGCCTGACATTCCCTGCACTTGATAGGCCTGTAAACACTGTAAGAATGCTTCTGGGGAGAAAATGAATTTGCTGTCTAAACCAGGTGCTTCCGTGACTGCGGTGTGGTCAGCCTGACAAGCTCTAGCACTAAAAGGAAACTCAGCGTGTGAACCTGCCTCCAGTTTAAGCCCTTAGTAGCCATGTAGCTACGGAGGCATACAGCTCTTTCCATGAGTTCGTAGTGGCTTATATGCTTTATTATAAAGGAAGTACACTTCTGAGGACTCCTGCCCTCTCGGGTATGCATCATTTCCCCTCCAAGTTCACTGAGTACCTCCAGAGCCCTGTGGGCCAGCTGCGCAACTTCGAGGCCCATTTGTTGATCCCTCGGAGGCCGTCTGTGCGTGCCTACAGATGGGCAACACACTGTTCGTTCCTTGAGGAGAGCTACATTTCCAGAGACCTCGACCGGCCTCAGGAAGACATTGCTGGTGAGTCCGAAGTGCCCAGGAAGACTTTGTCATGGCCCTTGTGTGAGCTGCCATGTGATAACACTCTGCTTTGAGTGCTTTGAGACCCTCGTACCCGGAGTCACTCTGCTCGAGGAGAAAGTCAGCATCTTGCCATGCGGTGTCGCTGACGGCACAGCCAGCAGAAACACATGCCTGGAAGTAAGGCCCTGATTTGCCGTGCAGAAGCGCAGGTGTGCAGCAGTTTCCATGAGCCGGTGGCCTGTGTTCTGCGTACCTTTAACGGCAGCACAGTTTTCTGGACACCTAGGAGGCTAGCGTGGGCACCCTGTTGCCGGCAGGAACACTGAGTAGCCCCAGGCGCACCTGGGTCTGCTAAGCAACATCCAGTCCCGTAGCCCTTTAGAGCCCCTCTGTGCATGCCGAGCGTAGGGAAACGCACTGCACTCTCTTTTGGAGCGTCTTAATTTCCTCAGCACTCGCGCACGTTTACGAACACCGTTCTGGCACGTCCCACATGGCGTAGAAGTCTTAGGCGTTGCCTTAGTCTGAGCAGCACTCAGAGTAACCCTCGGCTTCGCATTCCATCTAGGACCTCCTGCCTGAAATCACCGTGCCTCCTAGAGGAAGTCGGCTTGCATTCTGACTGCAGGTTAAGTCCTGTTCTTCCTGTGGCACTGCAGGCTTTTGAATAGCCACAGGCCCAGAGGAGCAGCTACGGCGTTCCTTGGTTGAGGCAGTTCGCTTGATGCAGAACACCCTACTTCGAGAAGCTGATTCAGGGAAAGACACACAGGGGAACTTGTGTCTCTTTGGACTTGTTAGAAACACCAGTGGGGTATGCTGAGTGTGCCCATGGAAACGGGGGCCTGCTGGAACTAGCCTTGCTTTCCCATTTTGAAGGCTGCATTCATGCTGCCTTGAAGCTGCCTGACATTCCCTGCTCTTCACAGGCCTGTAAACCCTGTAACAATGCTTCTGGGGAGAAAATGAATTTGCTGTCTAAACCAGGTGCTTCTGCGCCTGCGGTGTGGTCACCCTGACAAGCTCTAGCGCTAAAAGGAAACTCAACGTGTGAACTTGCCTCCAGCTTAGGTCTTTAGTACCCATATAGATACGGAGGCATGCAGCTCTTTCCATGAGTTCGTAGTGGCTTATATGCTTTATTATAAAGGAAGTACACTTCTGAGGACTCCTAGTCGTCTCGGGTATGCATCATTTCCCCTCCAAGTTCACTGAGTACCTCCAGAGCCCTGTGTGCCGGCTGCGAAACTTCGAGTCCCATTTGTTGATCCCTCGGAGGCCCTCTGTGCGTGCCTGGAGACGGGCAACACACTGTTCGTTCCTTGAGGAGAGCTACATTTCCAGAGACCTCGACCGGCCTCAGGAAGACATTGCTGCTGAGTCCGAAGTGCCCAGGAAGACTTTGTCATGGCCCTTGTGTGAGCTGCCATGTGATAACACTCTGCTTTGAGTGCTTTGAGACCCTCGTACCCGGAGTCACTCTGCTCGAGGAGAAAGTCAGCATCTTGCCATGCGGTGTCGCTGACGGCACAGCCAGCAGAAACACATGCCTGGAAGTAAGGCCCTGATTTGCCGTGCAGAAGCGCAGGTGTGCAGCAGTTTCCATGAGCCGGTGGCCTGTGTTCTGCGTACCTTTAACGGCAGCACAGTTTTCTGGACACCTAGGAGGCTAGCGTGGGCACCCTGTTGCCGGCAGGAACACTGAGTAGCCCCAGGCGCACCTGGGTCTGCTAAGCAACATCCAGTCCCGTAGCCCTTTAGAGCCCCTCTGTGCATGCCGAGCGTAGGGAAACGCACTGCACTCTCTTTTGAAGCGTCTTAATTTCCTCAGCACTCGGGCACGTTCACAAACACCGTTCTGGCACGTCCCACATGGCGTAGAAGTCTTAGGCGTTGCCTTAGTCTGAGCAGCACTCGGAGTAACCCTCGGCTTCGCATTCCATCTAGGACCTCCTGCCTGAAATCACCGTGCCTCCTAGAGGAAGTCGGCTTGCATTCTGACTGCAGGTTAAGTCCTGTTCTTCCTGTGGCACTGCAGGCTTTTGAATAGCCACAGGCCCAGAGGAGCAGCTACGGCGTTCCTTGGTTGAGGCAGTTCGCTTGATGCAGAACACCCTACTTCGAGAAGCTGATTCAGGGAAAGACACACAGGGGAACTTGTGTCTCTTTGGACTTGTTAGAAACCACAGTGGGGTATGCTGAGTGTGCCCATGGAAACGGGGGCCTGCTGGAACTAGCCGTGCTTTCCCATTTTGAAGGCTGCATTCATGCTGCCTTGAAGCTGCCTGACATTCCCTGCACTTGATAGGCCTGTAAACACTGTAAGAATGCTTCTGGGGAGAAAATGAATTTGCTGTCTAAACCAGGTGCTTCCGTGACTGCGGTGTGGTCAGCCTGACAAGCTCTAGCACTAAAAGGAAACTCAGCGTGTGAACCTGCCTCCAGTTTAAGCCCTTAGTAGCCATGTAGCTACGGAGGCATACAGCTCTTTCCATGAGTTCGTAGTGGCTTATATGCTTTATTATAAAGGAAGTACACTTCTGAGGACTCCTGCCCTCTCGGGTATGCATCATTTCCCCTCCAAGTTCACTGAGTACCTCCAGAGCCCTGTGGGCCAGCTGCGCAACTTCGAGGCCCATTTGTTGATCCCTCGGAGGCCGTCTGTGCGTGCCTACAGATGGGCAACACACTGTTCGTTCCTTGAGGAGAGCTACATTTCCAGAGACCTCGACCGGCCTCAGGAAGACATTGCTGGTGAGTCCGAAGTGCCCAGGAAGACTTTGTCATGGCCCTTGTGTGAGCTGCCATGTGATAACACTCTGCTTTGAGTGCTTTGAGACCCTCGTACCCGGAGTCACTCTGCTCGAGGAGAAAGTCAGCATCTTGCCATGCGGTGTCGCTGACGGCACACCCAGCAGAAACACATGCCTGGAAGTAAGGCCCTGATTTGCCGTGCAGAAGCGGAGGCGTGCAGCAGTTTCCATGAGCCGGTGGCCTGTGTTCTGCGTACCTTTAACGGCAGCACAGTTTTCTGGACACCTAGGAGGCTAGCGTGGGCACCCTGTTGCCGGCAGGAACACTGAGTAGCCCCAGGCGCACCTGGGTCTGCTAAGCAACATCCAGTCCCGTAGCCCTTTAGAGCCCCTCTGTGCATGCCGAGCGTAGGGAAACGCACTGCACTCTCTTTTGGAGCGTCTTAATTTCCTCAGCACTCGCGCACGTTTACGAACACCGTTCTGGCACGTCCCACATGGCGTAGAAGTCTTAGGCGTTGCCTTAGTCTGAGCAGCACTCAGAGTAACCCTCGGCTTCGCATTCCATCTAGGACCTCCTGCCTGAAATCACCGTGCCTCCTAGAGGAAGTCGGCTTGCATTCTGACTGCAGGTTAAGTCCTGTTCTTCCTGTGGCACTGCAGGCTTTTGAATAGCCACAGGCCCAGAGGAGCAGCTACGGCGTTCCTTGGTTGAGGCAGTTCGCTTGATGCAGAACACCCTACTTCGAGAAGCTGATTCAGGGAAAGACACACAGGGGAACTTGTGTCTCTTTGGACTTGTTAGAAACCACAGTGGGGTATGCTGAGTGTGCCCATGGAAACGGGGGCCTGCTGGAACTAGCCTTGCTTTCCCATTTTGAAGGCTGCATTCATGCTGCCTTGAAGCTGCCTGACATTCCCTGCTCTTCACAGGCCTGTAAACCCTGTAACAATGCTTCTGGGAGAAAATGAATTTGCTGTCTAAACCAGGTGCTTCCGTGACTGCGGTGTGGTCAGCCTGACAAGCTCTAGCACTAAAAGGAAACTCAGCGTGTGAACTTGCCTCCAGTTTAAGCCCTTAGTAGCCATGTAGCTACGGAGGCATACAGCTCTTTCCATGAGTTCTTAGTGGCTTATATGCTTTATTTTAAAGGAAGTACACTTCTGAGGACTCCTAGTCCTCTCGGGTATGCATCATTTCCCCTCCAAGTTCACTGAGTACCTCCAGAGCCCTGTGTGCCGGCTGCGAAACTTCGAGTCCCATTTGTTGATCCCTCGGAGGCCCTCTGTGCGTGCCTGGAGACGGGAAACACACTGTACGTTCCTTGAGGAGAGCTACATTTCCAGAGACCTCGAATGGCCTCAGGGCAACATTGCTGCTGAGTCCGAAGTGCCCAGGAAGACTTTGTCATGGCCCTTGTGTGAGCTGCCATGTGATAACACTCTGCTTTGAGTGCTTTGAGACCCTCGTACCCGGAGTCACTCTGCTCGAGGAGAAAGTCAGCATCTTGCCATGCGGTGTCGCTGACGGCACACCCAGCAGAAACACATGCCTGGAAGTAAGGCCCTGATTTGCCGTGCAGAAGCGCAGGTGTGCAGCAGTTTCCATGAGCCGGTGGCCTGTGTTCTGCGTACCTTTAACGGCAGCACAGTTTTCTGGACACCTAGGAGGCTAGCGTGGGCACCCTGTTGCCGGCAGGAACACTGAGTAGCCCCAGGCGCACCTGGGTCTGCTAAGCAACATCCAGTCCCGTAGCCCTTTAGAGCCCCTCTGTGCATGCCGAGCGTAGGGAAACGCACTGCACTCTCTTTTGAAGCGTCTTAATTTCCTCAGCACTCGGGCACGTTCACAAACACCGTTCTGGCACGTCCCACATGGCGTAGAAGTCTTAGGCGTTGCCTTAGTCTGAGCAGCACTCGGAGTAACCCTCGGCTTCGCATTCCATCTAGGACCTCCTGCCTGAAATCACCGTGCCTCCTAGAGGAAGTCGGCTTGCATTCTGACTGCAGGTTAAGTCCTGTTCTTCCTGTGGCACTGCAGGCTTTTGAATAGCCACAGGCCCAGAGGAGCAGCTACGGCGTTCCTTGGTTGAGGCAGTTCGCTTGATGCAGAACACCCTACTTCGAGAAGCTGATTCAGGGAAAGACACACAGGGGAACTTGTGTCTCTTTGGACTTGTTAGAAACCACAGTGGGGTATGCTGAGTGTGCCCATGGAAACGGGGGCCTGCTGGAACTAGCCGTGCTTTCCCATTTTGAAGGCTGCATTCATGCTGCCTTGAAGCTGCCTGACATTCCCTGCACTTGATAGGCCTGTAAACACTGTAAGAATGCTTCTGGGGAGAAAATGAATTTGCTGTCTAAACCAGGTGCTTCCGTGACTGCGGTGTGGTCAGCCTGACAAGCTCTAGCACTAAAAGGAAACTCAGCGTGTGAACCTGCCTCCAGTTTAAGCCCTTAGTAGCCATGTAGCTACGGAGGCATACAGCTCTTTCCATGAGTTCGTAGTGGCTTATATGCTTTATTATAAAGGAAGTACACTTCTGAGGACTCCTGCCCTCTCGGGTATGCATCATTTCCCCTCCAAGTTCACTGAGTACCTCCAGAGCCCTGTGGGCCAGCTGCGCAACTTCGAGGCCCATTTGTTGATCCCTCGGAGGCCGTCTGTGCGTGCCTACAGATGGGCAACACACTGTTCGTTCCTTGAGGAGAGCTACATTTCCAGAGACCTCGACCGGCCTCAGGAAGACATTGCTGCTGAGTCCGAAGTGCCCAGGAAGACTTTGTCATGGCCCTTGTGTGAGCTGCCATGTGATAACACTCTGCTTTGAGTGCTTTGAGACCCTCGTACCCGGAGTCACTCTGCTCGAGGAGAAAGTCAGCATCTTGCCATGCGGTGTCGCTGACGGCACAGCCAGCAGAAACACATGCCTGGAAGTAAGGCCCTGATTTGCCGTGCAGAAGCGCAGGTGTGCAGCAGTTTCCATGAGCCGGTGGCCTGTGTTCTGCGTACCTTTAACGGCAGCACAGTTTTCTGGACACCTAGGAGGCTAGCGTGGGCACCCTGTTGCCGGCAGGAACACTGAGTAGCCCCAGGCGCACCTGGGTCTGCTAAGCAACATCCAGTCCCGTAGCCCTTTAGAGCCCCTCTGTGCATGCCGAGCGTAGGGAAACGCACTGCACTCTCTTTTGAAGCGTCTTAATTTCCTCAGCACTCGGGCACGTTCACGAACACCGTTCTGGCACGTCCCACATGGCGTAGAAGTCTTAGGCGTTGCCTTAGTCTGAGCAGCACTCGGAGTAACCCTCGGCTTCGCATTCCATCTAGGACCTCCTGCCTGAAATCACCGTGCCTCCTAGAGGAAGTCGGCTTGCATTCTGACTGCAGGTTAAGTCCTGTTCTTCCTGTGGCACTGCAGGCTTTTGAATAGCCACAGGCCCAGAGGAGCAGCTACGGCGTTCCTTGGTTGAGGCAGTTCGCTTGATGCAGAACACCCTACTTCGAGAAGCTGATTCAGGGAAAGACACACAGGGGAACTTGTGTCTCTTTGGACTTGTTAGAAACCACAGTGGGGTATGCTGAGTGTGCCCATGGAAACGGGGGCCTGCTGGAACTAGCCGTGCTTTCCCATTTTGAAGGCTGCATTCATGCTGCCTTGAAGCTGCCTGACATTCCCTGCACTTGATAGGCCTGTAAACACTGTAAGAATGCTTCTGGGGAGAAAATGAATTTGCTGTCTAAACCAGGTGCTTCCGTGACTGCGGTGTGGTCAGCCTGACAAGCTCTAGCACTAAAAGGAAACTCAGCGTGTGAACCTGCCTCCAGTTTAAGCCCTTAGTAGCCATGTAGCTACGGAGGCATACAGCTCTTTCCATGAGTTCGTAGTGGCTTATATGCTTTATTATAAAGGAAGTACACTTCTGAGGACTCCTGCCCTCTCGGGTATGCATCATTTCCCCTCCAAGTTCACTGAGTACCTCCAGAGCCCTGTGGGCCAGCTGCGCAACTTCGAGGCCCATTTGTTGATCCCTCGGAGGCCGTCTGTGCGTGCCTACAGATGGGCAACACACTGTTCGTTCCTTGAGGAGAGCTACATTTCCAGAGACCTCGACCGGCCTCAGGAAGACATTGCTGCTGAGTCCGAAGTGCCCAGGAAGACTTTGTCATGGCCCTTGTGTGAGCTGCCATGTGATAACACTCTGCTTTGAGTGCTTTGAGACCCTCGTACCCGGAGTCACTCTGCTCGAGGAGAAAGTCAGCATCTTGCCATGCGGTGTCGCTGACGGCACACCCAGCAGAAACACATGCCTGGAAGTAAGGCCCTGATTTGCCGTGCAGAAGCGGAGGCGTGCAGCAGTTTCCATGAGCCGGTGGCCTGTGTTCTGCGTACCTTTAACGGCAGCACAGTTTTCTGGACACCTAGGAGGCTAGCGTGGGCACCCTGTTGCCGGCAGGAACACTGAGTAGCCCCAGGCGCACCTGGGTCTGCTAAGCAACATCCAGTCCCGTAGCCCTTTAGAGCCCCTCTGTGCATGCCGAGCGTAGGGAAACGCACTGCACTCTCTTTTGAAGCGTCTTAATTTCCTCAGCACTCGGGCACGTTCACAAACACCGTTCTGGCACGTCCCACATGGCGTAGAAGTCTTAGGCGTTGCCTTAGTCTGAGCAGCACTCGGAGTAACCCTCGGCTTCGCATTCCATCTAGGACCTCCTGCCTGAAATCACCGTGCCTCCTAGAGGAAGTCGGCTTGCATTCTGACTGCAGGTTAAGTCCTGTTCTTCCTGTGGCACTGCAGGCTTTTGAATAGCCACAGGCCCAGAGGAGCAGCTACGGCGTTCCTTGGTTGAGGCAGTTCGCTTGATGCAGAACACCCTACTTCGAGAAGCTGATTCAGGGAAAGACACACAGGGGAACTTGTGTCTCTTTGGACTTGTTAGAAACCACAGTGGGGTATGCTGAGTGTGCCCATGGAAACGGGGGCCTGCTGGAACTAGCCGTGCTTTCCCATTTTGAAGGCTGCATTCATGCTGCCTTGAAGCTGCCTGACATTCCCTGCTCTTCACAGGCCTGTAAACCCTGTAACAATGCTTCTGGGAGAAAATGAATTTGCTGTCTAAACCAGGTGCTTCCGTGACTGCGGTGTGGTCAGCCTGACAAGCTCTAGCACTAAAAGGAAACTCAGCGTGTGAACTTGCCTCCAGTTTAAGCCCTTAGTAGCCATGTAGCTACGGAGGCATACAGCTCTTTCCATGAGTTCTTAGTGGCTTATATGCTTTATTTTAAAGGAAGTACACTTCTGAGGACTCCTAGTCCTCTCGGGTATGCATCATTTCCCCTCCAAGTTCACTGAGTACCTCCAGAGCCCTGTGTGCCGGCTGCGAAACTTCGAGTCCCATTTGTTGATCCCTCGGAGGCCCTCTGTGCGTGCCTGGAGACGGGAAACACACTGTACGTTCCTTGAGGAGAGCTACATTTCCAGAGACCTCGAATGGCCTCAGGGCAACATTGCTGCTGAGTCCGAAGTGCCCAGGAAGACTTTGTCATGGCCCTTGTGTGAGCTGCCATGTGATAACACTCTGCTTTGAGTGCTTTGAGACCCTCGTACCCGGAGTCACTCTGCTCGAGGAGAAAGTCAGCATCTTGCCATGCGGTGTCGCTGACGGCACAGCCAGCAGAAACACATGCCTGGAAGTAAGGCCCTGATTTGCCGTGCAGAAGCGCAGGTGTGCAGCAGTTTCCATGAGCCGGTGGCCTGTGTTCTGCGTACCTTTAACGGCAGCACAGTTTTCTGGACACCTAGGAGGCTAGCGTGGGCACCCTGTTGCCGGCAGGAACACTGAGTAGCCCCAGGCGCACCTGGGTCTGCTAAGCAACATCCAGTCCCGTAGCCCTTTAGAGCCCCTCTGTGCATGCCGAGCGTAGGGAAACGCACTGCACTCTCTTTTGAAGCGTCTTAATTTCCTCAGCACTCGGGCACGTTCACAAACACCGTTCTGGCACGTCCCACATGGCGTAGAAGTCTTAGGCGTTGCCTTAGTCTGAGCAGCACTCGGAGTAACCCTCGGCTTCGCATTCCATCTAGGACCTCCTGCCTGAAATCACCGTGCCTCCTAGAGGAAGTCGGCTTGCATTCTGACTGCAGGTTAAGTCCTGTTCTTCCTGTGGCACTGCAGGCTTTTGAATAGCCACAGGCCCAGAGGAGCAGCTACGGCGTTCCTTGGTTGAGGCAGTTCGCTTGATGCAGAACACCCTACTTCGAGAAGCTGATTCAGGGAAAGACACACAGGGGAACTTGTGTCTCTTTGGACTTGTTAGAAACCACAGTGGGGTATGCTGAGTGTGCCCATGGAAACGGGGGCCTGCTGGAACTAGCCGTGCTTTCCCATTTTGAAGGCTGCATTCATGCTGCCTTGAAGCTGCCTGACATTCCCTGCACTTGATAGGCCTGTAAACACTGTAAGAATGCTTCTGGGGAGAAAATGAATTTGCTGTCTAAACCAGGTGCTTCCGTGACTGCGGTGTGGTCAGCCTGACAAGCTCTAGCACTAAAAGGAAACTCAGCGTGTGAACCTGCCTCCAGTTTAAGCCCTTAGTAGCCATGTAGCTACGGAGGCATACAGCTCTTTCCATGAGTTCGTAGTGGCTTATATGCTTTATTATAAAGGAAGTACACTTCTGAGGACTCCTGCCCTCTCGGGTATGCATCATTTCCCCTCCAAGTTCACTGAGTACCTCCAGAGCCCTGTGGGCCAGCTGCGCAACTTCGAGGCCCATTTGTTGATCCCTCGGAGGCCGTCTGTGCGTGCCTACAGATGGGCAACACACTGTTCGTTCCTTGAGGAGAGCTACATTTCCAGAGACCTCGACCGGCCTCAGGAAGACATTGCTGGTGAGTCCGAAGTGCCCAGGAAGACTTTGTCATGGCCCTTGTGTGAGCTGCCATGTGATAACACTCTGCTTTGAGTGCTTTGAGACCCTCGTACCCGGAGTCACTCTGCTCGAGGAGAAAGTCAGCATCTTGCCATGCGGTGTCGCTGACGGCACACCCAGCAGAAACACATGCCTGGAAGTAAGGCCCTGATTTGCCGTGCAGAAGCGGAGGCGTGCAGCAGTTTCCATGAGCCGGTGGCCTGTGTTCTGCGTACCTTTAACGGCAGCACAGTTTTCTGGACACCTAGGAGGCTAGCGTGGGCACCCTGTTGCCGGCAGGAACACTGAGTAGCCCCAGGCGCACCTGGGTCTGCTAAGCAACATCCAGTCCCGTAGCCCTTTAGAGCCCCTCTGTGCATGCCGAGCGTAGGGAAACGCACTGCACTCTCTTTTGGAGCGTCTTAATTTCCTCAGCACTCGCGCACGGTTACGAACACCGTTCTGGCACGTCCCACATGGCGTAGAAGTCTTAGGCGTTGCCTTAGTCTGAGCAGCACTCAGAGTAACCCTCGGCTTCGCATTCCATCTAGGACCTCCTGCCTGAAATCACCGTGCCTCCTAGAGGAAGTCGGCTTGCATTCTGACTGCAGGTTAAGTCCTGTTCTTCCTGTGGCACTGCAGGCTTTTGAATAGCCACAGGCCCAGAGGAGCAGCTACGGCGTTCCTTGGTTGAGGCAGTTCGCTTGATGCAGAACACCCTACTTCGAGAAGCTGATTCAGGGAAAGACACACAGGGGAACTTGTGTCTCTTTGGACTTGTTAGAAACCACAGTGGGGTATGCTGAGTGTGCCCATGGAAACGGGGGCCTGCTGGAACTAGCCGTGCTTTCCCATTTTGAAGGCTGCATTCATGCTGCCTTGAAGCTGCCTGACATTCCCTGCTCTTCACAGGCCTGTAAACCCTGTAACAATGCTTCTGGGGAGAAAATGAATTTGCTGTCTAAACCAGGTGCTTCCGTGACTGCGGTGTGGTCAGCCTGACAAGCTCTAGCACTAAAAGGAAACTCAGCGTGTGAACTTGCCTCCAGTTTAAGCCCTTAGTAGCCATGTAGCTACGGAGGCATACAGCTCTTTCCATGAGTTCTTAGTGGCTTATATGCTTTATTTTAAAGGAAGTACACTTCTGAGGACTCCTAGTCGTCTCGGGTATGCATCATTTCCCCTCCAAGTTCACTGAGTACCTCCAGAGCCCTGTGTGCCGGCTGCGAAACTTCGAGTCCCATTTGTTGATCCCTCGGAGGCCGTCTGTGCGTGCCTGGAGACGGGCAACACACTGTACGTTCCTTGAGGAGAGCTACATTTCCAGAGACCTCGAATGGCCTCAGGACAACATTGCTGCTGAGTCCGAAGTGCCCAGGAAGACTTTGTCATGGCCCTTGTGTGAGCTGCCATGTGATAACACTCTGCTTTGAGTGCTTTGAGACCCTCGTACCCGGAGTCACTCTGCTCGAGGAGAAAGTCAGCATCTTGCCATGCGGTGTCGCTGACGGCACAGCCAGCAGAAACACATGCCTGGAAGTAAGGCCCTGATTTGCCGTGCAGAAGCGCAGGTGTGCAGCAGTTTCCATGAGCCGGTGGCCTGTGTTCTGCGTACCTTTAACGGCAGCACAGTTTTCTGGACACCTAGGAGGCTAGCGTGGGCACCCTGTTGCCGGCAGGAACACTGAGTAGCCCCAGGCGCACCTGGGTCTGCTAAGCAACATCCAGTCCCGTAGCCCTTTAGAGCCCCTCTGTGCATGCCGAGCGTAGGGAAACGCACTGCACTCTCTTTTGAAGCGTCTTAATTTCCTCAGCACTCGGGCACGTTCACAAACACCGTTCTGGCACGTCCCACATGGCGTAGAAGTCTTAGGCGTTGCCTTAGTCTGAGCAGCACTCAGAGTAACCCTCGGCTTCGCATTCCATCTAGGACCTCCTGCCTGAAATCACCGTGCCTCCTAGAGGAAGTCGGCTTGCATTCTGACTGCAGGTTAAGTCCTGTTCTTCCTGTGGCACTGCAGGCTTTTGAATAGCCACAGGCCCAGAGGAGCAGCTACGGCGTTCCTTGGTTGAGGCAGTTCGCTTGATGCAGAACACCCTACTTCGAGAAGCTGATTCAGGGAAAGACACACAGGGGAACTTGTGTCTCTTTGGACTTGTTAGAAACCACAGTGGGGTATGCTGAGTGTGCCCATGGAAACGGGGGCCTGCTGGAACTAGCCGTGCTTTCCCATTTTGAAGGCTGCATTCATGCTGCCTTGAAGCTGCCTGACATTCCCTGCACTTGATAGGCCTGTAAACACTGTAAGAATGCTTCTGGGGAGAAAATGAATTTGCTGTCTAAACCAGGTGCTTCCGTGACTGCGGTGTGGTCAGCCTGACAAGCTCTAGCACTAAAAGGAAACTCAGCGTGTGAACCTGCCTCCAGTTTAAGCCCTTAGTAGCCATGTAGCTACGGAGGCATACAGCTCTTTCCATGAGTTCGTAGTGGCTTATATGCTTTATTTTAAAGGAAGTACACTTCTGAGGACTCCTAGTCGTCTCGGGTATGCATCATTTCCCCTCCAAGTTCACTGAGTACCTCCAGAGCCCTGTGTGCCGGCTGCGAAACTTCGAGTCCCATTTGTTGATCCCTCGGAGGCCGTCTGTGCGTGCCTGGAGACGGGCAACACACTGTTCGTTCCTTGAGGAGAGCTACATTTCCAGAGACCTCGACCGGCCTCAGGAAGACATTGCTGCTGAGTCCGAAGTGCCCAGGAAGACTTTGTCATGGCCCTTGTGTGAGCTGCCATGTGATAACACTCTGCTTTGAGTGCTTTGAGACCCTCGTACCCGGAGTCACTCTGCTCGAGGAGAAAGTCAGCATCTTGCCATGCGGTGTCGCTGACGGCACAGCCAGCAGAAACACATGCCTGGAAGTAAGGCCCTGATTTGCCGTGCAGAAGCGCAGGTGTGCAGCAGTTTCCATGAGCCGGTGGCCTGTGTTCTGCGTACCTTTAACGGCAGCACAGTTTGCTGGACACCTAGGAGGCTAGCGTGGGCACCCTGTTGCCGGCAGGAACACTGAGTAGCCCCAGGCGCACCTGGGTCTGCTAAGCAACATCCAGTCCCGTAGCCCTTTAGAGCCCCTCTGTGCATGCCGAGCGTAGGGAAACGCACTGCACTCTCTTTTGAAGCGTCTTAATTTCCTCAGCACTCGGGCACGTTCACAAACACCGTTCTGGCACGTCCCACATGGCGTAGAAGTCTTAGGCGTTGCCTTAGTCTGAGCAGCACTCGGAGTAACCCTCGGCTTCGCATTCCATCTAGGACCTCCTGCCTGAAATCACCGTGCCTCCTAGAGGAAGTCGGCTTGCATTCTGACTGCAGGTTAAGTCCTGTTCTTCCTGTGGCACTGCAGGCTTTTGAATAGCCACAGGCCCAGAGGAGCAGCTACGGCGTTCCTTGGTTGAGGCAGTTCGCTTGATGCAGAACACCCTACTTCGAGAAGCTGATTCAGGGAAAGACACACAGGGGAACTTGTGTCTCTTTGGACTTGTTAGAAACCACAGTGGGGTATGCTGAGTGTGCCCATGGAAACGGGGGCCTGCTGGAACTAGCCGTGCTTTCCCATTTTGAAGGCTGCATTCATGCTGCCTTGAAGCTGCCTGACATTCCCTGCACTTGATAGGCCTGTAAACACTGTAAGAATGCTTCTGGGGAGAAAATGAATTTGCTGTCTAAACCAGGTGCTTCCGTGACTGCGGTGTGGTCAGCCTGACAAGCTCTAGCACTAAAAGGAAACTCAGCGTGTGAACCTGCCTCCAGTTTAAGCCCTTAGTAGCCATGTAGCTACGGAGGCATACAGCTCTTTCCATGAGTTCGTAGTGGCTTATATGCTTTATTATAAAGGAAGTACACTTCTGAGGACTCCTGCCCTCTCGGGTATGCATCATTTCCCCTCCAAGTTCACTGAGTACCTCCAGAGCCCTGTGGGCCCGCTGCGCAACTTCGAGGCCCATTTGTTGATCCCTCGGAGGCCGTCTGTGCGTGCCTACAGATGGGCAACACACTGTTCGTTCCTTGAGGAGAGCTACATTTCCAGAGACCTCGACCGGCCTCAGGAAGACATTGCTGGTGAGTCCGAAGTGCCCAGGAAGACTTTGTCATGGCCCTTGTGTGAGCTGCCATGTGATAACACTCTGCTTTGAGTGCTTTGAGACCCTCGTACCCGGAGTCACTCTGCTCGAGGAGAAAGTCAGCATCTTGCCATGCGGTGTCGCTGACGGCACACCCAGCAGAAACACATGCCTGGAAGTAAGGCCCTGATTTGCCGTGCAGAAGCGGAGGCGTGCAGCAGTTTCCATGAGCCGGTGGCCTGTGTTCTGCATACCTTTAACGGCAGCACAGTTTTCTGGACACCTAGGAGGCTAGCGTGGGCACCCTGTTGCCGGCAGGAACACTGAGTAGCCCCAGGCGCACCTGGGTCTGCTAAGCAACATCCAGTCCCGTAGCCCTTTAGAGCCCCTCTGTGCATGCCGAGCGTAGGGAAACGCACTGCACTCTCTTTTGGAGCGTCTTAATTTCCTCAGCACTCGCGCACGTTTACGAACACCGTTCTGGCACGTCCCACATGGCGTAGAAGTCTTAGGCGTTGCCTTAGTCTGAGCAGCACTCGGAGTAACCCTCGGCTTCGCATTCCATCTAGGACCTCCTGCCTGAAATCACCGTGCCTCCTAGAGGAAGTCGGCTTGCATTCTGACTGCAGGTTAAGTCCTGTTCTTCCTGTGGCACTTCAGGCTTTTGAATAGCCACAGGCCCAGAGGAGCAGCTACGGCGTTCCTTGGTTGAGGCAGTTCGCTTGATGCAGAACACCCTACTTCGAGAAGCTGATTCAGGGAAAGACACACAGGGGAACTTGTGTCTCTTTGGACTTGTTAGAAACCACAGTGGGGTATGCTGAGTGTGCCCATGGAAACGGGGGCCTGCTGGAACTAGCCGTGCTTTCCCATTTTGAAGGCTGCATTCATGCTGCCTTGAAGCTGCCTGACATTCCCTGCTCTTCACAGGCCTGTAAACCCTGTAACAATGCTTCTGGGGAGAAAATGAATTTGCTGTCTAAACCAGGTGCTTCCGTGACTGCGGTGTGGTCAGCCTGACAAGCTCTAGCACTAAAAGGAAACTCAGCGTGTGAACTTGCCTCCAGTTTAAGCCCTTAGTAGCCATGTAGCTACGGAGGCATACAGCTCTTTCCATGAGTTCTTAGTGGCTTATATGCTTTATTTTAAAGGAAGTACACTTCTGAGGACTCCTAGTCGTCTCGGGTATGCATCATTTCCCCTCCAAGTTCACTGAGTACCTCCAGAGCCCTGTGTGCCGGCTGCGAAACTTCGAGTCCCATTTGTTGATCCCTCGGAGGCCGTCTGTGCGTGCCTGGAGACGGGCAACACACTGTACGTTCCTTGAGGAGAGCTACATTTCCAGAGACCTCGAATGGCCTCAGGACAACATTGCTGCTGAGTCCGAAGTGCCCAGGAAGACTTTGTCATGGCCCTTGTGTGAGCTGCCATGTGATAACACTCTGCTTTGAGTGCTTTGAGACCCTCGTACCCGGAGTCACTCTGCTCGAGGAGAAAGTCAGCATCTTGCCATGCGGTGTCGCTGACGGCACAGCCAGCAGAAACACATGCCTGGAAGTAAGGCCCTGATTTGCCGTGCAGAAGCGCAGGTGTGCAGCAGTTTCCATGAGCCGGTGGCCTGTGTTCTGCGTACCTTTAACGGCAGCACAGTTTTCTGGACACCTAGGAGGCTAGCGTGGGCACCCTGTTGCCGGCAGGAACACTGAGTAGCCCCAGGCGCACCTGGGTCTGCTAAGCAACATCCAGTCCCGTAGCCCTTTAGAGCCCCTCTGTGCATGCCGAGCGTAGGGAAACGCACTGCACTCTCTTTTGAAGCGTCTTAATTTCCTCAGCACTCGGGCACGTTCACAAACACCGTTCTGGCACGTCCCACATGGCGTAGAAGTCTTAGGCGTTGCCTTAGTCTGAGCAGCACTCGGAGTAACCCTCGGCTTCGCATTCCATCTAGGACCTCCTGCCTGAAATCACCGTGCCTCCTAGAGGAAGTCGGCTTGCATTCTGACTGCAGGTTAAGTCCTGTTCTTCCTGTGGCACTGCAGGCTTTTGAATAGCCACAGGCCCAGAGGAGCAGCTACGGCGTTCCTTGGTTGAGGCAGTTCGCTTGATGCAGAACACCCTACTTCGAGAAGCTGATTCAGGGAAAGACACACAGGGGAACTTGTGTCTCTTTGGACTTGTTAGAAACCACAGTGGGGTATGCTGAGTGTGCCCATGGAAACGGGGGCCTGCTGGAACTAGCCGTGCTTTCCCATTTTGAAGGCTGCATTCATGCTGCCTTGAAGCTGCCTGACATTCCCTGCACTTGATAGGCCTGTAAACACTGTAAGAATGCTTCTGGGGAGAAAATGAATTTGCTGTCTAAACCAGGTGCTTCCGTGACTGCGGTGTGGTCAGCCTGACAAGCTCTAGCACTAAAAGGAAACTCAGCGTGTGAACCTGCCTCCAGTTTAAGCCCTTAGTAGCCATGTAGCTACGGAGGCATACAGCTCTTTCCATGAGTTCGTAGTGGCTTATATGCTTTATTATAAAGGAAGTACACTTCTGAGGACTCCTGCCCTCTCGGGTATGCATCATTTCCCCTCCAAGTTCACTGAGTACCTCCAGAGCCCTGTGGGCCCGCTGCGCAACTTCGAGGCCCATTTGTTGATCCCTCGGAGGCCGTCTGTGCGTGCCTACAGATGGGCAACACACTGTTCGTTCCTTGAGGAGAGCTACATTTCCAGAGACCTCGACCGGCCTCAGGAAGACATTGCTGCTGAGTCCGAAGTGCCCAGGAAGACTTTGTCATGGCCCTTGTGTGAGCTGCCATGTGATAACACTCTGCTTTGAGTGCTTTGAGACCCTCGTACCCGGAGTCACTCTGCTCGAGGAGAAAGTCAGCATCTTGCCATGCGGTGTCGCTGACGGCACACCCAGCAGAAACACATGCCTGGAAGTAAGGCCCTGATTTGCCGTGCAGAAGCGGAGGCGTGCAGCAGTTTCCATGAGCCGGTGGCCTGTGTTCTGCATACCTTTAACGGCAGCACAGTTTTCTGGACACCTAGGAGGCTAGCGTGGGCACCCTGTTGCCGGCAGGAACACTGAGTAGCCCCAGGCGCACCTGGGTCTGCTAAGCAACATCCAGTCCCGTAGCCCTTTAGAGCCCCTCTGTGCATGCCGAGCGTAGGGAAACGCACTGCACTCTCTTTTGGAGCGTCTTAATTTCCTCAGCACTCGCGCACGTTTACGAACACCGTTCTGGCACGTCCCACATGGCGTAGAAGTCTTAGGCGTTGCCTTAGTCTGAGCAGCACTCAGAGTAACCCTCGGCTTCGCATTCCATCTAGGACCTCCTGCCTGAAATCACCGTGCCTCCTAGAGGAAGTCGGCTTGCATTCTGACTGCAGGTTAAGTCCTGTTCTTCCTGTGGCACTGCAGGCTTTTGAATAGCCACAGGCCCAGAGGAGCAGCTACGGCGTTCCTTGGTTGAGGCAGTTCGCTTGATGCAGAACACCCTACTTCGAGAAGCTGATTCAGGGAAAGACACACAGGGGAACTTGTGTCTCTTTGGACTTGTTAGAAACCACAGTGGGGTATGCTGAGTGTGCCCATGGAAACGGGGGCCTGCTGGAACTAGCCGTGCTTTCCCATTTTGAAGGCTGCATTCATGCTGCCTTGAAGCTGCCTGACATTCCCTGCTCTTCACAGGCCTGTAAACCCTGTAACAATGCTTCTGGGGAGAAAATGAATTTGCTGTCTAAACCAGGTGCTTCCGTGACTGCGGTGTGGTCAGCCTGACAAGCTCTAGCACTAAAAGGAAACTCAGCGTGTGAACTTGCCTCCAGTTTAAGCCCTTAGTAGCCATGTAGCTACGGAGGCATACAGCTCTTTCCATGAGTTCTTAGTGGCTTATATGCTTTATTTTAAAGGAAGTACACTTCTGAGGACTCCTAGTCGTCTCGGGTATGCATCATTTCCCCTCCAAGTTCACTGAGTACCTCCAGAGCCCTGTGTGCCGGCTGCGAAACTTCGAGTCCCATTTGTTGATCCCTCGGAGGCCGTCTGTGCGTGCCTGGAGACGGGCAACACACTGTACGTTCCTTGAGGAGAGCTACATTTCCAGAGACCTCGAATGGCCTCAGGACAACATTGCTGCTGAGTCCGAAGTGCCCAGGAAGACTTTGTCATGGCCCTTGTGTGAGCTGCCATGTGATAACACTCTGCTTTGAGTGCTTTGAGACCCTCGTACCCGGAGTCACTCTGCTCGAGGAGAAAGTCAGCATCTTGCCATGCGGTGTCGCTGACGGCACAGCCAGCAGAAACACATGCCTGGAAGTAAGGCCCTGATTTGCCGTGCAGAAGCGCAGGTGTGCAGCAGTTTCCATGAGCCGGTGGCCTGTGTTCTGCGTACCTTTAACGGCAGCACAGTTTTCTGGACACCTAGGAGGCTAGCGTGGGCACCCTGTTGCCGGCAGGAACACTGAGTAGCCCCAGGCGCACCTGGGTCTGCTAAGCAACATCCAGTCCCGTAGCCCTTTAGAGCCCCTCTGTGCATGCCGAGCGTAGGGAAACGCACTGCACTCTCTTTTGAAGCGTCTTAATTTCCTCAGCACTCGGGCACGTTCACAAACACCGTTCTGGCACGTCCCACATGGCGTAGAAGTCTTAGGCGTTGCCTTAGTCTGAGCAGCACTCGGAGTAACCCTCGGCTTCGCATTCCATCTAGGACCTCCTGCCTGAAATCACCGTGCCTCCTAGAGGAAGTCGGCTTGCATTCTGACTGCAGGTTAAGTCCTGTTCTTCCTGTGGCACTGCAGGCTTTTGAATAGCCACAGGCCCAGAGGAGCAGCTACGGCGTTCCTTGGTTGAGGCAGTTCGCTTGATGCAGAACACCCTACTTCGAGAAGCTGATTCAGGGAAAGACACACAGGGGAACTTGTGTCTCTTTGGACTTGTTAGAAACCACAGTGGGGTATGCTGAGTGTGCCCATGGAAACGGGGGCCTGCTGGAACTAGCCGTGCTTTCCCATTTTGAAGGCTGCATTCATGCTGCCTTGAAGCTGCCTGACATTCCCTGCACTTGATAGGCCTGTAAACACTGCAAGAATGCTTCTGGGGAGAAAATGAATTTGCTGTCTAAACCAGGTGCTTCCGTGACTGCGGTGTGGTCAGCCTGACAAGCTCTAGCACTAAAAGGAAACTCAGCGTGTGAACCTGCCTCCAGTTTAAGCCCTTAGTAGCCATGTAGCTACGGAGGCATACAGCTCTTTCCATGAGTTCGTAGTGGCTTATATGCTTTATTATAAAGGAAGTACACTTCTGAGGACTCCTGCCCTCTCGGGTATGCATCATTTCCCCTCCAAGTTCACTGAGTACCTCCAGAGCCCTGTGGGCCAGCTGCGCAACTTCGAGGCCCATTTGTTGATCCCTCGGAGGCCGTCTGTGCGTACCTACAGATGGGCAACACACTGTTCGTTCCTTGAGGAGAGCTACATTTCCAGAGACCTCGACCGGCCTCAGGAAGACATTGCTGGTGAGTCCGAAGTGCCCAGGAAGACTTTGTCATGGCCCTTGTGTGAGCTGCCATGTGATAACACTCTGCTTTGAGTGCTTTGAGACCCTCGTACCCGGAGTCACTCTGCTCGAGGAGAAAGTCAGCATCTTGCCATGCGGTGTCGCTGACGGCACACCCAGCAGAAACACGTGCCTGGAAGTAAGGCCCTGATTTGCCGTGCAGAAGCGGAGGCGTGCAGCAGTTTCCATGAGCCGGTGGCCTGTGTTCTGCATACCTTTAACGGCAGCACAGTTTTCTGGACACCTAGGAGGCTAGCGTGGGCACCCTGTTGCCGGCAGGAACACTGAGTAGCCCCAGGCGCACCTGGGTCTGCTAAGCAACATCCAGTCCCGTAGCCCTTTAGAGCCCCTCTGTGCATGCCGAGCGTAGGGAAACGCACTGCACTCTCTTTTGGAGCGTCTTAATTTCCTCAGCACTCGCGCACGTTTACGAACACCGTTCTGGCACGTCCCACATGGCGTAGAAGTCTTAGGCGTTGCCTTAGTCTGAGCAGCACTCAGAGTAACCCTCGGCTTCGCATTCCATCTAGGACCTCCTGCCTGAAATCACCGTGCCTCCTAGAGGAAGTCGGCTTGCATTCTGACTGCAGGTTAAGTCCTGTTCTTCCTGTGGCACTGCAGGCTTTTGAATAGCCACAGGCCCAGAGGAGCAGCTACGGCGTTCCTTGGTTGAGGCAGTTCGCTTGATGCAGAACACCCTACTTCGAGAAGCTGATTCAGGGAAAGACACACAGGGGAACTTGTGTCTCTTTGGACTTGTTAGAAACCACAGTGGGGTATGCTGAGTGTGCCCATGGAAACGGGGGCCTGCTGGAACTAGCCGTGCTTTCCCATTTTGAAGGCTGCATTCATGCTGCCTTGAAGCTGCCTGACATTCCCTGCTCTTCACAGGCCTGTAAACCCTGTAACAATGCTTCTGGGGAGAAAATGAATTTGCTGTCTAAACCAGGTGCTTCCGTGACTGCGGTGTGGTCAGCCTGACAAGCTCTAGCACTAAAAGGAAACTCAGCGTGTGAACTTGCCTCCAGTTTAAGCCCTTAGTAGCCATGTAGCTACGGAGGCATACAGCTCTTTCCATGAGTTCTTAGTGGCTTATATGCTTTATTTTAAAGGAAGTACACTTCTGAGGACTCCTAGTCGTCTCGGGTATGCATCATTTCCCCTCCAAGTTCACTGAGTACCTCCAGAGCCCTGTGTGCCGGCTGCGAAACTTCGAGTCCCATTTGTTGATCCCTCGGAGGCCGTCTGTGCGTGCCTGGAGACGGGCAACACACTGTACGTTCCTTGAGGAGAGCTACATTTCCAGAGACCTCGAATGGCCTCAGGACAACATTGCTGCTGAGTCCGAAGTGCCCAGGAAGACTTTGTCATGGCCCTTGTGTGAGCTGCCATGTGATAACACTCTGCTTTGAGTGCTTTGAGACCCTCGTACCCGGAGTCACTCTGCTCGAGGAGAAAGTCAGCATCTTGCCATGCGGTGTCGCTGACGGCACAGCCAGCAGAAACACATGCCTGGAAGTAAGGCCCTGATTTGCCGTGCAGAAGCGCAGGTGTGCAGCAGTTTCCATGAGCCGGTGGCCTGTGTTCTGCGTACCTTTAACGGCAGCACAGTTTTCTGGACACCTAGGAGGCTAGCGTGGGCACCCTGTTGCCGGCAGGAACACTGAGTAGCCCCAGGCGCACCTGGGTCTGCTAAGCAACATCCAGTCCCGTAGCCCTTTAGAGCCCCTCTGTGCATGCCGAGCGTAGGGAAACGCACTGCACTCTCTTTTGAAGCGTCTTAATTTCCTCAGCACTCGGGCACGTTCACAAACACCGTTCTGGCACGTCCCACATGGCGTAGAAGTCTTAGGCGTTGCCTTAGTCTGAGCAGCACTCGGAGTAACCCTCGGCTTCGCATTCCATCTAGGACCTCCTGCCTGAAATCACCGTGCCTCCTAGAGGAAGTCGGCTTGCATTCTGACTGCAGGTTAAGTCCTGTTCTTCCTGTGGCACTGCAGGCTTTTGAATAGCCACAGGCCCAGAGGAGCAGCTACGGCGTTCCTTGGTTGAGGCAGTTCGCTTGATGCAGAACACCCTACTTCGAGAAGCTGATTCAGGGAAAGACACACAGGGGAACTTGTGTCTCTTTGGACTTGTTAGAAACCACAGTGGGGTATGCTGAGTGTGCCCATGGAAACGGGGGCCTGCTGGAACTAGCCGTGCTTTCCCATTTTGAAGGCTGCATTCATGCTGCCTTGAAGCTGCCTGACATTCCCTGCACTTGATAGGCCTGTAAACACTGTAAGAATGCTTCTGGGGAGAAAATGAATTTGCTGTCTAAACCAGGTGCTTTCGTGACTGCGGTGTGGTCAGCCTGACAAGCTCTAGCACTAAAAGGAAACTCAGCGTGTGAACCTGCCTCCAGTTTAAGCCCTTAGTAGCCATGTAGCTACGGAGGCATACAGCTCTTTCCATGAGTTCGTAGTGGCTTATATGCTTTATTATAAAGGAAGTACACTTCTGAGGACTCCTGCCCTCTCGGGTATGCATCATTTCCCCTCCAAGTTCACTGAGTACCTCCAGAGCCCTGTGGGCCCGCTGCGCAACTTCGAGGCCCATTTGTTGATCCCTCGGAGGCCGTCTGTGCGTGCCTACAGATGGGCAACACACTGTTCGTTCCTTGAGGAGAGCTACATTTCCAGAGACCTCGACCGGCCTCAGGAAGACATTGCTGGTGAGTCCGAAGTGCCCAGGAAGACTTTGTCATGGCCCTTGTGTGAGCTGCCATGTGATAACACTCTGCTTTGAGTGCTTTGAGACCCTCGTACCCGGAGTCACTCTGCTCGAGGAGAAAGTCAGCATCTTGCCATGCGGTGTCGCTGACGGCACACCCAGCAGAAACACATGCCTGGAAGTAAGGCCCTGATTTGCCGTGCAGAAGCGGAGGCGTGCAGCAGTTTCCATGAGCCGGTGGCCTGTGTTCTGCATACCTTTAACGGCAGCACAGTTTTCTGGACACCTAGGAGGCTAGCGTGGGCACCCTGTTGCCGGCAGGAACACTGAGTAGCCCCAGGCGCACCTGGGTCTGCTAAGCAACATCCAGTCCCGTAGCCCTTTAGAGCCCCTCTGTGCATGCCGAGCGTAGGGAAACGCACTGCACTCTCTTTTGGAGCGTCTTAATTTCCTCAGCACTCGCGCACGTTTACGAACACCGTTCTGGCACGTCCCACATGGCGTAGAAGTCTTAGGCGTTGCCTTAGTCTGAGCAGCACTCGGAGTAACCCTCGGCTTCGCATTCCATCTAGGACCTCCTGCCTGAAATCACCGTGCCTCCTAGAGGAAGTCGGCTTGCATTCTGACTGCAGGTTAAGTCCTGTTCTTCCTGTGGCACTGCAGGCTTTTGAATAGCCACAGGCCCAGAGGAGCAGCTACGGCGTTCCTTGGTTGAGGCAGTTCGCTTGATGCAGAACACCCTACTTCGAGAAGCTGATTCAGGGAAAGACACACAGGGGAACTTGTGTCTCTTTGGACTTGTTAGAAACCACAGTGGGGTATGCTGAGTGTGCCCATGGAAACGGGGGCCTGCTGGAACTAGCCGTGCTTTCCCATTTTGAAGGCTGCATTCATGCTGCCTTGAAGCTGCCTGACATTCCCTGCTCTTCACAGGCCTGTAAACCCTGTAACAATGCTTCTGGGGAGAAAATGAATTTGCTGTCTAAACCAGGTGCTTCCGTGACTGCGGTGTGGTCAGCCTGACAAGCTCTAGCACTAAAAGGAAACTCAGCGTGTGAACTTGCCTCCAGTTTAAGCCCTTAGTAGCCATGTAACTACGGAGGCATACAGCTCTTTCCATGAGTTCTTAGTGGCTTATATGCTTTATTTTAAAGGAAGTACACTTCTGAGGACTCCTAGTCGTCTCGGGTATGCATCATTTCCCCTCCAAGTTCACTGAGTACCTCCAGAGCCCTGTGTGCCGGCTGCGAAACTTCGAGTCCCATTTGTTGATCCCTCGGAGGCCGTCTGTGCGTGCCTGGAGACGGGCAACACACTGTACGTTCCTTGAGGAGAGCTACATTTCCAGAGACCTCGAATGGCCTCAGGACAACATTGCTGCTGAGTCCGAAGTGCCCAGGAAGACTTTGTCATGGCCCTTGTGTGAGCTGCCATGTGATAACACTCTGCTTTGAGTGCTTTGAGACCCTCGTACCCGGAGTCACTCTGCTCGAGGAGAAAGTCAGCATCTTGCCATGCGGTGTCGCTGACGGCACAGCCAGCAGAAACACATGCCTGGAAGTAAGGCCCTGATTTGCCGTGCAGAAGCGCAGGTGTGCAGCAGTTTCCATGAGCCGGTGGCCTGTGTTCTGCGTACCTTTAACGGCAGCACAGTTTTCTGGACACCTAGGAGGCTAGCGTGGGCACCCTGTTGCCGGCAGGAACACTGAGTAGCCCCAGGCGCACCTGGGTCTGCTAAGCAACATCCAGTCCCGTAGCCCTTTAGAGCCCCTCTGTGCATGCCGAGCGTAGGGAAACGCACTGCACTCTCTTTTGGAGCGTCTTAATTTCCTCAGCACTCGGGCACGTTCACAAACACCGTTCTGGCACGTCCCACATGGCGTAGAAGTCTTAGGCGTTGCCTTAGTCTGAGCAGCACTCGGAGTAACCCTCGGCTTCGCATTCCATCTAGGACCTCCTGCCTGAAATCACCGTGCCTCCTAGAGGAAGTCGGCTTGCATTCTGACTGCAGGTTAAGTCCTGTTCTTCCTGTGGCACTGCAGGCTTTTGAATAGCCACAGGCCCAGAGGAGCAGCTACGGCGTTCCTTGGTTGAGGCAGTTCGCTTGATGCAGAACACCCTACTTCGAGAAGCTGATTCAGGGAAAGACACACAGGGGAACTTGTGTCTCTTTGGACTTGTTAGAAACCACAGTGGGGTATGCTGAGTGTGCCCATGGAAACGGGGGCCTGCTGGAACTAGCCGTGCTTTCCCATTTTGAAGGCTGCATTCATGCTGCCTTGAAGCTGCCTGACATTCCCTGCACTTGATAGGCCTGTAAACACTGTAAGAATGCTTCTGGGGAGAAAATGAATTTGCTGTCTAAACCAGGTGCTTCCGTGACTGCGGTGTGGTCAGCCTGACAAGCTCTAGCACTAAAAGGAAACTCAGCGTGTGAACCTGCCTCCAGTTTAAGCCCTTAGTAGCCATGTAGCTACGGAGGCATACAGCTCTTTCCATGAGTTCGTAGTGGCTTATATGCTTTATTATAAAGGAAGTACACTTCTGAGGACTCCTGCCCTCTCGGGTATGCATCATTTCCCCTCCAAGTTCACTGAGTACCTCCAGAGCCCTGTGGGCCAGCTGCGCAACTTCGAGGCCCATTTGTTGATCCCTCGGAGGCCGTCTGTGCGTGCCTACAGATGGGCAACACACTGTTCGTTCCTTGAGGAGAGCTACATTTCCAGAGACCTCGACCGGCCTCAGGAAGACATTGCTGGTGAGTCCGAAGTGCCCAGGAAGACTTTGTCATGGCCCTTGTGTGAGCTGCCATGTGATAACACTCTGCTTTGAGTGCTTTGAGACCCTCGTACCCGGAGTCACTCTGCTCGAGGAGAAAGTCAGCATCTTGCCATGCGGTGTCGCTGACGGCACACCCAGCAGAAACACATGCCTGGAAGTAAGGCCCTGATTTGCCGTGCAGAAGCGGAGGCGTGCAGCAGTTTCCATGAGCCGGTGGCCTGTGTTCTGCGTACCTTTAACGGCAGCACAGTTTTCTGGACACCTAGGAGGCTAGCGTGGGCACCCTGTTGCCGGCAGGAACACTGAGTAGCCCCAGGCGCACCTGGGTCTGCTAAGCAACATCCAGTCCCGTAGCCCTTTAGAGCCCCTCTGTGCATGCCGAGCGTAGGGAAACGCACTGCACTCTCTTTTGGAGCGTCTTAATTTCCTCAGCACTCGCGCACGTTTACGAACACCGTTCTGGCACGTCCCACATGGCGTACAAGTCTTAGGCGTTGCCTTAGTCTGAGCAGCACTCAGAGTAACCCTCGGCTTCGCATTCCATCTAGGACCTCCTGCCTGAAATCACCGTGCCTCCTAGAGGAAGTCGGCTTGCATTCTGACTGCAGGTTAAGTCCTGTTCTTCCTGTGGCACTGCAGGCTTTTGAATAGCCACAGGCCCAGAGGAGCAGCTACGGCGTTCCTTGGTTGAGGCAGTTCGCTTGATGCAGAACACCCTACTTCGAGAAGCTGATTCAGGGAAAGACACACAGGGGAACTTGTGTCTCTTTGGACTTGTTAGAAACCACAGTGGGGTATGCTGAGTGTGCCCATGGAAACGGGGGCCTGCTGGAACTAGCCTTGCTTTCCCATTTTGAAGGCTGCATTCATGCTGCCTTGAAGCTGCCTGACATTCCCTGCTCTTCACAGGCCTGTAAACCCTGTAACAATGCTTCTGGGGAGAAAATGAATTTGCTGTCTAAACCAGGTGCTTCTGCGCCTGCGGTGTGGTCACCCTGACAAGCTCTAGCGCTAAAAGGAAACTCAACGTGTGAACTTGCCTCCAGCTTAGGTCTTTAGTACCCATATAGATACGGAGGCATGCAGCTCTTTCCATGAGTTCGTAGTGGCTTATATGCTTTATTATAAAGGAAGTACACTTCTGAGGACTCCTGCCCTCTCGGGTATGCATCATTTCCCCTCCAAGTTCACTGAGTACCTCCAGAGCCCTGTGGGCCAGCTGCGCAACTTCGAGGCCCATTTGTTGATCCCTCGGAGGCCGTCTGTGCGTGCCTACAGATGGGCAACACACTGTTCGTTCCTTGAGGAGAGCTACATTTCCAGAGACCTCGACCGGCCTCAGGAAGACATTGCTGGTGAGTCCGAAGTGCCCAGGAAGACTTTGTCATGGCCCTTGTGTGAGCTGCCATGTGATAACACTCTGCTTTGAGTGCTTTGAGACCCTCGTACCCGGAGTCACTCTGCTCGAGGAGAAAGTCAGCATCTTGCCATGCGGTGTCGCTGACGGCACACCCAGCAGAAACACATGCCTGGAAGTAAGGCCCTGATTTGCTGTGCAGAAGCGCAGGCGTGCAGCAGTTTCCATGAGCCGGTGGCCTGTGTTCTGCGTACCTTTAACGGCAGCACAGTTTTCTGGACACCTAGGAGGCTAGCGTGGGCACCCTGTTGCCGGCAGGAACACTGAGTAGCCCCAGGCGCACCTGGGTCTGCTAAGCAACATCCAGTCCCGTAGCCCTTTAGAGCCCCTCTGTGCATGCCGAGCGTAGGGAAACGCACTGCACTCTCTTTTGAAGCGTCTTAATTTCCTCAGCACTCGGGCACGTTCACAAACACCGTTCTGGCACGTCCCACATGGCGTAGAAGTCTTAGGCGTTGCCTTAGTCTGAGCAGCACTCGGAGTAACCCTCGGCTTCGCATTCCATCTAGGACCTCCTGCCTGAAATCACCGTGCCTCCTAGAGGAAGTCGGCTTGCATTCTGACTGCAGGTTAAGTCCTGTTCTTCCTGTGGCACTGCAGGCTTTTGAATAGCCACAGGCCCAGAGGAGCAGCTACGGCGTTCCTTGGTTGAGGCAGTTCGCTTGATGCAGAACACCCTACTTCGAGAAGCTGATTCAGGAAAGACACACAGGGTAACTTGTGTCTCTTTGGACTTGTTAGAAACCACAGTGGGGTATGCTGAGTGTGCCCATGGAAACGGGGGCCTGCTGGAACTAGCCGTGCTTTCCCATTTTGAAGGCTGCATTCATGCTGCCTTGAAGCTGCCTGACATTCCCTGCACTTGATAGGCCTGTAAACACTGTAAGAATGCTTCTGGGGAGAAAATGAATTTGCTGTCTAAACCAGGTGCTTCCGTGACTGCGGTGTGGTCAGCCTGACAAGCTCTAGCACTAAAAGGAAACTCAGCGTGTGAACTTGCCTCCAGTTTAAGCCCTTAGTAGCCATGTAGCTACGGAGGCATACAGCTCTTTCCATGAGTTCGTAGTGGCTTATATGCTTTATTATAAAGGAAGTACACTTCTGAGGACTCCTGCCCTCTCGGGTATGCATCATTTCCCCTCCAAGTTCACTGAGTACCTCCAGAGCCCTGTGGGCCAGCTGCGCAACTTCGAGGCCCATTTGTTGATCCCTCGGAGGCCGTCTGTGCGTGCCTACAGATGGGCAACACACTGTTCGTTCCTTGAGGAGAGCTACATTTCCAGAGACCTCGACTGGCCTCAGGAAGACATTGCTGGTGAGTCCGAAGTGCCCAGGAAGACTTTGTCATGGCCCTTGTGTGAGCTGCCATGTGATAACACTCTGCTTTGAGTGCTTTGAGACCCTCGTACCCGGAGTCACTCTGCTCGAGGAGAAAGTCAGCATCTTGCCATGCGGTGTCGCTGACGGCACACCCAGCAGAAACACATGCCTGGAAGTAAGGCCCTGATTTGCCGTGCAGAAGCGGAGGCGTGCAGCAGTTTCCATGAGCCGGTGGCCTGTGTTCTGCGTACCTTTAACGGCAGCACAGTTTTCTGGACACCTAGGAGGCTAGCGTGGGCACCCTGTTGCCGGCAGGAACACTGAGTAGCCCCAGGCGCACCTGGGTCTGCTAAGCAACATCCAGTCCCGTAGCCCTTTAGAGCCCCTCTGTGCATGCCGAGCGTAGGGAAACGCACTGCACTCTCTTTTGGAGCGTCTTAATTTCCTCAGCACTCGCGCACGTTTACGAACACCGTTCTGGCACGTCCCACATGGCGTAGAAGTCTTAGGCGTTGCCTTAGTCTGAGCAGCACTCAGAGTAACCCTCGGCTTCGCATTCCATCTAGGACCTCCTGCCTGAAATCACCGTGCCCCTAGAGGAAGTCGGCTTGCATTCTGACTGCAGGTTAAGTCCTGTTCTTCCTGTGGCACTGCAGGCTTTTGAATAGCCACAGGCCCAGAGGAGCAGCTACGGCGTTCCTTGGTTGAGGCAGTTCGCTTGATGCAGAACACCCTACTTCGAGAAGCTGATTCAGGGAAAGACACACAGGGGAACTTGTGTCTCTTTGGACTTGTTAGAAACCACAGTGGGGTATGCTGAGTGTGCCCATGGAAACGGGGGCCTGCTGGAACTAGCCTTGCTTTCCCATTTTGAAGGCTGCATTCATGCTGCCTTGAAGCTGCCTGACATTCCCTGCTCTTCACAGGCCTGTAAACCCTGTAACAATGCTTCTGGGGAGAAAATGAATTTGCTGTCTAAACCAGGTGCTTCTGCGCCTGCGGTGTGGTCACCCTGACAAGCTCTAGCGCTAAAAGGAAACTCAACGTGTGAACTTGCCTCCAGCTTAGGTCTTTAGTACCCATATAGATACGGAGGCATGCAGCTCTTTCCATGAGTTCGTAGTGGCTTATATGCTTTATTATAAAGGAAGTACACTTCTGAGGACTCCTGCCCTCTCGGGTATGCATCATTTCCCCTCCAAGTTCACTGAGTACCTCCAGAGCCCTGTGGGCCAGCTGCGCAACTTCGAGGCCCATTTGTTGATCCCTCGGAGGCCGTCTGTGCGTGCCTACAGATGGGCAACACACTGTTCGTTCCTTGAGGAGAGCTACATTTCCAGAGACCTCGACCGGCCTCAGGAAGACATTGCTGGTGAGTCCGAAGTGCCCAGGAAGACTTTGTCATGGCCCTTGTGTGAGCTGCCATGTGATAACACTCTGCTTTGAGTGCTTTGAGACCCTCGTACCCGGAGTCACTCTGCTCGAGGAGAAAGTCAGCATCTTGCCATGCGGTGTCGCTGACGGCACACCCAGCAGAAACACATGCCTGGAAGTAAGGCCCTGATTTGCCGTGCAGAAGCGGAGGCGTGCAGCAGTTTCCATGAGCCGGTGGCCTGTGTTCTGCGTACCTTTAACGGCAGCACAGTTTTCTGGACACCTAGGAGGCTAGCGTGGGCACCCTGTTGCCGGCAGGAACACTGAGTAGCCCCAGGCGCACCTGGGTCTGCTAAGCAACATCCAGTCCCGTAGCCCTTTAGAGCCCCTCTGTGCATGCCGAGCGTAGGGAAACGCACTGCACTCTCTTTTGGAGCGTCTTAATTTCCTCAGCACTCGCGCACGTTTACGAACACCGTTCTGGCACGTCCCACATGGCGTAGAAGTCTTAGGCGTTGCCTTAGTCTGAGCAGCACTCAGAGTAACCCTCGGCTTCGCATTCCATCTAGGACCTCCTGCCTGAAATCACCGTGCCTCCTAGAGGAAGTCGGCTTGCATTCTGACTGCAGGTTAAGTCCTGTTCTTCCTGTGGCACTGCAGGCTTTTGAATAGCCACAGGCCCAGAGGAGCAGCTACGGCGTTCCTTGGTTGAGGCAGTTCGCTTGATGCAGAACACCCTACTTCGAGAAGCTGATTCAGGAAAGACACACAGGGTAACTTGTGTCTCTTTGGACTTGTTAGAAACCACAGTGGGGTATGCTGAGTGTGCCCATGGAAACGGGGGCCTGCTGGAACTAGCCGTGCTTTCCCATTTTGAAGGCTGCATTCATGCTGCCTTGAAGCTGCCTGACATTCCCTGCACTTGATAGGCCTGTAAACACTGTAAGAATGCTTCTGGGGAGAAAATGAATTTGCTGTCTAAACCAGGTGCTTCCGTGACTGCGGTGTGGTCAGCCTGACAAGCTCTAGCACTAAAAGGAAACTCAGCGTGTGAACTTGCCTCCAGTTTAAGCCCTTAGTAGCCATGTAGCTACGGAGGCATACAGCTCTTTCCATGAGTTCGTAGTGGCTTATATGCTTTATTATAAAGGAAGTACACTTCTGAGGACTCCTGCCCTCTCGGGTATGCATCATTTCCCCTCCAAGTTCACTGAGTACCTCCAGAGCCCTGTGGGCCAGCTGCGCAACTTCGAGGCCCATTTGTTGATCCCTCGGAGGCCGTCTGTGCGTGCCTACAGATGGGCAACACACTGTTCGTTCCTTGAGGAGAGCTACATTTCCAGAGACCTCGACTGGCCTCAGGAAGACATTGCTGGTGAGTCCGAAGTGCCCAGGAAGACTTTGTCATGGCCCTTGTGTGAGCTGCCATGTGATAACACTCTGCTTTGAGTGCTTTGAGACCCTCGTACCCGGAGTCACTCTGCTCGAGGAGAAAGTCAGCATCTTGCCATGCGGTGTCGCTGACGGCACACCCAGCAGAAACACATGCCTGGAAGTAAGGCCCTGATTTGCCGTGCAGAAGCGGAGGCGTGCAGCAGTTTCCATGAGCCGGTGGCCTGTGTTCTGCATACCTTTAACGGCAGCACAGTTTTCTGGACACCTAGGAGGCTAGCGTGGGCACCCTGTTGCCGGCAGGAACACTGAGTAGCCCCAGGCGCACCTGGGTCTGCTAAGCAACATCCAGTCCCGTAGCCCTTTAGAGCCCCTCTGTGCATGCCGAGCGTAGGGAAACGCACTGCACTCTCTTTTGGAGCGTCTTAATTTCCTCAGCACTCGCGCACGTTTACGAACACCGTTCTGGCACGTCCCACATGGCGTAGAAGTCTTAGGCGTTGCCTTAGTCTGAGCAGCACTCAGAGTAACCCTCGGCTTCGCATTCCATCTAGGACCTCCTGCCTGAAATCACCGTGCCCCTAGAGGAAGTCGGCTTGCATTCTGACTGCAGGTTAAGTCCTGTTCTTCCTGTGGCACTGCAGGCTTTTGAATAGCCACAGGCCCAGAGGAGCAGCTACGGCGTTCCTTGGTTGAGGCAGTTCGCTTGATGCAGAACACCCTACTTCGAGAAGCTGATTCAGGGAAAGACACACAGGGTAACTTGTGTCTCTTTGGACTTGTTAGAAACCACAGTGGGGTATGCTGAGTGTGCCCATGGAAACGGGGGCCTGCTGGAACTAGCCTTGCTTTCCCATTTTGAAGGCTGCATTCATGCTGCCTTGAAGCTGCCTGACATTCCCTGCTCTTCACAGGCCTGTAAACCCTGTAACAATGCTTCTGGGGAGAAAATGAATTTGCTGTCTAAACCAGGTGCTTCTGCGCCTGCGGTGTGGTCACCCTGACAAGCTCTAGCGCTAAAAGGAAACTCAACGTGTGAACTTGCCTCCAGCTTAGGTCTTTAGTACCCATATAGATACGGAGGCATGCAGCTCTTTCCATGAGTTCGTAGTGGCTTATATGCTTTATTATAAAGGAAGTACACTTCTGAGGACTCCTGCCCTCTCGGGTATGCATCATTTCCCCTCCAAGTTCACTGAGTACCTCCAGAGCTCTGTGGGCCAGCTGCGCAACTTCGAGGCCCATTTGTTGATCCCTCGGAGGCCGTCTGTGCGTGCCTACAGATGGGCAACACACTGTTCGTTCCTTGAGGAGAGCTACATTTCCAGAGACCTCGACCGGCCTCAGGAAGACATTGCTGGTGAGTCCGAAGTGCCCAGGAAGACTTTGTCATGGCCCTTGTGTGAGCTGCCATGTGATAACACTCTGCTTTGAGTGCTTTGAGACCCTCGTACCCGGAGTCACTCTGCTCGAGGAGAAAGTCAGCATCTTGCCATGCGGTGTCGCTGACGGCACAGCCAGCAGAAACACATGCCTGGAAGTAAGGCCCTGATTTGCCGTGCAGAAGTGCAGGTGTGCAGCAGTTTCCATGAGCCGGTGGCCTGTGTTCTGCGTACCTTTAACGGCAGCACAGTTTTCTGGACACCTAGGAGGCTAGCGTGGGCACCCTGTTGCCGGCAGGAACACTGAGTAGCCCCAGGCGCACCTGGGTCTGCTAAGCAACATCCAGTCCCGTAGCCCTTTAGAGCCCCTCTGTGCATGCCGAGCGTAGGGAAACGCACTGCACTCTCTTTTGAAGCGTCTTAATTTCCTCAGCACTCGGGCACGTTCACAAACACCGTTCTGGCACGTCCCACATGGCGTAGAAGTCTTAGGCGTTGCCTTAGTCTGAGCAGCACTCGGAGTAACCCTCGGCTTCGCATTCCATCTAGGACCTCCTGCCTGAAATCACCGTGCCTCCTAGAGGAAGTCGGCTTGCATTCTGACTGCAGGTTAAGTCCTGTTCTTCCTGTGGCACTGCAGGCTTTTGAATAGCCACAGGCCCAGAGGAGCAGCTACGGCGTTCCTTGGTTGAGGCAGTTCGCTTGATGCAGAACACCCTACTTCGAGAAGCTGATTCAGGGAAAGACACACAGGGGAACTTGTGTCTCTTTGGACTTGTTAGAAACCACAGTGGGGTATGCTGAGTGTGCCCATGGAAACGGGGGCCTGCTGGAACTAGCCGTGCTTTCCCATTTTGAAGGCTGCATTCATGCTGCCTTGAAGCTGCCTGACATTCCCTGCACTTGATAGGCCTGTAAACACTGTAAGAATGCTTCTGGGGAGAAAATGAATTTGCTGTCTAAACCAGGTGCTTCCGTGACTGCGGTGTGGTCAGCCTGACAAGCTCTAGCACTAAAAGGAAACTCAGCGTGTGAACTTGCCTCCAGTTTAAGCCCTTAGTAGCCATGTAGCTACGGAGGCATACAGCTCTTTCCATGAGTTCGTAGTGGCTTATATGCTTTATTATAAAGGAAGTACACTTCTGAGGACTCCTGCCCTCTCGGGTATGCATCATTTCCCCTCCAAGTTCACTGAGTACCTCCAGAGCCCTGTGGGCCAGCTGCGCAACTTCGAGGCCCATTTGTTGATCCCTCGGAGGCCGTCTGTGCGTGCCTACAGATGGGCAACACACTGTTCGTTCCTTGAGGAGAGCTACATTTCCAGAGACCTCGACCGGCCTCAGGAAGACATTGCTGGTGAGTCCGAAGTGCCCAGGAAGACTTTGTCATGGCCCTTGTGTGAGCTGCCATGTGATAACACTCTGCTTTGAGTGCTTTGAGACCCTCGTACCCGGAGTCACTCTGCTCGAGGAGAAAGTCAGCATCTTGCCATGCGGTGTCGCTGACGGCACACCCAGCAGAAACACATGCCTGGAAGTAAGGCCCTGATTTGCCGTGCAGAAGCGGAGGCGTGCAGCAGTTTCCATGAGCCGGTGGCCTGTGTTCTGCGTACCTTTAACGGCAGCACAGTTTTCTGGACACCTAGGAGGCTAGCGTGGGCACCCTGTTGCCGGCAGGAACACTGAGTAGCCCCAGGCGCACCTGGGTCTGCTAAGCAACATCCAGTCCCGTAGCCCTTTAGAGCCCCTCTGTGCATGCCGAGCGTAGGGAAACGCACTGCACTCTCTTTTGGAGCGTCTTAATTTCCTCAGCACTCGCGCACGTTTACGAACACCGTTCTGGCACGTCCCACATGGCGTAGAAGTCTTAGGCGTTGCCTTAGTCTGAGCAGCACTCAGAGTAACCCTCGGCTTCGCATTCCATCTAGGACCTCCTGCCTGAAATCACCGTGCCTCCTAGAGGAAGTCGGCTTGCATTCTGACTGCAGGTTAAGTCCTGTTCTTCCTGTGGCACTGCAGGCTTTTGAATAGCCACAGGCCCAGAGGAGCAGCTACGGCGTTCCTTGGTTGAGGCAGTTCGCTTGATGCAGAACACCCTACTTCGAGAAGCTGATTCAGGGAAAGACACACAGGGGAACTTGTGTCTCTTTGGACTTGTTAGAAACCACAGTGGGGTATGCTGAGTGTGCCCATGGAAACGGGGGCCTGCTGGAACTAGCCTTGCTTTCCCATTTTGAAGGCTGCATTCATGCTGCCTTGAAGCTGCCTGACATTCCCTGCTCTTCACAGGCCTGTAAACCCTGTAACAATGCTTCTGGGGAGAAAATGAATTTGCTGTCTAAACCAGGTGCTTCTGCGCCTGCGGTGTGGTCACCCTGACAAGCTCTAGCGCTAAAAGGAAACTCAACGTGTGAACTTGCCTCCAGCTTAGGTCTTTAGTACCCATATAGATACGGAGGCATGCAGCTCTTTCCATGAGTTCGTAGTGGCTTATATGCTTTATTATAAAGGAAGTACACTTCTGAGGACTCCTGCCCTCTCGGGTATGCATCATTTCCCCTCCAAGTTCACTGAGTACCTCCAGAGCCCTGTGGGCCAGCTGCGCAACTTCGAGGCCCATTTGTTGATCCCTCGGAGGCCGTCTGTGCGTGCCTACAGATGGGCAACACACTGTTCGTTCCTTGAGGAGAGCTACATTTCCAGAGACCTCGACCGGCCTCAGGAAGACATTGCTGGTGAGTCCGAAGTGCCCAGGAAGACTTTGTCATGGCCCTTGTGTGAGCTGCCATGTGATAACACTCTGCTTTGAGTGCTTTGAGACCCTCGTACCCGGAGTCACTCTGCTCGAGGAGAAAGTCAGCATCTTGCCATGCGGTGTCGCTGACGGCACACCCAGCAGAAACACATGCCTGGAAGTAAGGCCCTGATTTGCCGTGCAGAAGCGCAGGTGTGCAGCAGTTTCCATGAGCCGGTGGCCTGTGTTCTGCGTACCTTTAACGGCAGCACAGTTTTCTGGACACCTAGGAGGCTAGCGTGGGCACCCTGTTGCCGGCAGGAACACTGAGTAGCCCCAGGCGCACCTGGGTCTGCTAAGCAACATCCAGTCCCGTAGCCCTTTAGAGCCCCTCTGTGCATGCCGAGCGTAGGGAAACGCACTGCACTCTCTTTTGGAGCGTCTTAATTTCCTCAGCACTCGCGCACGTTTACGAACACCGTTCTGGCACGTCCCACATGGTGTAGAAGTCTTAGGCGTTGCCTTAGTCTGAGCAGCACTCAGAGTAACCCTCGGCTTCGCATTCCATCTAGGACCTCCTGCCTGAAATCACCGTGCCTCCTAGAGGAAGTCGGCTTGCATTCTGACTGCAGGTTAAGTCCTGTTCTTCCTGTGGCACTGCAGGCTTTTGAATAGCCACAGGCCCAGAGGAGCAGCTACGGCGTTCCTTGGTTGAGGCAGTTCGCTTGATGCAGAACACCCTACTTCGAGAAGCTGATTCAGGGAAAGACACACAGGGGAACTTGTGTCTCTTTGGACTTGTTAGAAACCACAGTGGGGTATGCTGAGTGTGCCCATGGAAACGGGGGCCTGCTGGAACTAGCCTTGCTTTCCCATTTTGAAGGCTGCATTCATGCTGCCTTGAAGCTGCCTGACATTCCCTGCTCTTCACAGGCCTGTAAACCCTGTAACAATGCTTCTGGGGAGAAAATGAATTTGCTGTCTAAACCAGGTGCTTCTGCGCCTGCGGTGTGGTCACCCTGACAAGCTCTAGCGCTAAAAGGAAACTCAACGTGTGAACTTGCCTCCAGCTTAGGTCTTTAGTACCCATATAGATACGGAGGCATGCAGCTCTTTCCATGAGTTCGTAGTGGCTTATATGCTTTATTATAAAGGAAGTACACTTCTGAGGACTCCTGCCCTCTCGGGTATGCATCATTTCCCCTCCAAGTTCACTGAGTACCTCCAGAGCCCTGTGGGCCAGCTGCGCAACTTCGAGGCCCATTTGTTGATCCCTCGGAGGCCGTCTGTGCGTGCCTACAGATGGGCAACACACTGTTCGTTCCTTGAGGAGAGCTACATTTCCAGAGACCTCGACCGGCCTCAGGAAGACATTGCTGGTGAGTCCGAAGTGCCCAGGAAGACTTTGTCATGGCCCTTGTGTGAGCTGCCATGTGATAACACTCTGCTTTGAGTGCTTTGAGACCCTCGTACCCGGAGTCACTCTGCTCGAGGAGAAAGTCAGCATCTTGCCATGCGGTGTCGCTGACGGCACACCCAGCAGAAACACATGCCTGGAAGTAAGGCCCTGATTTGCCGTGCAGAAGCGCAGGTGTGCAGCAGTTTCCATGAGCCGGTGGCCTGTGTTCTGCGTACCTTTAACGGCAGCACAGTTTTCTGGACACCTAGGAGGCTAGCGTGGGCACCCTGTTGCCGGCAGGAACACTGAGTAGCCCCAGGCGCACCTGGGTCTGCTAAGCAACATCCAGTCCCGTAGCCCTTTAGAGCCCCTCTGTGCATGCCGAGCGTAGGGAAACGCACTGCACTCTCTTTTGGAGCGTCTTAATTTCCTCAGCACTCGCGCACGTTTACGAACACCGTTCTGGCACGTCCCACATGGTGTAGAAGTCTTAGGCGTTGCCTTAGTCTGAGCAGCACTCAGAGTAACCCTCGGCTTCGCATTCCATCTAGGACCTCCTGCCTGAAATCACCGTGCCTCCTAGAGGAAGTCGGCTTGCATTCTGACTGCAGGTTAAGTCCTGTTCTTCCTGTGGCACTGCAGGCTTTTGAATAGCCACAGGCCCAGAGGAGCAGCTACGGCGTTCCTTGGTTGAGGCAGTTCGCTTGATGCAGAACACCCTACTTCGAGAAGCTGATTCAGGGAAAGACACACAGGGGAACTTGTGTCTCTTTGGACTTGTTAGAAACCACAGTGGGGTATGCTGAGTGTGCCCATGGAAACGGGGGCCTGCTGGAACTAGCCTTGCTTTCCCATTTTGAAGGCTGCATTCATGCTGCCTTGAAGCTGCCTGACATTCCCTGCTCTTCACAGGCCTGTAAACCCTGTAACAATGCTTCTGGGGAGAAAATGAATTTGCTGTCTAAACCAGGTGCTTCTGCGCCTGCGGTGTGGTCACCCTGACAAGCTCTAGCGCTAAAAGGAAACTCAACGTGTGAACTTGCCTCCAGCTTAGGTCTTTAGTACCCATATAGATACGGAGGCATGCAGCTCTTTCCATGAGTTCGTAGTGGCTTATATGCTTTATTATAAAGGAAGTACACTTCTGAGGACTCCTGCCCTCTCGGGTATGCATCATTTCCCCTCCAAGTTCACTGAGTACCTCCAGAGCCCTGTGGGCCAGCTGCGCAACTTCGAGGCCCATTTGTTGATCCCTCGGAGGCCGTCTGTGCGTGCCTACAGATGGGCAACACACTGTTCGTTCCTTGAGGAGAGCTACATTTCCAGAGACCTCGACCGGCCTCAGGAAGACATTGCTGGTGAGTCCGAAGTGCCCAGGAAGACTTTGTCATGGCCCTTGTGTGAGCTGCCATGTGATAACACTCTGCTTTGAGTGCTTTGAGACCCTCGTACCCGGAGTCACTCTGCTCGAGGAGAAAGTCAGCATCTTGCCATGCGGTGTCGCTGACGGCACAGCCAGCAGAAACACATGCCTGGAAGTAAGGCCCTGATTTGCCGTGCAGAAGTGCAGGTGTGCAGCAGTTTCCATGAGCCGGTGGCCTGTGTTCTGCGTACCTTTAACGGCAGCACAGTTTTCTGGACACCTAGGAGGCTAGCGTGGGCACCCTGTTGCCGGCAGGAACACTGAGTAGCCCCAGGCGCACCTGGGTCTGCTAAGCAACATCCAGTCCCGTAGCCCTTTAGAGCCCCTCTGTGCATGCCGAGCGTAGGGAAACGCACTGCACTCTCTTTTGAAGCGTCTTAATTTCCTCAGCACTCGGGCACGTTCACAAACACCGTTCTGGCACGTCCCACATGGCGTAGAAGTCTTAGGCGTTGCCTTAGTCTGAGCAGCACTCGGAGTAACCCTCGGCTTCGCATTCCATCTAGGACCTCCTGCCTGAAATCACCGTGCCTCCTAGAGGAAGTCGGCTTGCATTCTGACTGCAGGTTAAGTCCTGTTCTTCCTGTGGCACTGCAGGCTTTTGAATAGCCACAGGCCCAGAGGAGCAGCTACGGCGTTCCTTGGTTGAGGCAGTTCGCTTGATGCAGAACACCCTACTTCGAGAAGCTGATTCAGGGAAAGACACACAGGGGAACTTGTGTCTCTTTGGACTTGTTAGAAACCACAGTGGGGTATGCTGAGTGTGCCCATGGAAACGGGGGCCTGCTGGAACTAGCCGTGCTTTCCCATTTTGAAGGCTGCATTCATGCTGCCTTGAAGCTGCCTGACATTCCCTGCTCTTCACAGGCCTGTAAACCCTGTAACAATGCTTCTGGGGAGAAAATGAATTTGCTGTCTAAACCAGGTGCTTCTGCGCCTGCGGTGTGGTCACCCTGACAAGCTCTAGCGCTAAAAGGAAACTCAACGTGTGAACTTGCCTCCAGCTTAGGTCTTTAGTACCCATATAGATACGGAGGCATGCAGCTCTTTCCATGAGTTCGTAGTGGCTTATATGCTTTATTATAAAGGAAGTACACTTCTGAGGACTCCTGCCCTCTCGGGTATGCATCATTTCCCCTCCAAGTTCACTGAGTACCTCCAGAGCCCTGTGGGCCAGCTGCGCAACTTCGAGGCCCATTTGTTGATCCCTCGGAGGCCGTCTGTGCGTGCCTACAGATGGGCAACACACTGTTCGTTCCTTGAGGAGAGCTACATTTCCAGAGACCTCGACCGGCCTCAGGAAGACATTGCTGGTGAGTCCGAAGTGCCCAGGAAGACTTTGTCATGGCCCTTGTGTGAGCTGCCATGTGATAACACTCTGCTTTGAGTGCTTTGAGACCCTCGTACCCGGAGTCACTCTGCTCGAGGAGAAAGTCAGCATCTTGCCATGCGGTGTCGCTGACGGCACACCCAGCAGAAACACATGCCTGGAAGTAAGGCCCTGATTTGCTGTGCAGAAGCGCAGGCGTGCAGCAGTTTCCATGAGCCGGTGGCCTGTGTTCTGCGTACCTTTAACGGCAGCACAGTTTTCTGGACACCTAGGAGGCTAGCGTGGGCACCCTGTTGCCGGCAGGAACACTGAGTAGCCCCAGGCGCACCTGGGTCTGCTAAGCAACATCCAGTCCCGTAGCCCTTTAGAGCCCCTCTGTGCATGCCGAGCGTAGGGAAACGCACTGCACTCTCTTTTGAAGCGTCTTAATTTCCTCAGCACTCGGGCACGTTCACAAACACCGTTCTGGCACGTCCCACATGGCGTAGAAGTCTTAGGCGTTGCCTTAGTCTGAGCAGCACTCAGAGTAACCCTCGGCTTCGCATTCCATCTAGGACCTCCTGCCTGAAATCACCGTGCCTCCTAGAGGAAGTCGGCTTGCATTCTGACTGCAGGTTAAGTCCTGTTCTTCCTGTGGCACTGCAGGCTTTTGAATAGCCACAGGCCCAGAGGAGCAGCTACGGCGTTCCTTGGTTGAGGCAGTTCGCTTGATGCAGAACACCCTACTTCGAGAAGCTGATTCAGGAAAGACACACAGGGTAACTTGTGTCTCTTTGGACTTGTTAGAAACCACAGTGGGGTATGCTGAGTGTGCCCATGGAAACGGGGGCCTGCTGGAACTAGTCGTGCTTTCCCATTTTGAAGGCTGCATTCATGCTGCCTTGAAGCTGCCTGACATTCCCTGCACTTGATAGGCCTGTAAACACTGTAAGAATGCTTCTGGGGAGAAAATGAATTTGCTGTCTAAACCAGGTGCTTCCGTGACTGAGGTGTGGTCACCCTGACAAGCTCTAGCACTAAAAGGAAACTCAGCGTGTGAACTTGCCTCCAGTTTAAGCCCTTAGTAGCCATGTAGCTACGGAGGCATACAGCTCTTTCCATGAGTTCTTAGTGGCTTATATGCTTTATTTTAAAGGAAGTACACTTCTGAGGACTCCTAGTCCTCTCGGGTATGCATCATTTCCCCTCCAAGTTCACTGAGTACCTCCAGAGCCCTGTGTGCCGGCTGCGAAACTTCGAGGCCCATTTGTTGATCCCTTGGAGGCCCTCTGTGCGTGCCTGGAGACGGGCAACACACTGTACGTTCCTTGAGGAGAGCTACATTTCCAGAGACCTCGAATGGCCTCAGGACAACATTGCTGCTGAGTCCGAAGTGCCCAGGAAGACTTTGTCATGGCCCTTGTGTGAGCTGCCATGTGATAACACTCTGCTTTGAGTGCTTTGAGACCCTCGTACCCGGAGTCACTCTGCTCGAGGAGAAAGTCAGCATCTTGCCATGCGGTGTCGCTGACGGCACAGCCAGCAGAAACACATGCCTGGAAGTAAGGCCCTGATTTGCCGTGCAGAAGTGCAGGTGTGCAGCAGTTTCCATGAGCCGGTGGCCTGTGTTCTGCGTACCTTTAACGGCAGCACAGTTTTCTGGACACCTAGGAGGCTAGCGTGGGCACCCTGTTGCCGGCAGGAACACTGAGTAGCCCCAGGCGCACCTGGGTCTGCTAAGCAACATCCAGTCCCGTAGCCCTTTAGAGCCCCTCTGTGCATGCCGAGCGTAGGGAAACGCACTGCACTCTCTTTTGAAGCGTCTTAATTTCCTCAGCACTCGGGCACGTTCACAAACACCGTTCTGGCACGTCCCACATGGCGTAGAAGTCTTAGGCGTTGCCTTAGTCTGAGCAGCACTCGGAGTAACCCTCGGCTTCGCATTCCATCTAGGACCTCCTGCCTGAAATCACCGTGCCTCCTAGAGGAAGTCGGCTTGCATTCTGACTGCAGGTTAAGTCCTGTTCTTCCTGTGGCACTGCAGGCTTTTGAATAGCCACAGGCCCAGAGGAGCAGCTACGGCGTTCCTTGGTTGAGGCAGTTCGCTTGATGCAGAACACCCTACTTCGAGAAGCTGATTCAGGGAAAGACACACAGGGGAACTTGTGTCTCTTTGGACTTGTTAGAAACCACAGTGGGGTATGCTGAGTGTGCCCATGGAAACGGGGGCCTGCTGGAACTAGCCGTGCTTTCCCATTTTGAAGGCTGCATTCATGCTGCCTTGAAGCTGCCTGACATTCCCTGCACTTGATAGGCCTGTAAACACTGTAAGAATGCTTCTGGGGAGAAAATGAATTTGCTGTCTAAACCAGGTGCTTCCGTGACTGCGGTGTGGTCAGCCTGACAAGCTCTAGCACTAAAAGGAAACTCAGCGTGTGAACTTGCCTCCAGTTTAAGCCCTTAGTAGCCATGTAGCTACGGAGGCATACAGCTCTTTCCATGAGTTCGTAGTGGCTTATATGCTTTATTATAAAGGAAGTACACTTCTGAGGACTCCTGCCCTCTCGGGTATGCATCATTTCCCCTCCAAGTTCACTGAGTACCTCCAGAGCCCTGTGGGCCAGCTGCGCAACTTCGAGGCCCATTTGTTGATCCCTCGGAGGCCGTCTGTGCGTGCCTACAGATGGGCAACACACTGTTCGTTCCTTGAGGAGAGCTACATTTCCAGAGACCTCGACCGGCCTCAGGAAGACATTGCTGGTGAGTCCGAAGTGCCCAGGAAGACTTTGTCATGGCCCTTGTGTGAGCTGCCATGTGATAACACTCTGCTTTGAGTGCTTTGAGACCCTCGTACCCGGAGTCACTCTGCTCGAGGAGAAAGTCAGCATCTTGCCATGCGGTGTCGCTGACGGCACAGCCAGCAGAAACACATGCCTGGAAGTAAGGCCCTGATTTGCCGTGCAGAAGTGCAGGTGTGCAGCAGTTTCCATGAGCCGGTGGCCTGTGTTCTGCGTACCTTTAACGGCAGCACAGTTTTCTGGACACCTAGGAGGCTAGCGTGGGCACCCTGTTGCCGGCAGGAACACTGAGTAGCCCCAGGCGCACCTGGGTCTGCTAAGCAACATCCAGTCCCGTAGCCCTTTAGAGCCCCTCTGTGCATGCCGAGCGTAGGGAAACGCACTGCACTCTCTTTTGAAGCGTCTTAATTTCCTCAGCACTCGGGCACGTTCACAAACACCGTTCTGGCACGTCCCACATGGCGTAGAAGTCTTAGGCGTTGCCTTAGTCTGAGCAGCACTCGGAGTAACCCTCGGCTTCGCATTCCATCTAGGACCTCCTGCCTGAAATCACCGTGCCTCCTAGAGGAAGTCGGCTTGCATTCTGACTGCAGGTTAAGTCCTGTTCTTCCTGTGGCACTGCAGGCTTTTGAATAGCCACAGGCCCAGAGGAGCAGCTACGGCGTTCCTTGGTTGAGGCAGTTCGCTTGATGCAGAACACCCTACTTCGAGAAGCTGATTCAGGAAAGACACACAGGGTAACTTGTGTCTCTTTGGACTTGTTAGAAACCACAGTGGGGTATGCTGAGTGTGCCCATGGAAACGGGGGCCTGCTGGAACTAGTCGTGCTTTCCCATTTTGAAGGCTGCATTCATGCTGCCTTGAAGCTGCCTGACATTCCCTGCACTTGATAGGCCTGTAAACACTGTAAGAATGCTTCTGGGGAGAAAATGAATTTGCTGTCTAAACCAGGTGCTTCCGTGACTGAGGTGTGGTCACCCTGACAAGCTCTAGCACTAAAAGGAAACTCAGCGTGTGAACTTGCCTCCAGTTTAAGCCCTTAGTAGCCATGTAGCTACGGAGGCATACAGCTCTTTCCATGAGTTCTTAGTGGCTTATATGCTTTATTTTAAAGGAAGTACACTTCTGAGGACTCCTAGTCCTCTCGGGTATGCATCATTTCCCCTCCAAGTTCACTGAGTACCTCCAGAGCCCTGTGTGCCGGCTGCGAAACTTCGAGGCCCATTTGTTGATCCCTTGGAGGCCCTCTGTGCGTGCCTGGAGACGGGCAACACACTGTACGTTCCTTGAGGAGAGGTACATTTCCAGAGACCTCGAATGGCCTCAGGACAACATTGCTGCTGAGTCCGAAGTGCCCAGGAAGACTTTGTCATGGCCCTTGTGTGAGCTGCCATGTGATAACACTCTGCTTTGAGTGCTTTGAGACCCTCGTACCCGGAGTCACTCTGCTCGAGGAGAAAGTCAGCATCTTGCCATGCGGTGTCGCTGACGGCACAGCCAGCAGAAACACATGCCTGGAAGTAAGGCCCTGATTTGCCGTGCAGAAGTGCAGGTGTGCAGCAGTTTCCATGAGCCGGTGGCCTGTGTTCTGCGTACCTTTAACGGCAGCACAGTTTTCTGGACACCTAGGAGGCTAGCGTGGGCACCCTGTTGCCGGCAGGAACACTGAGTAGCCCCAGGCGCACCTGGGTCTGCTAAGCAACATCCAGTCCCGTAGCCCTTTAGAGCCCCTCTGTGCATGCCGAGCGTAGGGAAACGCACTGCACTCTCTTTTGAAGCGTCTTAATTTCCTCAGCACTCGGGCACGTTCACAAACACCGTTCTGGCACGTCCCACATGGCGTAGAAGTCTTAGGCGTTGCCTTAGTCTGAGCAGCACTCGGAGTAACCCTCGGCTTCGCATTCCATCTAGGACCTCCTGCCTGAAATCACCGTGCCTCCTAGAGGAAGTCGGCTTGCATTCTGACTGCAGGTTAAGTCCTGTTCTTCCTGTGGCACTGCAGGCTTTTGAATAGCCACAGGCCCAGAGGAGCAGCTACGGCGTTCCTTGGTTGAGGCAGTTCGCTTGATGCAGAACACCCTACTTCGAGAAGCTGATTCAGGGAAAGACACACAGGGGAACTTGTGTCTCTTTGGACTTGTTAGAAACCACAGTGGGGTATGCTGAGTGTGCCCATGGAAACGGGGGCCTGCTGGAACTAGCCGTGCTTTCCCATTTTGAAGGCTGCATTCATGCTGCCTTGAAGCTGCCTGACATTCCCTGCACTTGATAGGCCTGTAAACACTGTAAGAATGCTTCTGGGGAGAAAATGAATTTGCTGTCTAAACCAGGTGCTTCCGTGACTGCGGTGTGGTCAGCCTGACAAGCTCTAGCACTAAAAGGAAACTCAGCGTGTGAACTTGCCTCCAGTTTAAGCCCTTAGTAGCCATGTAGCTACGGAGGCATACAGCTCTTTCCATGAGTTCGTAGTGGCTTATATGCTTTATTATAAAGGAAGTACACTTCTGAGGACTCCTGCCCTCTCGGGTATGCATCATTTCCCCTCCAAGTTCACTGAGTACCTCCAGAGCCCTGTGGGCCAGCTGCGCAACTTCGAGGCCCATTTGTTGATCCCTCGGAGGCCGTCTGTGCGTGCCTACAGATGGGCAACACACTGTTCGTTCCTTGAGGAGAGCTACATTTCCAGAGACCTCGACCGGCCTCAGGAAGACATTGCTGGTGAGTCCGAAGTGCCCAGGAAGACTTTGTCATGGCCCTTGTGTGAGCTGCCATGTGATAACACTCTGCTTTGAGTGCTTTGAGACCCTCGTACCCGGAGTCACTCTGCTCGAGGAGAAAGTCAGCATCTTGCCATGCGGTGTCGCTGACGGCACAGCCAGCAGAAACACATGCCTGGAAGTAAGGCCCTGATTTGCCGTGCAGAAGTGCAGGTGTGCAGCAGTTTCCATGAGCCGGTGGCCTGTGTTCTGCGTACCTTTAACGGCAGCACAGTTTTCTGGACACCTAGGAGGCTAGCGTGGGCACCCTGTTGCCGGCAGGAACACTGAGTAGCCCCAGGCGCACCTGGGTCTGCTAAGCAACATCCAGTCCCGTAGCCCTTTAGAGCCCCTCTGTGCATGCCGAGCGTAGGGAAACGCACTGCACTCTCTTTTGAAGCGTCTTAATTTCCTCAGCACTCGGGCACGTTCACAAACACCGTTCTGGCACGTCCCACATGGCGTAGAAGTCTTAGGCGTTGCCTTAGTCTGAGCAGCACTCGGAGTAACCCTCGGCTTCGCATTCCATCTAGGACCTCCTGCCTGAAATCACCGTGCCTCCTAGAGGAAGTCGGCTTGCATTCTGACTGCAGGTTAAGTCCTGTTCTTCCTGTGGCACTGCAGGCTTTTGAATAGCCACAGGCCCAGAGGAGCAGCTACGGCGTTCCTTGGTTGAGGCAGTTCGCTTGATGCAGAACACCCTACTTCGAGAAGCTGATTCAGGGAAAGACACACAGGGGAACTTGTGTCTCTTTGGACTTGTTAGAAACCACAGTGGGGTATGCTGAGTGTGCCCATGGAAACGGGGGCCTGCTGGAACTAGCCGTGCTTTCCCATTTTGAAGGCTGCATTCATGCTGCGTTGAAGCTGCCTGACATTCCCTGCACTTGATAGGCCTGTAAACACTGTAAGAATGCTTCTGGGGAGAAAATGAATTTGCTGTCTAAACCAGGTGCTTCCGTGACTGCGGTGTGGTCAGCCTGACAAGCTCTAGCACTAAAAGGAAACTCAGAGTGTGAACTTGCCTCCAGTTTAAGCCCTTAGTAGCCATGTAGCTACGGAGGCATACAGCTCTTTCCATGAGTTCGTAGTGGCTTATATGCTTTATTATAAAGGAAGTACACTTCTGAGGACTCCTGCCCTCTCGGGTATGCATCATTTCCCCTCCAAGTTCACTGAGTACCTCCAGAGCCCTGTGGGCCAGCTGCGCAACTTCGAGGCCCATTTGTTGATCCCTCGGAGGCCGTCTGTGCGTGCCTACAGATGGGCAACACACTGTTCGTTCCTTGAGGAGAGCTACATTTCCAGAGACCTCGACCGGCCTCAGGAAGACATTGCTGGTGAGTCCGAAGTGCCCAGGAAGACTTTGTCATGGCCCTTGTGTGAGCTGCCATGTGATAACACTCTGCTTTGAGTGCTTTGAGACCCTCGTACCTGGAGTCACTCTGCTCGAGGAGAAAGTCAGCATCTTGCCATGCGGTGTCGCTGACGGCACAGCCAGCAGAAACACATGCCTGGAAGTAAGGCCCTGATTTGCCGTGCAGAAGCGCAGGTGTGCAGCAGTTTCCATGAGCCGGTGGCCTGTGTTCTGCGTACCTTTAACGGCAGCACAGTTTTCTGGACACCTAGGAGGCTAGCGTGGGCACCCTGTTGCCGGCAGGAACACTGAGTAGCCCCAGGCGCACCTGGGTCTGCTAAGCAACATCCAGTCCCGTAGCCCTTTAGAGCCCCTCTGTGCATGCCGAGCGTAGGGAAACGCACTGCACTCTCTTTTGAAGCGTCTTAATTTCCTCAGCACTCGGGCACGTTCACAAACACCGTTCTGGCACGTCCCACATGGCGTAGAAGTCTTAGGCGTTGCCTTAGTCTGAGCAGCACTCGGAGTAACCCTCGGCTTCGCATTCCATCTAGGACCTCCTGCCTGAAATCACCGTGCCTCCTAGAGGAAGTCGGCTTGCATTCTGACTGCAGGTTAAGTCCTGTTCTTCCTGTGGCACTGCAGGCTTTTGAATAGCCACAGGCCCAGAGGAGCAGCTACGGCGTTCCTTGGTTGAGGCAGTTCGCTTGATGCAGAACACCCTACTTCGAGAAGCTGATTCAGGAAAGACACACAGGGTAACTTGTGTCTCTTTGGACTTGTTAGAAACCACAGTGGGGTATGCTGAGTGTGCCCATGGAAACGGGGGCCTGCTGGAACTAGCCGTGCTTTCCCATTTTGAAGGCTGCATTCATGCTGCCTTGAAGCTGCCTGACATTCCCTGCACTTGATAGGCCTGTAAACACTGTAAGAATGCTTCTGGGGAGAAAATGAATTTGCTGTCTAAACCAGGTGCTTCCGTGACTGCGGTGTGGTCAGCCTGACAAGCTCTAGCACTAAAAGGAAACTCAGCGTGTGAACTTGCCTCCAGTTTAAGCCCTTAGTAGCCATGTAGCTACGGAGGCATACAGCTCTTTCCATGAGTTCGTAGTGGCTTATATGCTTTATTATAAAGGAAGTACACTTCTGAGGACTCCTGCCCTCTCGGGTATGCATCATTTCCCCTCCAAGTTCACTGAGTACCTCCAGAGCCCTGTGGGCCAGCTGCGCAACTTCGAGGCCCATTTGTTGATCCCTCGGAGGCCGTCTGTGCGTGCCTACAGATGGGCAACACACTGTTCGTTCCTTGAGGAGAGCTACATTTCCAGAGACCTCGACCGGCCTCAGGAAGACATTGCTGGTGAGTCCGAAGTGCCCAGGAAGACTTTGTCATGGCCCTTGTGTGAGCTGCCATGTGATAACACTCTGCTTTGAGTGCTTTGAGACCCTCGTACCCGGAGTCACTCTGCTCGAGGAGAAAGTCAGCATCTTGCCATGCGGTGTCGCTGACGGCACAGCCAGCAGAAACACATGCCTGGAAGTAAGGCCCTGATTTGCCGTGCAGAAGTGCAGGTGTGCAGCAGTTTCCATGAGCCGGTGGCCTGTGTTCTGCGTACCTTTAACGGCAGCACAGTTTTCTGGACACCTAGGAGGCTAGCGTGGGCACCCTGTTGCCGGCAGGAACACTGAGTAGCCCCAGGCGCACCTGGGTCTGCTAAGCAACATCCAGTCCCGTAGCCCTTTAGAGCCCCTCTGTGCATGCCGAGCGTAGGGAAACGCACTGCACTCTCTTTTGAAGCGTCTTAATTTCCTCAGCACTCGGGCACGTTCACAAACACCGTTCTGGCACGTCCCACATGGCGTAGAAGTCTTAGGCGTTGCCTTAGTCTGAGCAGCACTCGGAGTAACCCTCGGCTTCGCATTCCATCTAGGACCTCCTGCCTGAAATCACCGTGCCTCCTAGAGGAAGTCGGCTTGCATTCTGACTGCAGGTTAAGTCCTGTTCTTCCTGTGGCACTGCAGGCTTTTGAATAGCCACAGGCCCAGAGGAGCAGCTACGGCGTTCCTTGGTTGAGGCAGTTCGCTTGATGCAGAACACCCTACTTCGAGAAGCTGATTCAGGGAAAGACACACAGGGGAACTTGTGTCTCTTTGGACTTGTTAGAAACCACAGTGGGGTATGCTGAGTGTGCCCATGGAAACGGGGGCCTGCTGGAACTAGCCGTGCTTTCCCATTTTGAAGGCTGCATTCATGCTGCCTTGAAGCTGCCTGACATTCCCTGCACTTGATAGGCCTGTAAACACTGTAAGAATGCTTCTGGGGAGAAAATGAATTTGCTGTCTAAACCAGGTGCTTCCGTGACTGCGGTGTGGTCAGCCTGACAAGCTCTAGCACTAAAAGGAAACTCAGCGTGTGAACTTGCCTCCAGTTTAAGCCCTTAGTAGCCATGTAGCTACGGAGGCATACAGCTCTTTCCATGAGTTCGTAGTGGCTTATATGCTTTATTATAAAGGAAGTACACTTCTGAGGACTCCTGCCCTCTCGGGTATGCATCATTTCCCCTCCAAGTTCACTGAGTACCTCCAGAGCTCTGTGGGCCAGCTGCGCAACTTCGAGGCCCATTTGTTGATCCCTCGGAGGCCGTCTGTGCGTGCCTACAGATGGGCAACACACTGTTCGTTCCTTGAGGAGAGCTACATTTCCAGAGACCTCGACCGGCCTCAGGAAGACATTGCTGGTGAGTCCGAAGTGCCCAGGAAGACTTTGTCATGGCCCTTGTGTGAGCTGCCATGTGATAACACTCTGCTTTGAGTGCTTTGAGACCCTCGTACCCGGAGTCACTCTGCTCGAGGAGAAAGTCAGCATCTTGCCATGCGGTGTCGCTGACGGCACACCCAGCAGAAACACATGCCTGGAAGTAAGGCCCTGATTTGCCGTGCAGAAGTGCAGGTGTGCAGCAGTTTCCATGAGCCGGTGGCCTGTGTTCTGCGTACCTTTAACGGCAGCACAGTTTTCTGGACACCTAGGAGGCTAGCGTGGGCACCCTGTTGCCGGCAGGAACACTGAGTAGCCCCAGGCGCACCTGGGTCTGCTAAGCAACATCCAGTCCCGTAGCCCTTTAGAGCCCCTCTGTGCATGCCGAGCGTAGGGAAACGCACTGCACTCTCTTTTGGAGCGTCTTAATTTCCTCAGCACTCGGGCACGTTCACAAACACCGTTCTGGCACGTCCCACATGGCGTAGAAGTCTTAGGCGTTGCCTTAGTCTGAGCAGCACTCGGAGTAACCCTCGGCTTCGCATTCCATCTAGGACCTCCTGCCTGAAATCACCGTGCCTCCTAGAGGAAGTCGGCTTGCATTCTGACTGCAGGTTAAGTCCTGTTCTTCCTGTGGCACTGCAGGCTTTTGAATAGCCACAGGCCCAGAGGAGCAGCTACGGCGTTCCTTGGTTGAGGCAGTTCGCTTGATGCAGAACACCCTACTTCGAGAAGCTGATTCAGGGAAAGACACACAGGGGAACTTGTGTCTCTTTGGACTTGTTAGAAACCACAGTGGGGTATGCTGAGTGTGCCCATGGAAACGGGGGCCTGCTGGAACTAGCCGTGCTTTCCCATTTTGAAGGCTGCATTCATGCTGCCTTGAAGCTGCCTGACATTCCCTGCACTTGATAGGCCTGTAAACACTGTAAGAATGCTTCTGGGGAGAAAATGAATTTGCTGTCTAAACCAGGTGCTTCCGTGACTGCGGTGTGGTCAGCCTGACAAGCTCTAGCACTAAAAGGAAACTCAGCGTGTGAACTTGCCTCCAGTTTAAGCCCTTAGTAGCCATGTAGCTACGGAGGCATACAGCTCTTTCCATGAGTTCGTAGTGGCTTATATGCTTTATTATAAAGGAAGTACACTTCTGAGGACTCCTGCCCTCTCGGGTATGCATCATTTCCCCTCCAAGTTCACTGAGTACCTCCAGAGCCCTGTGGGCCAGCTGCGCAACTTCGAGGCCCATTTGTTGATCCCTCGGAGGCCGTCTGTGCGTGCCTACAGATGGGCAACACACTGTTCGTTCCTTGAGGAGAGCTACATTTCCAGAGACCTCGACCGGCCTCAGGAAGACATTGCTGGTGAGTCCGAAGTGCCCAGGAAGACTTTGTCATGGCCCTTGTGTGAGCTGCCATGTGATAACACTCTGCTTTGAGTGCTTTGAGACCCTCGTACCCGGAGTCACTCTGCTCGAGGAGAAAGTCAGCATCTTGCCATGCGGTGTCGCTGACGGCACAGCCAGCAGAAACACATGCCTGGAAGTAAGGCCCTGATTTGCCGTGCAGAAGTGCAGGTGTGCAGCAGTTTCCATGAGCCGGTGGCCTGTGTTCTGCGTACCTTTAACGGCAGCACAGTTTTCTGGACACCTAGGAGGCTAGCGTGGGCACCCTGTTGCCGGCAGGAACACTGAGTAGCCCCAGGCGCACCTGGGTCTGCTAAGCAACATCCAGTCCCGTAGCCCTTTAGAGCCCCTCTGTGCATGCCGAGCGTAGGGAAACGCACTGCACTCTCTTTTGAAGCGTCTTAATTTCCTCAGCACTCGGGCACGTTCACAAACACCGTTCTGGCACGTCCCACATGGCGTAGAAGTCTTAGGCGTTGCCTTAGTCTGAGCAGCACTCGGAGTAACCCTCGGCTTCGCATTCCATCTAGGACCTCCTGCCTGAAATCACCGTGCCTCCTAGAGGAAGTCGGCTTGCATTCTGACTGCAGGTTAAGTCCTGTTCTTCCTGTGGCACTGCAGGCTTTTGAATAGCCACAGGCCCAGAGGAGCAGCTACGGCGTTCCTTGGTTGAGGCAGTTCGCTTGATGCAGAACACCCTACTTCGAGAAGCTGATTCAGGGAAAGACACACAGGGGAACTTGTGTCTCTTTGGACTTGTTAGAAACCACAGTGGGGTATGCTGAGTGTGCCCATGGAAACGGGGGCCTGCTGGAACTAGCCGTGCTTTCCCATTTTGAAGGCTGCATTCATGCTGCCTTGAAGCTGCCTGACATTCCCTGCAGTTGATAGGCCTGTAAACACTGTAAGAATGCTTCTGGGGAGAAAATGAATTTGCTGTCTAAACCAGGTGCTTCCGTGACTGCGGTGTGGTCAGCCTGACAAGCTCTAGCACTAAAAGGAAACTCAGCGTGTGAACTTGCCTCCAGTTTAAGCCCTTAGTAGCCATGTAGCTACGGAGGCATACAGCTCTTTCCATGAGTTCGTAGTGGCTTATATGCTTTATTATAAAGGAAGTACACTTCTGAGGACTCCTGCCCTCTCGGGTATGCATCATTTCCCCTCCAAGTTCACTGAGTACCTCCAGAGCCCTGTGGGCCAGCTGCGCAACTTCGAGGCCCATTTGTTGATCCCTCGGAGGCCGTCTGTGCGTGCCTACAGATGGGCAACACACTGTTCGTTCCTTGAGGAGAGCTACATTTCCAGAGACCTCGACCGGCCTCAGGAAGACATTGCTGGTGAGTCCGAAGTGCCCAGGAAGACTTTGTCATGGCCCTTGTGTGAGCTGCCATGTGATAACACTCTGCTTTGAGTGCTTTGAGACCCTCGTACCCGGAGTCACTCTGCTCGAGGAGAAAGTCAGCATCTTGCCATGCGGTGTCGCTGACGGCACAGCCAGCAGAAACACATGCCTGGAAGTAAGGCCCTGATTTGCCGTGCAGAAGTGCAGGTGTGCAGCAGTTTCCATGAGCCGGTGGCCTGTGTTCTGCGTACCTTTAACGGCAGCACAGTTTTCTGGACACCTAGGAGGCTAGCGTGGGCACCCTGTTGCCGGCAGGAACACTGAGTAGCCCCAGGCGCACCTGGGTCTGCTAAGCAACATCCAGTCCCGTAGCCCTTTAGAGCCCCTCTGTGCATGCCGAGCGTAGGGAAACGCACTGCACTCTCTTTTGGAGCGTCTTAATTTCCTCAGCACTCGGGCACGTTCACAAACACCGTTCTGGCACGTCCCACATGGCGTAGAAGTCTTAGGCGTTGCCTTAGTCTGAGCAGCACTCGGAGTAACCCTCGGCTTCGCATTCCATCTAGGACCTCCTGCCTGAAATCACCGTGCCTCCTAGAGGAAGTCGGCTTGCATTCTGACTGCAGGTTAAGTCCTGTTCTTCCTGTGGCACTGCAGGCTTTTGAATAGCCACAGGCCCAGAGGAGCAGCTACGGCGTTCCTTGGTTGAGGCAGTTCGCTTGATGCAGAACACCCTACTTCGAGAAGCTGATTCAGGGAAAGACACACAGGGGAACTTGTGTCTCTTTGGACTTGTTAGAAACCACAGTGGGGTATGCTGAGTGTGCCCATGGAAACGGGGGCCTGCTGGAACTAGCCGTGCTTTCCCATTTTGAAGGCTGCATTCATGCTGCCTTGAAGCTGCCTGACATTCCCTGCACTTGATAGGCCTGTAAACACTGTAAGAATGCTTCTGGGGAGAAAATGAATTTGCTGTCTAAACCAGGTGCTTCCGTGACTGCGGTGTGGTCAGCCTGACAAGCTCTAGCACTAAAAGGAAACTCAGCGTGTGAACTTGCCTCCAGTTTAAGCCCTTAGTAGCCATGTAGCTACGGAGGCATACAGCTCTTTCCATGAGTTCGTAGTGGCTTATATGCTTTATTATAAAGGAAGTACACTTCTGAGGACTCCTGCCCTCTCGGGTATGCATCATTTCCCCTCCAAGTTCACTGAGTACCTCCAGAGCCCTGTGGGCCAGCTGCGCAACTTCGAGGCCCATTTGTTGATCCCTCGGAGGCCGTCTGTGCGTGCCTACAGATGGGCAACACACTGTTCGTTCCTTGAGGAGAGCTACATTTCCAGAGACCTCGACCGGCCTCAGGAAGACATTGCTGGTGAGTCCGAAGTGCCCAGGAAGACTTTGTCATGGCCCTTGTGTGAGCTGCCATGTGATAACACTCTGCTTTGAGTGCTTTGAGACCCTCGTACCCGGAGTCACTCTGCTCGAGGAGAAAGTCAGCATCTTGCCATGCGGTGTCGCTGACGGCACAGCCAGCAGAAACACATGCCTGGAAGTAAGGCCCTGATTTGCCGTGCAGAAGTGCAGGTGTGCAGCAGTTTCCATGAGCCGGTGGCCTGTGTTCTGCGTACCTTTAACGGCAGCACAGTTTTCTGGACACCTAGGAGGCTAGCGTGGGCACCCTGTTGCCGGCAGGAACACTGAGTAGCCCCAGGCGCACCTGGGTCTGCTAAGCAACATCCAGTCCCGTAGCCCTTTAGAGCCCCTCTGTGCATGCCGAGCGTAGGGAAACGCACTGCACTCTCTTTTGAAGCGTCTTAATTTCCTCAGCACTCGGGCACGTTCACAAACACCGTTCTGGCACGTCCCACATGGCGTAGAAGTCTTAGGCGTTGCCTTAGTCTGAGCAGCACTCGGAGTAACCCTCGGCTTCGCATTCCATCTAGGACCTCCTGCCTGAAATCACCGTGCCTCCTAGAGGAAGTCGGCTTGCATTCTGACTGCAGGTTAAGTCCTGTTCTTCCTGTGGCACTGCAGGCTTTTGAATAGCCACAGGCCCAGAGGAGCAGCTACGGCGTTCCTTGGTTGAGGCAGTTCGCTTGATGCAGAACACCCTACTTCGAGAAGCTGATTCAGGGAAAGACACACAGGGGAACTTGTGTCTCTTTGGACTTGTTAGAAACCACAGTGGGGTATGCTGAGTGTGCCCATGGAAACGGGGGCCTGCTGGAACTAGCCGTGCTTTCCCATTTTGAAGGCTGCATTCATGCTGCGTTGAAGCTGCCTGACATTCCCTGCACTTGATAGGCCTGTAAACACTGTAAGAATGCTTCTGGGGAGAAAATGAATTTGCTGTCTAAACCAGGTGCTTCCGTGACTGCGGTGTGGTCAGCCTGACAAGCTCTAGCACTAAAAGGAAACTCAGCGTGTGAACTTGCCTCCAGTTTAAGCCCTTAGTAGCCATGTAGCTACGGAGGCATACAGCTCTTTCCATGAGTTCGTAGTGGCTTATATGCTTTATTATAAAGGAAGTACACTTCTGAGGACTCCTGCCCTCTCGGGTATGCATCATTTCCCCTCCAAGTTCACTGAGTACCTCCAGAGCCCTGTGGGCCATGTGCGCAACTTCGAGGCCCATTTGTTGATCCCTCGGAGGCCGTCTGTGCGTGCCTACAGATGGGCAACACACTGTTCGTTCCTTGAGGAGAGCTACATTTCCAGAGACCTCGACCGGCCTCAGGAAGACATTGCTGCTGAGTCCGAAGTGCCCAGGAAGACTTTGTCATGGCCCTTGTGTGAGCTGCCATGTGATAACACTCTGCTTTGAGTGCTTTGAGACCCTCGTACCCGGAGTCACTCTGCTCGAGGAGAAAGTCAGCATCTTGCCATGCGGTGTCGCTGACGGCACAGCCAGCAGAAACACATGCCTGGAAGTAAGGCCCTGATTTGCCGTGCAGAAGTGCAGGTGTGCAGCAGTTTCCATGAGCCGGTGGCCTGTGTTCTGCGTACCTTTAACGGCAGCACAGTTTTCTGGACACCTAGGAGGCTAGCGTGGGCACCCTGTTGCCGGCAGGAACACTGAGTAGCCCCAGGCGCACCTGGGTCTGCTAAGCAACATCCAGTCCCGTAGCCCTTTAGAGCCCCTCTGTGCATGCCGAGCGTAGGGAAACGCACTGCACTCTCTTTTGGAGCGTCTTAATTTCCTCAGCACTCGGGCACGTTCACAAACACCGTTCTGGCACGTCCCACATGGCGTAGAAGTCTTAGGCGTTGCCTTAGTCTGAGCAGCACTCGGAGTAACCCTCGGCTTCGCATTCCATCTAGGACCTCCTGCCTGAAATCACCGTGCCTCCTAGAGGAAGTCGGCTTGCATTCTGACTGCAGGTTAAGTCCTGTTCTTCCTGTGGCACTGCAGGCTTTTGAATAGCCACAGGCCCAGAGGAGCAGCTACGGCGTTCCTTGGTTGAGGCAGTTCGCTTGATGCAGAACACCCTACTTCGAGAAGCTGATTCAGGGAAAGACACACAGGGGAACTTGTGTCTCTTTGGACTTGTTAGAAACCACAGTGGGGTATGCTGAGTGTGCCCATGGAAACGGGGGCCTGCTGGAACTAGCCGTGCTTTCCCATTTTGAAGGCTGCATTCATGCTGCCTTGAAGCTGCCTGACATTCCCTGCACTTGATAGGCCTGTAAACACTGTAAGAATGCTTCTGGGGAGAAAATGAATTTGCTGTCTAAACCAGGTGCTTCCGTGACTGCGGTGTGGTCAGCCTGACAAGCTCTAGCACTAAAAGGAAACTCAGCGTGTGAACTTGCCTCCAGTTTAAGCCCTTAGTAGCCATGTAGCTACGGAGGCATACAGCTCTTTCCATGAGTTCGTAGTGGCTTATATGCTTTATTATAAAGGAAGTACACTTCTGAGGACTCCTGCCCTCTCGGGTATGCATCATTTCCCCTCCAAGTTCACTGAGTACCTCCAGAGCCCTGTGGGCCAGCTGCGCAACTTCGAGGCCCATTTGTTGATCCCTCGGAGGCCGTCTGTGCGTGCCTACAGATGGGCAACACACTGTTCGTTCCTTGAGGAGAGCTACATTTCCAGAGACCTCGACCGGCCTCAGGAAGACATTGCTGGTGAGTCCGAAGTGCCCAGGAAGACTTTGTCATGGCCCTTGTGTGAGCTGCCATGTGATAACACTCTGCTTTGAGTGCTTTGAGACCCTCGTACCCGGAGTCACTCTGCTCGAGGAGAAAGTCAGCATCTTGCCATGCGGTGTCGCTGACGGCACAGCCAGCAGAAACACATGCCTGGAAGTAAGGCCCTGATTTGCCGTGCAGAAGTGCAGGTGTGCAGCAGTTTCCATGAGCCGGTGGCCTGTGTTCTGCGTACCTTTAACGGCAGCACAGTTTTCTGGACACCTAGGAGGCTAGCGTGGGCACCCTGTTGCCGGCAGGAACACTGAGTAGCCCCAGGCGCACCTGGGTCTGCTAAGCAACATCCAGTCCCGTAGCCCTTTAGAGCCCCTCTGTGCATGCCGAGCGTAGGGAAACGCACTGCACTCTCTTTTGAAGCGTCTTAATTTCCTCAGCACTCGGGCACGTTCACAAACACCGTTCTGGCACGTCCCACATGGCGTAGAAGTCTTAGGCGTTGCCTTAGTCTGAGCAGCACTCGGAGTAACCCTCGGCTTCGCATTCCATCTAGGACCTCCTGCCTGAAATCACCGTGCCTCCTAGAGGAAGTCGGCTTGCATTCTGACTGCAGGTTAAGTCCTGTTCTTCCTGTGGCACTGCAGGCTTTTGAATAGCCACAGGCCCAGAGGAGCAGCTACGGCGTTCCTTGGTTGAGGCAGTTCGCTTGATGCAGAACACCCTACTTCGAGAAGCTGATTCAGGGAAAGACACACAGGGGAACTTGTGTCTCTTTGGACTTGTTAGAAACCACAGTGGGGTATGCTGAGTGTGCCCATGGAAACGGGGGCCTGCTGGAACTAGCCGTGCTTTCCCATTTTGAAGGCTGCATTCATGCTGCGTTGAAGCTGCCTGACATTCCCTGCACTTGATAGGCCTGTAAACACTGTAAGAATGCTTCTGGGGAGAAAATGAATTTGCTGTCTAAACCAGGTGCTTCCGTGACTGCGGTGTGGTCAGCCTGACAAGCTCTAGCACTAAAAGGAAACTCAGCGTGTGAACTTGCCTCCAGTTTAAGCCCTTAGTAGCCATGTAGCTACGGAGGCATACAGCTCTTTCCATGAGTTCGTAGTGGCTTATATGCTTTATTATAAAGGAAGTACACTTCTGAGGACTCCTGCCCTCTCGGGTATGCATCATTTCCCCTCCAAGTTCACTGAGTACCTCCAGAGCCCTGTGGGCCAGCTGCGCAACTTCGAGGCCCATTTGTTGATCCCTCGGAGGCCGTCTGTGCGTGCCTACAGATGGGCAACACACTGTTCGTTCCTTGAGGAGAGCTACATTTCCAGAGACCTCGACCGGCCTCAGGAAGACATTGCTGCTGAGTCCGAAGTGCCCAGGAAGACTTTGTCATGGCCCTTGTGTGAGCTGCCATGTGATAACACTCTGCTTTGAGTGCTTTGAGACCCTCGTACCCGGAGTCACTCTGCTCGAGGAGAAAGTCAGCATCTTGCCATGCGGTGTCGCTGACGGCACACCCAGCAGAAACACATGCCTGGAAGTAAGGCCCTGATTTGCCGTGCAGAAGCGCAGGTGTGCAGCAGTTTCCATGAGCCGGTGGCCTGTGTTCTGCGTACCTTTAACGGCAGCACAGTTTTCTGGACACCTAGGAGGCTAGCGTGGGCACCCTGTTGCCGGCAGGAACACTGAGTAGCCCCAGGCGCACCTGGGTCTGCTAAGCAACATCCAGTCCCGTAGCCCTTTAGAGCCCCTCTGTGCATGCCGAGCGTAGGGAAACGCACTGCACTCTCTTTTGAAGCGTCTTAATTTCCTCAGCACTCGGGCACGTTCACAAACACCGTTCTGGCACGTCCCACATGGCGTAGAAGTCTTAGGCGTTGCCTTAGTCTGAGCAGCACTCGGAGTAACCCTCGGCTTCGCATTCCATCTAGGACCTCCTGCCTGAAATCACCGTGCCTCCTAGAGGAAGTCGGCTTGCATTCTGACTGCAGGTTAAGTCCTGTTCTTCCTGTGGCACTGCAGGCTTTTGAATAGCCACAGGCCCAGAGGAGCAGCTACGGCGTTCCTTGGTTGAGGCAGTTCGCTTGATGCAGAACACCCTACTTCGAGAAGCTGATTCAGGGAAAGACACACAGGGGAACTTGTGTCTCTTTGGACTTGTTAGAAACCACAGTGGGGTATGCTGAGTGTGCCCATGGAAACGGGGGCCTGCTGGAACTAGCCGTGCTTTCCCATTTTGAAGGCTGCATTCATGCTGCCTTGAAGCTGCCTGACATTCCCTGCACTTGATAGGCCTGTAAACACTGTAAGAATGCTTCTGGGGAGAAAATGAATTTGCTGTCTAAACCAGGTGCTTCCGTGACTGCGGTGTGGTCAGCCTGACAAGCTCTAGCACTAAAAGGAAACTCAGCGTGTGAACTTGCCTCCAGTTTAAGCCCTTAGTAGCCATGTAGCTACGGAGGCATACAGCTCTTTCCATGAGTTCGTAGTGGCTTATATGCTTTATTATAAAGGAAGTACACTTCTGAGGACTCCTGCCCTCTCGGGTATGCATCATTTCCCCTCCAAGTTCACTGAGTACCTCCAGAGCTCTGTGGGCCAGCTGCGCAACTTCGAGGCCCATTTGTTGATCCCTCGGAGGCCGTCTGTGCGTGCCTACAGATGGGCAACACACTGTTCGTTCCTTGAGGAGAGCTACATTTCCAGAGACCTCGACCGGCCTCAGGAAGACATTGCTGGTGAGTCCGAAGTGCCCAGGAAGACTTTGTCATGGCCCTTGTGTGAGCTGCCATGTGATAACACTCTGCTTTGAGTGCTTTGAGACCCTCGTACCCGGAGTCACTCTGCTCGAGGAGAAAGTCAGCATCTTGCCATGCGGTGTCGCTGACGGCACACCCAGCAGAAACACATGCCTGGAAGTAAGGCCCTGATTTGCCGTGCAGAAGCGGAGGCGTGCAGCAGTTTCCATGAGCCGGTGGCCTGTGTTCTGCGTACCTTTAACGGCAGCACAGTTTTCTGGACACCTAGGAGGCTAGCGTGGGCACCCTGTTGCCGGCAGGAACACTGAGTAGCCCCAGGCGCACCTGGGTCTGCTAAGCAACATCCAGTCCCGTAGCCCTTTAGAGCCCCTCTGTGCATGCCGAGCGTAGGGAAACGCACTGCACTCTCTTTTGAAGCGTCTTAATTTCCTCAGCACTCGGGCACGTTCACAAACACCGTTCTGGCACGTCCCACATGGCGTAGAAGTCTTAGGCGTTGCCTTAGTCTGAGCAGCACTCGGAGTAACCCTCGGCTTCGCATTCCATCTAGGACCTCCTGCCTGAAATCACCGTGCCTCCTAGAGGAAGTCGGCTTGCATTCTGACTGCAGGTTAAGTCCTGTTCTTCCTGTGGCACTGCAGGCTTTTGAATAGCCACAGGCCCAGAGGAGCAGCTACGGCGTTCCTTGGTTGAGGCAGTTCGCTTGATGCAGAACACCCTACTTCGAGAAGCTGATTCAGGAAAGACACACAGGGTAACTTGTGTCTCTTTGGACTTGTTAGAAACCACAGTGGGGTATGCTGAGTGTGCCCATGGAAACGGGGGCCTGCTGGAACTAGCCTTGCTTTCCCATTTTGAAGGCTGCATTCATGCTGCCTTGAAGCTGCCTGACATTCCCTGCTCTTCACAGGCCTGTAAACCCTGTAACAATGCTTCTGGGGAGAAAATGAATTTGCTGTCTAAACCAGGTGCTTCTGCGCCTGCGGTGTGGTCACCCTGACAAGCTCTAGCGCTAAAAGGAAACTCAACGTGTGAACTTGCCTCCAGCTTAGGTCTTTAGTACCCATATAGATACGGAGGCATGCAGCTCTTTCCATGAGTTCGTAGTGGCTTATATGCTTTATTATAAAGGAAGTACACTTCTGAGGACTCCTGCCCTCTCGGGTATGCATCATTTCCCCTCCAAGTTCACTGAGTACCTCCAGAGCCCTGTGGGCCAGCTGCGCAACTTCGAGGCCCATTTGTTGATCCCTCGGAGGCCGTCTGTGCGTGCCTACAGATGGGCAACACACTGTTCGTTCCTTGAGGAGAGCTACATTTCCAGAGACCTCGACCGGCCTCAGGAAGACATTGCTGCTGAGTCCGAAGTGCCCAGGAAGACTTTGTCATGGCCCTTGTGTGAGCTGCCATGTGATAACACTCTGCTTTGAGTGCTTTGAGACCCTCGTACCCGGAGTCACTCTGCTCGAGGAGAAAGTCAGCATCTTGCCATGCGGTGTCGCTGACGGCACACCCAGCAGAAACACATGCCTGGAAGTAAGGCCCTGATTTGCCGTGCAGAAGCGGAGGCGTGCAGCAGTTTCCATGAGCCGGTGGCCTGTGTTCTGCGTACCTTTAACGGCAGCACAGTTTTCTGGACACCTAGGAGGCTAGCGTGGGCACCCTGTTGCCGGCAGGAACACTGAGTAGCCCCAGGCGCACCTGGGTCTGCTAAGCAACATCCAGTCCCGTAGCCCTTTAGAGCCCCTCTGTGCATGCCGAGCGTAGGGAAACGCACTGCACTCTCTTTTGAAGCGTCTTAATTTCCTCAGCACTCGGGCACGTTCACAAACACCGTTCTGGCACGTCCCACATGGCGTAGAAGTCTTAGGCGTTGCCTTAGTCTGAGCAGCACTCGGAGTAACCCTCGGCTTCGCATTCCATCTAGGACCTCCTGCCTGAAATCACCGTGCCTCCTAGAGGAAGTCGGCTTGCATTCTGACTGCAGGTTAAGTCCTGTTCTTCCTGTGGCACTGCAGGCTTTTGAATAGCCACAGGCCCAGAGGAGCAGCTACGGCGTTCCTTGGTTGAGGCAGTTCGCTTGATGCAGAACACCCTACTTCGAGAAGCTGATTCAGGAAAGACACACAGGGTAACTTGTGTCTCTTTGGACTTGTTAGAAACCACAGTGGGGTATGCTGAGTGTGCCCATGGAAACGGGGGCCTGCTGGAACTAGCCGTGCTTTCCCATTTTGAAGGCTGCATTCATGCTGCCTTGAAGCTGCCTGACATTCCCTGCACTTGATAGGCCTGTAAACACTGTAAGAATGCTTCTGGGGAGAAAATGAATTTGCTGTCTAAACCAGGTGCTTCCGTGACTGCGGTGTGGTCAGCCTGACAAGCTCTAGCACTAAAAGGAAACTCAGCGTGTGAACTTGCCTCCAGTTTAAGCCCTTAGTAGCCATGTAGCTACGGAGGCATACAGCTCTTTCCATGAGTTCGTAGTGGCTTATATGCTTTATTATAAAGGAAGTACACTTCTGAGGACTCCTGCCCTCTCGGGTATGCATCATTTCCCCTCCAAGTTCACTGAGTACCTCCAGAGCTCTGTGGGCCAGCTGCGCAACTTCGAGGCCCATTTGTTGATCCCTCGGAGGCCGTCTGTGCGTGCCTACAGATGGGCAACACACTGTTCGTTCCTTGAGGAGAGCTACATTTCCAGAGACCTCGACCGGCCTCAGGAAGACATTGCTGGTGAGTCCGAAGTGCCCAGGAAGACTTTGTCATGGCCCTTGTGTGAGCTGCCATGTGATAACACTCTGCTTTGAGTGCTTTGAGACCCTCGTACCCGGAGTCACTCTGCTCGAGGAGAAAGTCAGCATCTTGCCATGCGGTGTCGCTGACGGCACACCCAGCAGAAACACATGCCTGGAAGTAAGGCCCTGATTTGCCGTGCAGAAGCGGAGGCGTGCAGCAGTTTCCATGAGCCGGTGGCCTGTGTTCTGCGTACCTTTAACGGCAGCACAGTTTTCTGGACACCTAGGAGGCTAGCGTGGGCACCCTGTTGCCGGCAGGAACACTGAGTAGCCCCAGGCGCACCTGGGTCTGCTAAGCAACATCCAGTCCCGTAGCCCTTTAGAGCCCCTCTGTGCATGCCGAGCGTAGGGAAACGCACTGCACTCTCTTTTGAAGCGTCTTAATTTCCTCAGCACTCGGGCACGTTCACAAACACCGTTCTGGCACGTCCCACATGGCGTAGAAGTCTTAGGCGTTGCCTTAGTCTGAGCAGCACTCGGAGTAACCCTCGGCTTCGCATTCCATCTAGGACCTCCTGCCTGAAATCACCGTGCCTCCTAGAGGAAGTCGGCTTGCATTCTGACTGCAGGTTAAGTCCTGTTCTTCCTGTGGCACTGCAGGCTTTTGAATAGCCACAGGCCCAGAGGAGCAGCTACGGCGTTCCTTGGTTGAGGCAGTTCGCTTGATGCAGAACACCCTACTTCGAGAAGCTGATTCAGGGAAAGACACACAGGGGAACTTGTGTCTCTTTGGACTTGTTAGAAACCACAGTGGGGTATGCTGAGTGTGCCCATGGAAACGGGGGCCTGCTGGAACTAGCCGTGCTTTCCCATTTTGAAGGCTGCATTCATGCTGCGTTGAAGCTGCCTGACATTCCCTGCACTTGATAGGCCTGTAAACACTGTAAGAATGCTTCTGGGGAGAAAATGAATTTGCTGTCTAAACCAGGTGCTTCCGTGACTGCGGTGTGGTCAGCCTGACAAGCTCTAGCACTAAAAGGAAACTCAGCGTGTGAACTTGCCTCCAGTTTAAGCCCTTAGTAGCCATGTAGCTACGGAGGCATACAGCTCTTTCCATGAGTTCGTAGTGGCTTATATGCTTTATTATAAAGGAAGTACACTTCTGAGGACTCCTGCCCTCTCGGGTATGCATCATTTCCCCTCCAAGTTCACTGAGTACCTCCAGAGCCCTGTGGGCCAGCTGCGCAACTTCGAGGCCCATTTGTTGATCCCTCGGAGGCCGTCTGTGCGTGCCTACAGATGGGCAACACACTGTTCGTTCCTTGAGGAGAGCTACATTTCCAGAGACCTCGACCGGCCTCAGGAAGACATTGCTGGTGAGTCCGAAGTGCCCAGGAAGACTTTGTCATGGCCCTTGTGTGAGCTGCCATGTGATAACACTCTGCTTTGAGTGCTTTGAGACCCTCGTACCCGGAGTCACTCTGCTCGAGGAGAAAGTCAGCATCTTGCCATGCGGTGTCGCTGACGGCACAGCCAGCAGAAACACATGCCTGGAAGTAAGGCCCTGATTTGCCGTGCAGAAGCGCAGGTGTGCAGCAGTTTCCATGAGCCGGTGGCCTGTGTTCTGCGTACCTTTAACGGCAGCACAGTTTTCTGGACACCTAGGAGGCTAGCGTGGGCACCCTGTTGCCGGCAGGAACACTGAGTAGCCCCAGGCGCACCTGGGTCTGCTAAGCAACATCCAGTCCCGTAGCCCTTTAGAGCCCCTCTGTGCATGCCGAGCGTAGGGAAACGCACTGCACTCTCTTTTGAAGCGTCTTAATTTCCTCAGCACTCGGGCACGTTCACAAACACCGTTCTGGCACGTCCCACATGGCGTAGAAGTCTTAGGCGTTGCCTTAGTCTGAGCAGCACTCGGAGTAACCCTCGGCTTCGCATTCCATCTAGGACCTCCTGCCTGAAATCACCGTGCCTCCTAGAGGAAGTCGGCTTGCATTCTGACTGCAGGTTAAGTCCTGTTCTTCCTGTGGCACTGCAGGCTTTTGAATAGCCACAGGCCCAGAGGAGCAGCTACAGCGTTCCTTGGTTGAGGCAGTTCGCTTGATGCAGAACACCCTACTTCGAGAAGCTGATTCAGGGAAAGACACACAGGGGAACTTGTGTCTCTTTGGACTTGTTAGAAACCACAGTGGGGTATGCTGAGTGTGCCCATGGAAACGGGGGCCTGCTGGAACTAGCCGTGCTTTCCCATTTTGAAGGCTGCATTCATGCTGCCTTGAAGCTGCCTGACATTCCCTGCACTTGATAGGCCTGTAAACACTGTAAGAATGCTTCTGGGGAGAAAATGAATTTGCTGTCTAAACCAGGTGCTTCCGTGACTGCGGTGTGGTCAGCCTGACAAGCTCTAGCACTAAAAGGAAACTCAGCGTGTGAACTTGCCTCCAGTTTAAGCCCTTAGTAGCCATGTAGCTACGGAGGCATACAGCTCTTTCCATGAGTTCGTAGTGGCTTATATGCTTTATTATAAAGGAAGTACACTTCTGAGGACTCCTGCCCTCTCGGGTATGCATCATTTCCCCTCCAAGTTCACTGAGTACCTCCAGAGCTCTGTGGGCCAGCTGCGCAACTTCGAGGCCCATTTGTTGATCCCTCGGAGGCCGTCTGTGCGTGCCTACAGATGGGCAACACACTGTTCGTTCCTTGAGGAGAGCTACATTTCCAGAGACCTCGACCGGCCTCAGGAAGACATTGCTGGTGAGTCCGAAGTGCCCAGGAAGACTTTGTCATGGCCCTTGTGTGAGCTGCCATGTGATAACACTCTGCTTTGAGTGCTTTGAGACCCTCGTACCCGGAGTCACTCTGCTCGAGGAGAAAGTCAGCATCTTGCCATGCGGTGTCGCTGACGGCACAGCCAGCAGAAACACATGCCTGGAAGTAAGGCCCTGATTTGCCGTGCAGAAGCGGAGGCGTGCAGCAGTTTCCATGAGCCGGTGGCCTGTGTTCTGCGTACCTTTAACGGCAGCACAGTTTTCTGGACACCTAGGAGGCTAGCGTGGGCACCCTGTTGCCGGCAGGAACACTGAGTAGCCCCAGGCGCACCTGGGTCTGCTAAGCAACATCCAGTCCCGTAGCCCTTTAGAGCCCCTCTGTGCATGCCGAGCGTAGGGAAACGCACTGCACTCTCTTTTGAAGCGTCTTAATTTCCTCAGCACTCGGGCACGTTCACAAACACCGTTCTGGCACGTCCCACATGGCGTAGAAGTCTTAGGCATTGCCTTAGTCTGAGCAGCACTCGGAGTAACCCTCGGCTTCGCATTCCATCTAGGACCTCCTGCCTGAAATCACCGTGCCTCCTAGAGGAAGTCGGCTTGCATTCTGACTGCAGGTTAAGTCCTGTTCTTCCTGTGGCACTGCAGGCTTTTGAATAGCCACAGGCCCAGAGGAGCAGCTACGGCGTTCCTTGGTTGAGGCAGTTCGCTTGATGCAGAACACCCTACTTCGAGAAGCTGATTCAGGAAAGACACACAGGGTAACTTGTGTCTCTTTGGACTTGTTAGAAACCACAGTGGGGTATGCTGAGTGTGCCCATGGAAACGGGGGCCTGCTGGAACTAGCCTTGCTTTCCCATTTTGAAGGCTGCATTCATGCTGCCTTGAAGCTGCCTGACATTCCCTGCTCTTCACAGGCCTGTAAACCCTGTAACAATGCTTCTGGGGAGAAAATGAATTTGCTGTCTAAACCAGGTGCTTCTGCGCCTGCGGTGTGGTCACCCTGACAAGCTCTAGCGCTAAAAGGAAACTCAACGTGTGAACTTGCCTCCAGCTTAGGTCTTTAGTACCCATATAGATACGGAGGCATGCAGCTCTTTCCATGAGTTCGTAGTGGCTTATATGCTTTATTATAAAGGAAGTACACTTCTGAGGACTCCTGCCCTCTCGGGTATGCATCATTTCCCCTCCAAGTTCACTGAGTACCTCCAGAGCCCTGTGGGCCAGCTGCGCAACTTCGAGGCCCATTTGTTGATCCCTCGGAGGCCGTCTGTGCGTGCCTACAGATGGGCAACACACTGTTCGTTCCTTGAGGAGAGCTACATTTCCAGAGACCTCGACCGGCCTCAGGAAGACATTGCTGGTGAGTCCGAAGTGCCCAGGAAGACTTTGTCATGGCCCTTGTGTGAGCTGCCATGTGATAACACTCTGCTTTGAGTGCTTTGAGACCCTCGTACCCGGAGTCACTCTGCTCGAGGAGAAAGTCAGCATCTTGCCATGCGGTGTCGCTGACGGCACACCCAGCAGAAACACATGCCTGGAAGTAAGGCCCTGATTTGCTGTGCAGAAGCGCAGGCGTGCAGCAGTTTCCATGAGCCGGTGGCCTGTGTTCTGCGTACCTTTAACGGCAGCACAGTTTTCTGGACACCTAGGAGGCTAGCGTGGGCACCCTGTTGCCGGCAGGAACACTGAGTAGCCCCAGGCGCACCTGGGTCTGCTAAGCAACATCCAGTCCCGTAGCCCTTTAGAGCCCCTCTGTGCATGCCGAGCGTAGGGAAACGCACTGCACTCTCTTTTGAAGCGTCTTAATTTCCTCAGCACTCGGGCACGTTCACAAACACCGTTCTGGCACGTCCCACATGGCGTAGAAGTCTTAGGCGTTGCCTTAGTCTGAGCAGCACTCGGAGTAACCCTCGGCTTCGCATTCCATCTAGGACCTCCTGCCTGAAATCACCGTGCCTCCTAGAGGAAGTCGGCTTGCATTCTGACTGCAGGTTAAGTCCTGTTCTTCCTGTGGCACTGCAGGCTTTTGAATAGCCACAGGCCCAGAGGAGCAGCTACGGCGTTCCTTGGTTGAGGCAGTTCGCTTGATGCAGAACACCCTACTTCGAGAAGCTGATTCAGGAAAGACACACAGGGTAACTTGTGTCTCTTTGGACTTGTTAGAAACCACAGTGGGGTATGCTGAGTGTGCCCATGGAAACGGGGGCCTGCTGGAACTAGCCGTGCTTTCCCATTTTGAAGGCTGCATTCATGCTGCCTTGAAGCTGCCTGACATTCCCTGCACTTGATAGGCGTGTAAACACTGTAAGAATGCTTCTGGGGAGAAAATGAATTTGCTGTCTAAACCAGGTGCTTCCGTGACTGAGGTGTGGTCAGCCTGACAAGCTCTAGCACTAAAAGGAAACTCAGCGTGTGAACTTGCCTCCAGTTTAAGCCCTTAGTAGCCATGTAGCTACGGAGGCATACAGCTCTTTCCATGAGTTCTTAGTGGCTTATATGCTTTATTATAAAGGAAGTACACTTCTGAGGACTCCTGCCCTCTCGGGTATGCATCATTTCCCCTCCAAGTTCACTGAGTACCTCCAGAGCCCTGTGTGCCGGCTGCGAAACTTCGAGTCCCATTTGTTGATCCCTCGGAGGCCCTCTGTGCGTGCCTGGAGACGGGCAACAGACTGTACGTTCCTTGAGGAGAGCTACATTTCCAGAGACCTCGAATGGCCTCAGGACAACATTGCTGCTGAGTCCGAAGTGCCCAGGAAGACTTTGTCATGGCCCTTGTGTGAGCTGCCATGTGATAACACTCTGCTTTGAGTGCTTTGAGACCCTCGTACCCGGAGTCACTCTGCTCGAGGAGAAAGTCAGCATCTTGCCATGCGGTGTCGCTGACGGCACAGCCAGCAGAAACACATGCCTGGAAGTAAGGCCCTGATTTGCCGTGCAGAAGCGCAGGTGTGCAGCAGTTTCCATGAGCCGGTGGCCTGTGTTCTGCGTACCTTTAACGGCAGCACAGTTTTCTGGACACCTAGGAGGCTAGCGTGGGCACCCTGTTGCCGGCAGGAACACTGAGTAGCCCCAGGCGCACCTGGGTCTGCTAAGCAACATCCAGTCCCGTAGCCCTTTAGAGCCCCTCTGTGCATGCCGAGCGTAGGGAAACGCACTGCACTCTCTTTTGAAGCGTCTTAATTTCCTCAGCACTCGGGCACGTTCACAAACACCGTTCTGGCACGTCCCATATGGCGTAGAAGTCTTAGGCGTTGCCTTAGTCTGAGCAGCACTCGGAGTAACCCTCGGCTTCGCATTCCATCTAGGACCTCCTGCCTGAAATCACCGTGCCTCCTAGAGGAAGTCGGCTTGCATTCTGACTGCAGGTTAAGTCCTGTTCTTCCTGTGGCACTGCAGGCTTTTGAATAGCCACAGGCCCAGAGGAGCAGCTACGGCGTTCCTTGGTTGAGGCAGTTCGCTTGATGCAGAACACCCTACTTCGAGAAGCTGATTCAGGAAAGACACACAGGGGAACTTGTGTCTCTTTGGACTTGTTAGAAACCACAGTGGGGTATGCTGAGTGTGCCCATGGAAACGGGGGCCTGCTGGAACTAGCCGTGCTTTCCCATTTTGAAGGCTGCATTCATGCTGCCTTGAAGCTGCCTGACATTCCCTGCACTTGATAGGCCTGTAAACACTGTAAGAATGCTTCTGGGGAGAAAATGAATTTGCTGTCTAAACCAGGTGCTTCCGTGACTGCGGTGTGGTCAGCCTGACAAGCTCTAGCACTAAAAGGAAACTCAGCGTGTGAACCTGCCTCCAGTTTAAGCCCTTAGTAGCCATGTAGCTACGGAGGCATACAGCTCTTTCCATGAGTTCGTAGTGGCTTATATGCTTTATTATAAAGGAAGTACACTTCTGAGGACTCCTGCCCTCTCGGGTATGCATCATTTCCCCTCCAAGTTCACTGAGTACCTCCAGAGCCCTGTGGGCCAGCTGCGCAACTTCGAGGCCCATTTGTTGATCCCTCGGAGGCCGTCTGTGCGTGCCTACAGATGGGCAACACACTGTTCGTTCCTTGAGGAGAGCTACATTTCCAGAGACCTCGACCGGCCTCAGGAAGACATTGCTGGTGAGTCCGAAGTGCCCAGGAAGACTTTGTCATGGCCCTTGTGTGAGCTGCCATGTGATAACACTCTGCTTTGAGTGCTTTGAGACACTCGTACCCGGAGTCACTCTGCTCGAGGAGAAAGTCAGCATCTTGCCATGCGGTGTCGCTGACGGCACACCCAGCAGAAACACATGCCTGGAAGTAAGGCCCTGATTTGCCGTGCAGAAGCGGAGGCGTGCAGCAGTTTCCATGAGCCGGTGGCCTGTGTTCTGCGTACCTTTAACGGCAGCACAGTTTTCTGGACACCTAGGAGGCTAGCGTGGGCACCCTGTTGCCAGCAGGAACACTGAGTAGCCCCAGGCGCACCTGGGTCTGCTAAGCAACATCCAGTCCCGTAGCCCTTTAGAGCCCCTCTGTGCATGCCGAGCGTAGGGAAACGCACTGCACTCTCTTTTGGAGCATCTTAATTTCCTCAGCACTCGCGCACGTTTACGAACACCGTTCTGGCACGTCCCACATGGCGTAGAAGTCTTAGGCGTTGCCTTAGTCTGAGCAGCACTCAGAGTAACCCTCGGCTTCGCATTCCATCTAGGACCTCCTGCCTGAAATCACCGTGCCTCCTAGAGGAAGTCGGCTTGCATTCTGACTGCAGGTTAAGTCCTGTTCTTCCTGTGGCACTGCAGGCTTTTGAATAGCCACAGGCCCAGAGGAGCAGCTACGGCGTTCCTTGGTTGAGGCAGTTCGCTTGATGCAGAACACCCTACTTCGAGAAGCTGATTCAGGGAAAGACACACAGGGGAACTTGTGTCTCTTTGGACTTGTTAGAAACCACAGTGGGGTATGCTGAGTGTGCCCATGGAAACGGGGGCCTGCTGGAACTAGCCTTGCTTTCCCATTTTGAAGGCTGCATTCATGCTGCCTTGAAGCTGCCTGACATTCCCTGCTCTTCACAGGCCTGTAAACCCTGTAACAATGCTTCTGGGGAGAAAATGAATTTGCTGTCTAAACCAGGTGCTTCTGCGCCTGCGGTGTGGTCACCCTGACAAGCTCTAGCGCTAAAAGGAAACTCAACGTGTGAACTTGCCTCCAGCTTAGGTCTTTAGTACCCATATAGATACGGAGGCATGCAGCTCTTTCCATGAGTTCGTAGTGGCTTATATGCTTTATTATAAAGGAAGTACACTTCTGAGGACTCCTGCCCTCTCGGGTATGCATCATTTCCCCTCCAAGTTCACTGAGTACCTCCAGAGCCCTGTGGGCCAGCTGCGCAACTTCGAGGCCCATTTGTTGATCCCTCGGAGGCCGTCTGTGCGTGCCTACAGATGGGCAACACACTGTTCGTTCTTTGAGGAGAGCTACATTTCCAGAGACCTCGACCGGCCTCAGGAAGACATTGCTGGTGAGTCCGAAGTGCCCAGGAAGACTTTGTCATGGCCCTTGTGTGAGCTGCCATGTGATAACACTCTGCTTTGAGTGCTTTGAGACCCTCGTACCCGGAGTCACTCTGCTCGAGGAGAAAGTCAGCATCTTGCCATGCGGTGTCGCTGACGGCACACCCAGCAGAAACACATGCCTGGAAGTAAGGCCCTGATTTGCTGTGCAGAAGCGCAGGCGTGCAGCAGTTTCCATGAGCCGGTGGCCTGTGTTCTGCGTACCTTTAACGGCAGCACAGTTTTCTGGACACCTAGGAGGCTAGCGTGGGCACCCTGTTGCCGGCAGGAACACTGAGTAGCCCCAGGCGCACCTGGGTCTGCTAAGCAACATCCAGTCCCGTAGCCCTTTAGAGCCCCTCTGTGCATGCCGAGCGTAGGGAAACGCACTGCACTCTCTTTTGAAGCGTCTTAATTTCCTCAGCACTCGGGCACGTTCACAAACACCGTTCTGGCACGTCCCACATGGCGTAGAAGTCTTAGGCGTTGCCTTAGTCTGAGCAGCACTCGGAGTAACCCTCGGCTTCGCATTCCATCTAGGACCTCCTGCCTGAAATCACCGTGCCTCCTAGAGGAAGTCGGCTTGCATTCTGACTGCAGGTTAAGTCCTGTTCTTCCTGTGGCACTGCAGGCTTTTGAATAGCCACAGGCCCAGAGGAGCAGCTACGGCGTTCCTTGGTTGAGGCAGTTCGCTTGATGCAGAACACCCTACTTCGAGAAGCTGATTCAGGGAAAGACACACAGGGGAACTTGTGTCTCTTTGGACTTGTTAGAAACCACAGTGGGGTATGCTGAGTGTGCCCATGGAAACGGGGGCCTGCTGGAACTAGCCTTGCTTTCCCATTTTGAAGGCTGCATTCATGCTGCCTTGAAGCTGCCTGACATTCCCTGCTCTTCACAGGCCTGTAAACCCTGTAACAATGCTTCTGGGGAGAAAATGAATTTGCTGTCTAAACCAGGTGCTTCTGCGCCTGCGGTGTGGTCACCCTGACAAGCTCTAGCGCTAAAAGGAAACTCAACGTGTGAACTTGCCTCCAGCTTAGGTCTTTAGTACCCATATAGATACGGAGGCATGCAGCTCTTTCCATGAGTTCGTAGTGGCTTATATGCTTTATTATAAAGGAAGTACACTTCTGAGGACTCCTGCCCTCTCGGGTATGCATCATTTCCCCTCCAAGTTCACTGAGTACCTCCAGAGCCCTGTGGGCCAGCTGCGCAACTTCGAGGCCCATTTGTTGATCCCTCGGAGGCCGTCTGTGCGTGCCTACAGATGGGCAACACACTGTTCGTTCCTTGAGGAGAGCTACATTTCCAGAGACCTCGACCGGCCTCAGGAAGACATTGCTGGTGAGTCCGAAGTGCCCAGGAAGACTTTGTCATGGCCCTTGTGTGAGCTGCCATGTGATAACACTCTGCTTTGAGTGCTTTGAGACCCTCGTACCCGGAGTCACTCTGCTCGAGGAGAAAGTCAGCATCTTGCCATGCGGTGTCGCTGACGGCACACCCAGCAGAAACACATGCCTGGAAGTAAGGCCCTGATTTGCTGTGCAGAAGCGCAGGCGTGCAGCAGTTTCCATGAGCCGGTGGCCTGTGTTCTGCGTACCTTTAACGGCAGCACAGTTTTCTGGACACCTAGGAGGCTAGCGTGGGCACCCTGTTGCCGGCAGGAACACTGAGTAGCCCCAGGCGCACCTGGGTCTGCTAAGCAACATCCAGTCCCGTAGCCCTTTAGAGCCCCTCTGTGCATGCCGAGCGTAGGGAAACGCACTGCACTCTCTTTTGAAGCGTCTTAATTTCCTCAGCACTCGGGCACGTTCACAAACACCGTTCTGGCACGTCCCACATGGCGTAGAAGTCTTAGGCGTTGCCTTAGTCTGAGCAGCACTCGGAGTAACCCTCGGCTTCGCATTCCATCTAGGACCTCCTGCCTGAAATCACCGTGCCTCCTAGAGGAAGTCGGCTTGCATTCTGACTGCAGGTTAAGTCCTGTTCTTCCTGTGGCACTGCAGGCTTTTGAATAGCCACAGGCCCAGAGGAGCAGCTACGGCGTTCCTTGGTTGAGGCAGTTCGCTTGATGCAGAACACCCTACTTCGAGAAGCTGATTCAGGGAAAGACACACAGGGGAACTTGTGTCTCTTTGGACTTGTTAGAAACCACAGTGGGGTATGCTGAGTGTGCCCATGGAAACGGGGGCCTGCTGGAACTAGCCGTGCTTTCCCATTTTGAAGGCTGCATTCATGCTGCCTTGAAGCTGCCTGACATTCCCTGCACTTGATAGGCCTGTAAACACTGTAAGAATGCTTCTGGGGAGAAAATGAATTTGCTGTCTAAACCAGGTGCTTCCGTGACTGCGGTGTGGTCAGCCTGACAAGCTCTAGCACTAAAAGGAAACTCAGCGTGTGAACTTGCCTCCAGTTTAAGCCCTTAGTAGCCATGTAGCTACGGAGGCATACAGCTCTTTCCATGAGTTCGTAGTGGCTTATATGCTTTATTATAAAGGAAGTACACTTCTGAGGACTCCTGCCCTCTCGGGTATGCATCATTTCCCCTCCAAGTTCACTGAGTACCTCCAGAGCCCTGTGGGCCAGCTGCGCAACTTCGAGGCCCATTTGTTGATCCCTCGGAGGCCGTCTGTGCGTGCCTACAGATGGGCAACACACTGTTCGTTCCTTGAGGAGAGCTACATTTCCAGAGACCTCGACCGGCCTCAGGAAGACATTGCTGGTGAGTCCGAAGTGCCCAGGAAGACTTTGTCATGGCCCTTGTGTGAGCTGCCATGTGATAACACTCTGCTTTGAGTGCTTTGAGACCCTCGTACCCGGAGTCACTCTGCTCGAGGAGAAAGTCAGCATCTTGCCATGCGGTGTCGCTGACGGCACACCCAGCAGAAACACATGCCTGGAAGTAAGGCCCTGATTTGCCGTGCAGAAGCGCAGGCGTGCAGCAGTTTCCATGAGCCGGTGGCCTGTGTTCTGCGTACCTTTAACGGCAGCACAGTTTTCTGGACACCTAGGAGGCTAGCGTGGGCACCCTGTTGCCGGCAGGAACACTGAGTAGCCCCAGGCGCACCTGGGTCTGCTAAGCAACATCCAGTCCCGTAGCCCTTTAGAGCCCCTCTGTGCATGCCGAGCGTAGGGAAACGCACTGCACTCTCTTTTGGAGCGTCTTAATTTCCTCAGCACTCGCGCACGTTTACGAACACCGTTCTGGCACGTCCCACATGGCGTAGAAGTCTTAGGCGTTGCCTTAGTCTGAGCAGCACTCAGAGTAACCCTCGGCTTCGCATTCCATCTAGGACCTCCTGCCTGAAATCACCGTGCCTCCTAGAGGAAGTCGGCTTGCATTCTGACTGCAGGTTAAGTCCTGTTCTTCCTGTGGCACTGCAGGCTTTTGAATAGCCACAGGCCCAGAGGAGCAGCTACGGCGTTCCTTGGTTGAGGCAGTTCGCTTGATGCAGAACACCCTACTTCGAGAAGCTGATTCAGGGAAAGACACACAGGGGAACTTGTGTCTCTTTGGACTTGTTAGAAACCACAGTGGGGTATGCTGAGTGTGCCCATGGAAACGGGGGCCTGCTGGAACTAGCCGTGCTTTCCCATTTTGAAGGCTGCATTCATGCTGCCTTGAAGCTGCCTGACATTCCCTGCTCTTCACAGGCCTGTAAACCCTGTAACAATGCTTCTGGGGAGAAAATGAATTTGCTGTCTAAACCAGGTGCTTCCGTGACTGCGGTGTGGTCAGCCTGACAAGCTCTAGCACTAAAAGGAAACTCAGCGTGTGAACTTGCCTCCAGTTTAAGCCCTTAGTAGCCATGTAGCTACGGAGGCATACAGCTCTTTCCATGAGTTCTTAGTGGCTTATATGCTTTATTTTAAAGGAAGTACACTTCTGAGGACTCCTAGTCGTCTCGGGTATGCATCATTTCCCCTCCAAGTTCACTGAGTACCTCCAGAGCCCTGTGTGCCGGCTGCGAAACTTCGAGTCCCATTTGTTGATCCCTCGGAGGCCCTCTGTGCGTGCCTGGAGACGGGCAACACACTGTTCGTTCCTTGAGGAGAGCTACATTTCCAGAGACCTCGACCGGCCTCAGGAAGACATTGCTGGTGAGTCCGAAGTGCCCAGGAAGACTTTGTCATGGCCCTTGTGTGAGCTGCCATGTGATAACACTCTGCTTTGAGTGCTTTGAGACCCTCGTACCCGGAGTCACTCTGCTCGAGGAGAAAGTCAGCATCTTGCCATGCGGTGTCGCTGACGGCACACCCAGCAGAAACACATGCCTGGAAGTAAGGCCCTGATTTGCCGTGCAGAAGCGGAGGCGTGCAGCAGTTTCCATGAGCCGGTGGCCTGTGTTCTGCGTACCTTTAACGGCAGCACAGTTTTCTGGACACCTAGGAGGCTAGCGTGGGCACCCTGTTGCCGGCAGGAACACTGAGTAGCCCCAGGCGCACCTGGGTCTGCTAAGCAACATCCAGTCCCGTAGCCCTTTAGAGCCCCTCTGTGCATGCCGAGCGTAGGGAAACGCACTGCACTCTCTTTTGAAGCGTCTTAATTTCCTCAGCACTCGGGCACGTTCACAAACACCGTTCTGGCACGTCCCACATGGCGTAGAAGTCTTAGGCGTTGCCTTAGTCTGAGCAGCACTCGGAGTAACCCTCGGCTTCGCATTCCATCTAGGACCTCCTGCCTGAAATCACCGTGCCTCCTAGAGGAAGTCGGCTTGCATTCTGACTGCAGGTTAAGTCCTGTTCTTCCTGTGGCACTGCAGGCTTTTGAATAGCCACAGGCCCAGAGGAGCAGCTACGGCGTTCCTTGGTTGAGGCAGTTCGCTTGATGCAGAACACCCTACTTCGAGAAGCTGATTCAGGAAAGACACACAGGGGAACTTGTGTCTCTTTGGACTTGTTAGAAACCACAGTGGGGTATGCTGAGTGTGCCCATGGAAACGGGGGCCTGCTGGAACTAGCCGTGCTTTCCCATTTTGAAGGCTGCATTCATGCTGCCTTGAAGCTGCCTGACATTCCCTGCACTTGATAGGCCTGTAAACACTGTAAGAATGCTTCTGGGGAGAAAATGAATTTGCTGTCTAAACCAGGTGCTTCCGTGACTGCGGTGTGGTCAGCCTGACAAGCTCTAGCACTAAAAGGAAACTCAGCGTGTGAACCTGCCTCCAGTTTAAGCCCTTAGTAGCCATGTAGCTACGGAGGCATACAGCTCTTTCCATGAGTTCGTAGTGGCTTATATGCTTTATTATAAAGGAAGTACACTTCTGAGGACTCCTGCCCTCTCGGGTATGCATCATTTCCCCTCCAAGTTCACTGAGTACCTCCAGAGCCCTGTGGGCCAGCTGCGCAACTTCGAGGCCCATTTGTTGATCCCTCGGAGGCCGTCTGTGCGTGCCTACAGATGGGCAACACACTGTTCGTTCCTTGAGGAGAGCTACATTTCCAGAGACCTCGACCGGCCTCAGGAAGACATTGCTGGTGAGTCCGAAGTGCCCAGGAAGACTTTGTCATGGCCCTTGTGTGAGCTGCCATGTGATAACACTCTGCTTTGAGTGCTTTGAGACCCTCGTACCCGGAGTCACTCTGCTCGAGGAGAAAGTCAGCATCTTGCCATGCGGTGTCGCTGACGGCACACCCAGCAGAAACACATGCCTGGAAGTAAGGCCCTGATTTGCCGTGCAGAAGCGGAGGCGTGCAGCAGTTTCCATGAGCCGGTGGCCTGTGTTCTGCGTACCTTTAACGGCAGCACAGTTTTCTGGACACCTAGGAGGCTAGCGTGGGCACCCTGTTGCCGGCAGGAACACTGAGTAGCCCCAGGCGCACCTGGGTCTGCTAAGCAACATCCAGTCCCGTAGCCCTTTAGAGCCCCTCTGTGCATGCCGAGCGTAGGGAAACGCACTGCACTCTCTTTTGGAGCGTCTTAATTTCCTCAGCACTCGCGCACGTTCACGAACACCGTTCTGACACGTCCCACATGGCGTAGAAGTCTTAGGCGTTGCCTTAGTCTGAGCAGCACTCAGAGTAACCCTCGGCTTCGCATTCCATCTAGGACCTCCTGCCTGAAATCACCGTGCCTCCTAGAGGAAGTCGGCTTGCATTCTGACTGCAGGTTAAGTCCTGTTCTTCCTGTGGCACTGCAGGCTTTTGAATAGCCACAGGCCCAGAGGAGCAGCTACGGCGTTCCTTGGTTGAGGCAGTTCGCTTGATGCAGAACACCCTACTTCGAGAAGCTGATTCAGGGAAAGACACACAGGGGAACTTGTGTCTCTTTGGACTTGTTAGAAACACCAGTGGGGTATGCTGAGTGTGCCCATGGAAACGGGGGCCTGCTGGAACTAGCCTTGCTTTCCCATTTTGAAGGCTGCATTCATGCTGTGTTGAAGCTGCCTGACATTCCCTGCACTTGATAGGCCTGTAAACACTGTAAGAATGCTTCTGGGGAGAAAATGAATTTGCTGTCTAAACCAGGTGCTTCCGTGACTGCGGTGTGGTCAGCCTGACAAGCTCTAGCACTAAAAGGAAACTCAGCATGTGAACTTGCCTCCAGTTTAAGCCCTTAGTAGCCATGTAGCTACGGAGGCATACAGCTCTTTCCATGAGTTCTTAGTGGCTTATATGCTTTATTTTAAAGGAAGTACACTTCTGAGGACTCCTAGTCGTCTCGGGTATGCATCATTTCCCCTCCAAGTTCACTGAGTACCTCCAGAGCCCTGTGTGCCGGCTGCGAAACTTCGAGTCCCATTTGTTGATCCCTCGGAGGCCCTCTGTGCGTGCCTGGAGACGGGCAACACACTGTTCGTTCCTTGAGGAGAGCTACATTTCCAGAGACCTCGACCGGCCTCAGGAAGACATTGCTGCTGAGTCCGAAGTGCCCAGGAAGACTTTGTCATGGCCCTTGTGTGAGCTGCCATGTGATAACACTCTGCTTTGAGTGCTTTGAGACCCTCGTACCCGGAGTCACTCTGCTCGAGGAGAAAGTCAGCATCTTGCCATGCGGTGTCGCTGACGGCACACCCAGCAGAAACACATGCCTGGAAGTAAGGCCCTGATTTGCTGTACAGAAGCGCAGGTGTGCAGCAGTTTCCATGAGCCGGTGGCCTGTGTTCTGCGTACCTTTAACGGCAGCACAGTTTTCTGGACACCTAGGAGGCTAGCGTGGGCACCCTGTTGCCGGCAGGAACACTGAGTAGCCCCAGGCGCACCTGGGTCTGCTAAGCAACATCCAGTCCCGTAGCCCTTTAGAGCCCCTCTGTGCATGCCGAGCGTAGGGAAACGCACTGCACTCTCTTTTGAAGCGTCTTAATTTCCTCAGCACTCGGGCACGTTCACAAACACCGTTCTGGCACGTCCCACATGGCGTAGAAGTCTTAGGCGTTGCCTTAGTCTGAGCAGCACTCGGAGTAACCCTCGGCTTCGCATTCCATCTAGGACCTCCTGCCTGAAATCACCGTGCCTCCTAGAGGAAGTCGGCTTGCATTCTGACTGCAGGTTAAGTCCTGTTCTTCCTGTGGCACTGCAGGCTTTTGAATAGCCACAGGCCCAGAGGAGCAGCTATGGCGTTCCTTGGTTGAGGCAGTTCGCTTGATGCAGAACACCCTACTTCGAGAAGCTGATTCAGGGAAAGACACACAGGGGAACTTGTGTCTCTTTGGACTTGTTAGAAACCACAGTGGGGTATGCTGAGTGTGCCCATGGAAACGGGGGCCTGCTGGAACTAGCCGTGCTTTCCCATTTTGAAGGCTGCATTCATGCTGCCTTGAAGCTGCCTGACATTCCCTGCACTTGATAGGCCTGTAAACACTGTAAGAATGCTTCTGGGGAGAAAATGAATTTGCTGTCTAAACCAGGTGCTTCCGTGACTGCGGTGTGGTCAGCCTGACAAGCTCTAGCACTAAAAGGAAACTCAGCGTGTGAACCTGCCTCCAGTTTAAGCCCTTAGTAGCCATGTAGCTACGGAGGCATACAGCTCTTTCCATGAGTTCGTAGTGGCTTATATGCTTTATTATAAAGGAAGTACACTTCTGAGGACTCCTGCCCTCTCGGGTATGCATCATTTCCCCTCCAAGTTCACTGAGTACCTCCAGAGCCCTGTGGGCCAGCTGCGCAACTTCGAGGCCCATTTGTTGATCCCTCGGAGGCCGTCTGTGCGTGCCTACAGATGGGCAACACACTGTTCGTTCCTTGAGGAGAGCTACATTTCCAGAGACCTCGACCGGCCTCAGGAAGACATTGCTGGTGAGTCCGAAGTGCCCAGGAAGACTTTGTCATGGCCCTTGTGTGAGCTGCCATGTGATAACACTCTGCTTTGAGTGCTTTGAGACCCTCGTACCCGGAGTCACTCTGCTCGAGGAGAAAGTCAGCATCTTGCCATGCGGTGTCGCTGACGGCACACCCAGCAGAAACACATGCCTGGAAGTAAGGCCCTGATTTGCCGTGCAGAAGCGCAGGCGTGCAGCAGTTTCCATGAGCCGGTGGCCTGTGTTCTGCGTACCTTTAACGGCAGCACAGTTTTCTGGACACCTAGGAGGCTAGCGTGGGCACCCTGTTGCCGGCAGGAACACTGAGTAGCCCCAGGCGCACCTGGGTCTGCTAAGCAACATCCAGTCCCGTAGCCCTTTAGAGCCCCTCTGTGCATGCCGAGCGTAGGGAAACGCACTGCACTCTCTTTTGAAGCGTCTTAATTTCCTCAGCACTCGGGCACGTTCACAAACACCGTTCTGGCACGTCCCACATGGCGTAGAAGTCTTAGGCGTTGCCTTAGTCTGAGCAGCACTCAGAGTAACCCTCGGCTTCGCATTCCATCTAGGACCTCCTGCCTGAAATCACCGTGCCTCCTAGAGGAAGTCGGCTTGCATTCTGACTGCAGGTTAAGTCCTGTTCTTCCTGTGGCACTGCAGGCTTTTGAATAGCCACAGGCCCAGAGGAGCAGCTACGGCGTTCCTTGGTTGAGGCAGTTCGCTTGATGCAGAACACCCTACTTCGAGAAGCTGATTCAGGGAAAGACACACAGGGGAACTTGTGTCTCTTTGGACTTGTTAGAAACCACAGTGGGGTATGCTGAGTGTGCCCATGGAAACGGGGGCCTGCTGGAACTAGCCGTGCTTTCCCATTTTGAAGGCTGCATTCATGCTGCCTTGAAGCTGCCTGACATTCCCTGCTCTTCACAGGCCTGTAAACCCTGTAACAATGCTTCTGGGGAGAAAATGAATTTGCTGTCTAAACCAGGTGCTTCCGTGACTGCGGTGTGGTCAGCCTGACAAGCTCTAGCACTAAAAGGAAACTCAGCGTGTGAACTTGCCTCCAGTTTAAGCCCTTAGTAGCCATGTAGCTACGGAGGCATACAGCTCTTTCCATGAGTTCTTAGTGGCTTATATGCTTTATTTTAAAGGAAGTACACTTCTGAGGACTCCTAGTCGTCTCGGGTATGCATCATTTCCCCTCCAAGTTCACTGAGTACCTCCAGAGCCCTGTGTGCCGGCTGCGAAACTTCGAGTCCCATTTGTTGATCCCTCGGAGGCCGTCTGTGCGTGCCTGGAGACGGGCAACACACTGTACGTTCCTTGAGGAGAGCTACATTTCCAGAGACCTCGAATGGCCTCAGGACAACATTGCTGCTGAGTCCGAAGTGCCCAGGAAGACTTTGTCATGGCCCTTGTGTGAGCTGCCATGTGATAACACTCTGCTTTGAGTGCTTTGAGACCCTCGTACCCGGAGTCACTCTGCTCGAGGAGAAAGTCAGCATCTTGCCATGCGGTGTCGCTGACGGCACACCCAGCAGAAACACATGCCTGGAAGTAAGGCCCTGATTTGCCGTGCAGAAGCGCAGGCGTGCAGCAGTTTCCATGAGCCGGTGGCCTGTGTTCTGCGTACCTTTAACGGCAGCACAGTTTTCTGGACACCTAGGAGGCTAGCGTGGGCACCCTGTTGCCGGCAGGAACACTGAGTAGCCCCAGGCGCACCTGGGTCTGCTAAGCAACATCCAGTCCCGTAGCCCTTTAGAGCCCCTCTGTGCATGCCGAGCGTAGGGAAACGCACTGCACTCTCTTTTGAAGCGTCTTAATTTCCTCAGCACTCGGGCACGTTCACAAACACCGTTCTGGCACGTCCCACATGGCGTAGAAGTCTTAGGCGTTGCCTTAGTCTGAGCAGCACTCGGAGTAACCCTCGGCTTCGCATTCCATCTAGGACCTCCTGCCTGAAATCACCGTGCCTCCTAGAGGAAGTCGGCTTGCATTCTGACTGCAGGTTAAGTCCTGTTCTTCCTGTGGCACTGCAGGCTTTTGAATAGCCACAGGCCCAGAGGAGCAGCTACGGCGTTCCTTGGTTGAGGCAGTTCGCTTGATGCAGAACACCCTACTTCGAGAAGCTGATTCAGGAAAGACACACAGGGTAACTTGTGTCTCTTTGGACTTGTTAGAAACCACAGTGGGGTATGCTGAGTGTGCCCATGGAAACGGGGGCCTGCTGGAACTAGCCGTGCTTTCCCATTTTGAAGGCTGCATTCATGCTGTGTTGAAGCTGCCTGACATTCCCTGCACTTGATAGGCCTGTAAACACTGTAAGAATGCTTCTGGGGAGAAAATGAATTTGCTGTCTAAACCAGGTGCTTCCGTGACTGCGGTGTGGTCAGCCTGACAAGCTCTAGCACTAAAAGGAAACTCAGCGTGTGAACTTGCCTCCAGTTTAAGCCCTTAGTAGCCATGTAGCTACGGAGGCATACAGCTCTTTCCATGAGTTCTTAGTGGCTTATATGCTTTATTTTAAAGGAAGTACACTTCTGAGGACTCCTAGTCGTCTCGGGTATGCATCATTTCCCCTCCAAGTTCACTGAGTACCTCCAGAGCCCTGTGTGCCGGCTGCGAAACTTCGAGTCCCATTTGTTGATCCCTCGGAGGCCCTCTGTGCGTGCCTGGAGACGGGCAACACACTGTTCGTTCCTTGAGGAGAGCTACATTTCCAGAGACCTCGACCGGCCTCAGGAAGACATTGCTGGTGAGTCCGAAGTGCCCAGGAAGACTTTGTCATGGCCCTTGTGTGAGCTGCCATGTGATAACACTCTGCTTTGAGTGCTTTGAGACCCTCGTACCCGGAGTCACTCTGCTCGAGGAGAAAGTCAGCATCTTGCCATGCGGTGTCGCTGACGGCACACCCAGCAGAAACACATGCCTGGAAGTAAGGCCCTGATTTGCCGTGCAGAAGCGCAGGTGTGCAGCAGTTTCCATGAGCCGGTGGCCTGTGTTCTGCGTACCTTTAACGGCAGCACAGTTTTCTGGACACCTAGGAGGCTAGCGTGGGCACCCTGTTGCCGGCAGGAACACTGAGTAGCCCCAGGCGCACCTGGGTCTGCTAAGCAACATCCAGTCCCGTAGCCCTTTAGAGCCCCTCTGTGCATGCCGAGCGTAGGGAAACGCACTGCACTCTCTTTTGAAGCGTCTTAATTTCCTCAGCACTCGGGCACGTTCACAAACACCGTTCTGGCACGTCCCACATGGCGTAGAAGTCTTAGGCGTTGCCTTAGTCTGAGCAGCACTCGGAGTAACCCTCGGCTTCGCATTCCATCTAGGACCTCCTGCCTGAAATCACCGTGCCTCCTAGAGGAAGTCGGCTTGCATTCTGACTGCAGGTTAAGTCCTGTTCTTCCTGTGGCACTGCAGGCTTTTGAATAGCCACAGGCCCAGAGGAGCAGCTACGGCGTTCCTTGGTTGAGGCAGTTCGCTTGATGCAGAACACCCTACTTCGAGAAGCTGATTCAGGGAAAGACACACAGGGGAACTTGTGTCTCTTTGGACTTGTTAGAAACCACAGTGGGGTATGCTGAGTGTGCCCATGGAAACGGGGGCCTGCTGGAACTAGCCGTGCTTTCCCATTTTGAAGGCTGCATTCATGCTGCCTTGAAGCTGCCTGACATTCCCTGCACTTGATAGGCCTGTAAACACTGTAAGAATGCTTCTGGGGAGAAAATGAATTTGCTGTCTAAACCAGGTGCTTCCGTGACTGCGGTGTGGTCAGCCTGACAAGCTCTAGCACTAAAAGGAAACTCAGCGTGTGAACCTGCCTCCAGTTTAAGCCCTTAGTAGCCATGTAGCTACGGAGGCATACAGCTCTTTCCATGAGTTCGTAGTGGCTTATATGCTTTATTATAAAGGAAGTACACTTCTGAGGACTCCTGCCCTCTCGGGTATGCATCATTTCCCCTCCAAGTTCACTGAGTACCTCCAGAGCCCTGTGGGCCAGCTGCGCAACTTCGAGGCCCATTTGTTGATCCCTCGGAGGCCGTCTGTGCGTGCCTACAGATGGGCAACACACTGTTCGTTCCTTGAGGAGAGCTACATTTCCAGAGACCTCGACCGGCCTCAGGAAGACATTGCTGGTGAGTCCGAAGTGCCCAGGAAGACTTTGTCATGGCCCTTGTGTGAGCTGCCATGTGATAACACTCTGCTTTGAGTGCTTTGAGACCCTCGTACCCGGAGTCACTCTGCTCGAGGAGAAAGTCAGCATCTTGCCATGCGGTGTCGCTGACGGCACACCCAGCAGAAACACATGCCTGGAAGTAAGGCCCTGATTTGCCGTGCAGAAGCGGAGGCGTGCAGCAGTTTCCATGAGCCGGTGGCCTGTGTTCTGCGTACCTTTAACGGCAGCACAGTTTTCTGGACACCTAGGAGGCTAGCGTGGGCACCCTGTTGCCGGCAGGAACACTGAGTAGCCCCAGGCGCACCTGGGTCTGCTAAGCAACATCCAGTCCCGTAGCCCTTTAGAGCCCCTCTGTGCATGCCGAGCGTAGGGAAACGCACTGCACTCTCTTTTGGAGCGTCTTAATTTCCTCAGCACTCGCGCACGTTTACGAACACCGTTCTGGCACGTCCCACATGGCGTAGAAGTCTTAGGCGTTGCCTTAGTCTGAGCAGCACTCAGAGTAACCCTCGGCTTCGCATTCCATCTAGGACCTCCTGCCTGAAATCACCGTGCCTCCTAGAGGAAGTCGGCTTGCATTCTGACTGCAGGTTAAGTCCTGTTCTTCCTGTGGCACTGCAGGCTTTTGAATAGCCACAGGCCCAGAGGAGCAGCTACGGCGTTCCTTGGTTGAGGCAGTTCGCTTGATGCAGAACACCCTACTTCGAGAAGCTGATTCAGGGAAAGACACACAGGGGAACTTGTGTCTCTTTGGACTTGTTAGAAACCACAGTGGGGTATGCTGAGTGTGCCCATGGAAACGGGGGCCTGCTGGAACTAGCCGTGCTTTCCCATTTTGAAGGCTGCATTCATGCTGCCTTGAAGCTGCCTGACATTCCCTGCTCTTCACAGGCCTGTAAACCCTGTAACAATGCTTCTGGCGAGAAAATGAATTTGCTGTCTAAACCAGGTGCTTCCGTGACTGCGGTGTGGTCAGCCTGACAAGCTCTAGCACTAAAAGGAAACTCAGCGTGTGAACTTGCCTCCAGTTTAAGCCCTTAGTAGCCATGTAACTACGGAGGCATACAGCTCTTTCCATGAGTTCTTAGTGGCTTATATGCTTTATTTTAAAGGAAGTACACTTCTGAGGACTCCTAGTCGTCTCGGGTATGCATCATTTCCCCTCCAAGTTCACTGAGTACCTCCAGAGCCCTGTGTGCCGGCTGCGAAACTTCGAGTCCCATTTGTTGATCCCTCGGAGGCCGTCTGTGCGTGCCTGGAGACGGGCAACACACTGTACGTTCCTTGAGGAGAGCTACATTTCCAGAGACCTCGAATGGCCTCAGGACAACATTGCTGCTGAGTCCGAAGTGCCCAGGAAGACTTTGTCATGGCCCTTGTGTGAGCTGCCATGTGATAACACTCTGCTTTGAGTGCTTTGAGACCCTCGTACCCGGAGTCACTCTGCTCGAGGAGAAAGTCAGCATCTTGCCATGCGGTGTCGCTGACGGCACAGCCAGCAGAAACACATGCCTGGAAGTAAGGCCCTGATTTGCCGTGCAGAAGCGCTGGTGTGCAGCAGTTTCCATGAGCCGGTGGCCTGTGTTCTGCGTACCTTTAACGGCAGCACAGTTTTCTGGACACCTAGGAGGCTAGCGTGGGCACCCTGTTGCCGGCAGGAACACTGAGTAGCCCCAGGCGCACCTGGGTCTGCTAAGCAACATCCAGTCCCGTAGCCCTTTAGAGCCCCTCTGTGCATGCCGAGCGTAGGGAAACGCACTGCACTCTCTTTTGAAGCGTCTTAATTTCCTCAGCACTCGGGCACGTTCACAAACACCGTTCTGGCACGTCCCACATGGCGTAGAAGTCTTAGGCGTTGCCTTAGTCTGAGCAGCACTCGGAGTAACCCTCGGCTTCGCATTCCATCTAGGACCTCCTGCCTGAAATCACCGTGCCTCCTAGAGGAAGTCGGCTTGCATTCTGACTGCAGGTTAAGTCCTGTTCTTCCTGTGGCACTGCAGGCTTTTGAATAGCCACAGGCCCAGAGGAGCAGCTACGGCGTTCCTTGGTTGAGGCAGTTCGCTTGATGCAGAACACCCTACTTCGAGAAGCTGATTCAGGAAAGACACACAGGGGAACTTGTGTCTCTTTGGACTTGTTAGAAACCACAGTGGGGTATGCTGAGTGTGCCCATGGAAACGGGGACCTGCTGGAACTAGCCGTGCTTTCCCATTTTGAAGGCTGCATTCATGCTGCCTTGAAGCTGCCTGACATTCCCTGCTCTTCACAGGCCTGTAAACCCTGTAACAATGCTTCTGGGGAGAAAATGAATTTGCTGTCTAAACCAGGTGCTTCCGTGACTGCGGTGTGGTCAGCCTGACAAGCTCTAGCACTAAAAGGAAACTCAGCGTGTGAACTTGCCTCCAGTTTAAGCCCTTAGTAGCCATGTAGCTACGGAGGCATACAGCTCTTTCCATGAGTTCTTAGTGGCTTATATGCTTTATTTTAAAGGAAGTACACTTCTGAGGACTCCTAGTCGTCTCGGGTATGCATCATTTCCCCTCCAAGTTCACTGAGTACCTCCAGAGCCCTGTGTGCCGGCTGCGAAACTTCGAGTCCCATTTGTTGATCCCTCGGAGGCCGTCTGTGCGTGCCTGGAGACGGGCAACACACTGTACGTTCCTTGAGGAGAGCTACATTTCCAGAGACCTCGAATGGCCTCAGGACAACATTGCTGCTGAGTCCGAAGTGCCCAGGAAGACTTTGTCATGGCCCTTGTGTGAGCTGCCATGTGATAACACTCTGCTTTGAGTGCTTTGAGACCCTCGTACCCGGAGTCACTCTGCTCGAGGAGAAAGTCAGCATCTTGCCATGCGGTGTCGCTGACGGCACAGCCAGCAGAAACACATGCCTGGAAGTAAGGCCCTGATTTGCCGTGCAGAAGCGCAGGTGTGCAGCAGTTTCCATGAGCCGGTGGCCTGTGTTCTGCGTACCTTTAACGGCAGCACAGTTTTCTGGACACCTAGGAGGCTAGCGTGGGCACCCTGTTGCCGGCAGGAACACTGAGTAGCCCCAGGCGCACCTGGGTCTGCTAAGCAACATCCAGTCCCGTAGCCCTTTAGAGCCCCTCTGTGCATGCCGAGCGTAGGGAAACGCACTGCACTCTCTTTTGAAGCGTCTTAATTTCCTCAGCACTCGGGCACGTTCACAAACACCGTTCTGGCACGTCCCACATGGCGTAGAAGTCTTAGGCGTTGCCTTAGTCTGAGCAGCACTCGGAGTAACCCTCGGCTTCGCATTCCATCTAGGACCTCCTGCCTGAAATCACCGTGCCTCCTAGAGGAAGTCGGCTTGCATTCTGACTGCAGGTTAAGTCCTGTTCTTCCTGTGGCACTGCAGGCTTTTGAATAGCCACAGGCCCAGAGGAGCAGCTACGGCGTTCCTTGGTTGAGGCAGTTCGCTTGATGCAGAACACCCTACTTCGAGAAGCTGATTCAGGGAAAGACACACAGGGGAACTTGTGTCTCTTTGGACTTGTTAGAAACCACAGTGGGGTATGCTGAGTGTGCCCATGGAAACGGGGGCCTGCTGGAACTAGCCGTGCTTTCCCATTTTGAAGGCTGCATTCATGCTGCCTTGAAGCTGCCTGACATTCCCTGCACTTGATAGGCCTGTAAACACTGTAAGAATGCTTCTGGGGAGAAAATGAATTTGCTGTCTAAACCAGGTGCTTCCGTGACTGCGGTGTGGTCAGCCTGACAAGCTCTAGCACTAAAAGGAAACTCAGCGTGTGAACCTGCCTCCAGTTTAAGCCCTTAGTAGCCATGTAGCTACGGAGGCATACAGCTCTTTCCATGAGTTCGTAGTGGCTTATATGCTTTATTATAAAGGAAGTACACTTCTGAGGACTCCTGCCCTCTCGGGTATGCATCATTTCCCCTCCAAGTTCACTGAGTACCTCCAGAGCCCTGTGGGCCAGCTGCGCAACTTCGAGGCCCATTTGTTGATCCCTCGGAGGCCGTCTGTGCGTGCCTACAGATGGGCAACACACTGTTCGTTCCTTGAGGAGAGCTACATTTCCAGAGACCTCGACCGGCCTCAGGAAGACATTGCTGGTGAGTCCGAAGTGCCCAGGAAGACTTTGTCATGGCCCTTGTGTGAGCTGCCATGTGATAACACTCTGCTTTGAGTGCTTTGAGACCCTCGTACCCGGAGTCACTCTGCTCGAGGAGAAAGTCAGCATTTTGCCATGCGGTGTCGCTGACGGCACAGCCAGCAGAAACACATGCCTGGAAGTAAGGCCCTGATTTGCCGTGCAGAAGCGCAGGTGTGCAGCAGTTTCCATGAGCCGGTGGCCTGTGTTCTGCGTACCTTTAACGGCAGCACAGTTTTCTGGACACCTAGGAGGCTAGCGTGGGCACCCTGTTGCCGGCAGGAACACTGAGTAGCCCCAGGCGCACCTGGGTCTGCTAAGCAACATCCAGTCCCGTAGCCCTTTAGAGCCCCTCTGTGCATGCCGAGCGTAGGGAAACGCACTGCACTCTCTTTTGAAGCGTCTTAATTTCCTCAGCACTCGGGCACGTTCACAAACACCGTTCTGGCACGTCCCACATGGCGTAGAAGTCTTAGGCGTTGCCTTAGTCTGAGCAGCACTCGGAGTAACCCTCGGCTTCGCATTCCATCTAGGACCTCCTGCCTGAAATCACCGTGCCTCCTAGAGGAAGTCGGCTTGCATTCTGACTGCAGGTTAAGTCCTGTTCTTCCTGTGGCACTGCAGGCTTTTGAATAGCCACAGGCCCAGAGGAGCAGCTACGGCGTTCCTTGGTTGAGGCAGTTCGCTTGATGCAGAACACCCTACTTCGAGAAGCTGATTCAGGAAAGACACACAGGGGAACTTGTGTCTCTTTGGACTTGTTAGAAACCACAGTGGGGTATGCTGAGTGTGCCCATGGAAACGGGGGCCTGCTGGAACTAGCCGTGCTTTCCCATTTTGAAGGCTGCATTCATGCTGCCTTGAAGCTGCCTGACATTCCCTGCTCTTCACAGGCCTGTAAACCCTGTAACAATGCTTCTGGGGAGAAAATGAATTTGCTGTCTAAACCAGGTGCTTCCGTGACTGCGGTGTGGTCAGCCTGACAAGCTCTAGCACTAAAAGGAAACTCAGCGTGTGAACTTGCCTCCAGTTTAAGCCCTTAGTAGCCATGTAGCTACGGAGGCATACAGCTCTTTCCATGAGTTCTTAGTGGCTTATATGCTTTATTTTAAAGGAAGTACACTTCTGAGGACTCCTAGTCGTCTCGGGTATGCATCATTTCCCCTCCAAGTTCACTGAGTACCTCCAGAGCCCTGTGTGCCGGCTGCGAAACTTCGAGTCCCATTTGTTGATCCCTCGGAGGCCGTCTGTGCGTGCCTGGAGACGGGCAACACACTGTACGTTCCTTGAGGAGAGCTACATTTCCAGAGACCTCGAATGGCCTCAGGACAACATTGCTGCTGAGTCCGAAGTGCCCAGGAAGACTTTGTCATGGCCCTTGTGTGAGCTGCCATGTGATAACACTCTGCTTTGAGTGCTTTGAGACCCTCGTACCCGGAGTCACTCTGCTCGAGGAGAAAGTCAGCATCTTGCCATGCGGTGTCGCTGACGGCACAGCCAGCAGAAACACATGCCTGGAAGTAAGGCCCTGATTTGCCGTGCAGAAGCGCAGGTGTGCAGCAGTTTCCATGAGCCGGTGGCCTGTGTTCTGCGTACCTTTAACGGCAGCACAGTTTTCTGGACACCTAGGAGGCTAGCGTGGGCACCCTGTTGCCGGCAGGAACACTGAGTAGCCCCAGGCGCACCTGGGTCTGCTAAGCAACATCCAGTCCCGTAGCCCTTTAGAGCCCCTCTGTGCATGCCGAGCGTAGGGAAACGCACTGCACTCTCTTTTGAAGCGTCTTAATTTCCTCAGCACTCGGGCACGTTCACAAACACCGTTCTGGCACGTCCCACATGGCGTAGAAGTCTTAGGCGTTGCCTTAGTCTGAGCAGCACTCGGAGTAACCCTCGGCTTCGCATTCCATCTAGGACCTCCTGCCTGAAATCACCGTGCCTCCTAGAGGAAGTCGGCTTGCATTCTGACTGCAGGTTAAGTCCTGTTCTTCCTGTGGCACTGCAGGCTTTTGAATAGCCACAGGCCCAGAGGAGCAGCTACGGCGTTCCTTGGTTGAGGCAGTTCGCTTGATGCAGAACACCCTACTTCGAGAAGCTGATTCAGGGAAAGACACACAGGGGAACTTGTGTCTCTTTGGACTTGTTAGAAACCACAGTGGGGTATGCTGAGTGTGCCCATGGAAACGGGGGCCTGCTGGAACTAGCCGTGCTTTCCCATTTTGAAGGCTGCATTCATGCTGCCTTGAAGCTGCCTGACATTCCCTGCACTTGATAGGCCTGTAAACACTGTAAGAATGCTTCTGGGGAGAAAATGAATTTGCTGTCTAAACCAGGTGCTTCCGTGACTGCGGTGTGGTCAGCCTGACAAGCTCTAGCACTAAAAGGAAACTCAGCGTGTGAACCTGCCTCCAGTTTAAGCCCTTAGTAGCCATGTAGCTACGGAGGCATACAGCTCTTTCCATGAGTTCGTAGTGGCTTATATGCTTTATTATAAAGGAAGTACACTTCTGAGGACTCCTGCCCTCTCGGGTATGCATCATTTCCCCTCCAAGTTCACTGAGTACCTCCAGAGCCCTGTGGGCCAGCTGCGCAACTTCGAGGCCCATTTGTTGATCCCTCGGAGGCCGTCTGTGCGTGCCTACAGATGGGCAACACACTGTTCGTTCCTTGAGGAGAGCTACATTTCCAGAGACCTCGACCGGCCTCAGGAAGACATTGCTGGTGAGTCCGAAGTGCCCAGGAAGACTTTGTCATGGCCCTTGTGTGAGCTGCCATGTGATAACACTCTGCTTTGAGTGCTTTGAGACCCTCGTACCCGGAGTCACTCTGCTCGAGGAGAAAGTCAGCATCTTGCCATGCGGTGTCGCTGACGGCACACCCAGCAGAAACACATGCCTGGAAGTAAGGCCCTGATTTGCCGTGCAGAAGCGGAGGCGTGCAGCAGTTTCCATGAGCCGGTGGCCTGTGTTCTGCGTACCTTTAACGGCAGCACAGTTTTCTGGACACCTAGGAGGCTAGCGTGGGCACCCTGTTGCCGGCAGGAACACTGAGTAGCCCCAGGCGCACCTGGGTCTGCTAAGCAACATCCAGTCCCGTAGCCCTTTAGAGCCCCTCTGTGCATGCCGAGCGTAGGGAAACGCACTGCACTCTCTTTTGGAGCGTCTTAATTTCCTCAGCACTCGCGCACGTTTATGAACACCGTTCTGGCACGTCCCACATGGCGTAGAAGTCTTAGGCGTTGCCTTAGTCTGAGCAGCACTCAGAGTAACCCTCGGCTTCGCATTCCATCTAGGACCTCCTGCCTGAAATCACCGTGCCTCCTAGAGGAAGTCGGCTTGCATTCTGACTGCAGGTTAAGTCCTGTTCTTCCTGTGGCACTGCAGGCTTTTGAATAGCCACAGGCCCAGAGGAGCAGCTACGGCGTTCCTTGGTTGAGGCAGTTCGCTTGATGCAGAACACCCTACTTCGAGAAGCTGATTCAGGGAAAGACACACAGGGGAACTTGTGTCTCTTTGGACTTGTTAGAAACCACAGTGGGGTATGCTGAGTGTGCCCATGGAAACGGGGGCCTGCTGGAACTAGCCGTGCTTTCCCATTTTGAAGGCTGCATTCATGCTGCCTTGAAGCTGCCTGACATTCCCTGCTCTTCACAGGCCTGTAAACCCTGTAACAATGCTTCTGGGGAGAAAATGAATTTGCTGTCTAAACCAGGTGCTTCCGTGACTGCGGTGTGGTCAGCCTGACAAGCTCTAGCACTAAAAGGAAACTCAGCGTGTGAACTTGCCTCCAGTTTAAGCCCTTAGTAGCCATGTAGCTACGGAGGCATACAGCTCTTTCCATGAGTTCTTAGTGGCTTATATGCTTTATTTTAAAGGAAGTACACTTCTGAGGACTCCTAGTCGTCTCGGGTATGCATCATTTCCCCTCCAAGTTCACTGAGTACCTCCAGAGCCCTGTGTGCCGGCTGCGAAACTTCGAGTCCCATTTGTTGATCCCTCGGAGGCCCTCTGTGCGTGCCTGGAGACGGGCAACACACTGTACGTTCCTTGAGGAGAGCTACATTTCCAGAGACCTCGAATGGCCTCAGGACAACATTGCTGCTGAGTCCGAAGTGCCCAGGAAGACTTTGTCATGGCCCTTGTGTGAGCTGCCATGTGATAACACTCTGCTTTGAGTGCTTTGAGACCCTCGTACCCGGAGTCACTCTACTCGAGGAGAAAGTCAGCATCTTGCCATGCGGTGTCGCTGACGGCACAGCCAGCAGAAACACATGCCTGGAAGTAAGGCCCTGATTTGCCGTGCAGAAGCGCAGGTGTGCAGCAGTTTCCATGAGCCGGTGGCCTGTGTTCTGCATACCTTTAACGGCAGCACAGTTTTCTGGACACCTAGGAGGCTAGCGTGGGCACCCTGTTGCCGGCAGGAACACTGAGTAGCCCCAGGCGCACCTGGGTCTGCTAAGCAACATCCAGTCCCGTAGCCCTTTAGAGCCCCTCTGTGCATGCCGAGCGTAGGGAAACGCACTGCACTCTCTTTTGAAGCGTCTTAATTTCCTCAGCACTCGGGCACGTTCACAAACACCGTTCTGGCACGTCCCACATGGCGTAGAAGTCTTAGGCGTTGCCTTAGTCTGAGCAGCACTCGGAGTAACCCTCGGCTTCGCATTCCATCTAGGACCTCCTGCCTGAAATCACCGTGCCTCCTAGAGGAAGTCGGCTTGCATTCTGACTGCAGGTTAAGTCCTGTTCTTCCTGTGGCACTGCAGGCTTTTGAATAGCCACAGGCCCAGAGGAGCAGCTACGGCGTTCCTTGGTTGAGGCAGTTCGCTTGATGCAGAACACCCTACTTCGAGAAGCTGATTCAGGGAAAGACACACAGGGGAACTTGTGTCTCTTTGGACTTGTTAGAAACCACAGTGGGGTATGCTGAGTGTGCCCATGGAAACGGGGGCCTGCTGGAACTAGCCGTGCTTTCCCATTTTGAAGGCTGCATTCATGCTGCCTTGAAGCTGCCTGACATTCCCTGCACTTGATAGGCCTGTAAACACTGTAAGAATGCTTCTGGGGAGAAAATGAATTTGCTGTCTAAACCAGGTGCTTCCGTGACTGCGGTGTGGTCAGCCTGACAAGCTCTAGCACTAAAAGGAAACTCAGCGTGTGAACCTGCCTCCAGTTTAAGCCCTTAGTAGCCATGTAGCTACGGAGGCATACAGCTCTTTCCATGAGTTCGTAGTGGCTTATATGCTTTATTATAAAGGAAGTACACTTCTGAGGACTCCTGCCCTCTCGGGTATGCATCATTTCCCCTCCAAGTTCACTGAGTACCTCCAGAGCCCTGTGGGCCAGCTGCGCAACTTCGAGGCCCATTTGTTGATCCCTCGGAGGCCGTCTGTGCGTGCCTACAGATGGGCAACACACTGTTCGTTCCTTGAGGAGAGCTACATTTCCAGAGACCTCGACCGGCCTCAGGAAGACATTGCTGGTGAGTCCGAAGTGCCCAGGAAGACTTTGTCATGGCCCTTGTGTGAGCTGCCATGTGATAACACTCTGCTTTGAGTGCTTTGAGACCCTCGTACCCGGAGTCACTCTGCTCGAGGAGAAAGTCAGCATCTTGCCATGCGGTGTCGCTGACGGCACACCCAGCAGAAACACATGCCTGGAAGTAAGGCCCTGATTTGCCGTGCAGAAGCGGAGGCGTGCAGCAGTTTCCATGAGCCGGTGGCCTGTGTTCTGCGTACCTTTAACGGCAGCACAGTTTTCTGGACACCTAGGAGGCTAGCGTGGGCACCCTGTTGCCGGCAGGAACACTGAGTAGCCCCAGGCGCACCTGGGTCTGCTAAGCAACATCCAGTCCCGTAGCCCTTTAGAGCCCCTCTGTGCATGCCGAGCGTAGGGAAACGCACTGCACTCTCTTTTGGAGCGTCTTAATTTCCTCAGCACTCGCGCACGTTTACGAACACCGTTCTGGCACGTCCCACATGGCGTAGAAGTCTTAGGCGTTGCCTTAGTCTGAGCAGCACTCAGAGTAACCCTCGGCTTCGCATTCCATCTAGGACCTCCTGCCTGAAATCACCGTGCCTCCTAGAGGAAGTCGGCTTGCATTCTGACTGCAGGTTAAGTCCTGTTCTTCCTGTGGCACTGCAGGCTTTTGAATAGCCACAGGCCCAGAGGAGCAGCTACGGCGTTCCTTGGTTGAGGCAGTTCGCTTGATGCAGAACACCCTACTTCGAGAAGCTGATTCAGGGAAAGACACACAGGGGAACTTGTGTCTCTTTGGACTTGTTAGAAACCACAGTGGGGTATGCTGAGTGTGCCCATGGAAACGGGGGCCTGCTGGAACTAGCCGTGCTTTCCCATTTTGAAGGCTGCATTCATGCTGCCTTGAAGCTGCCTGACATTCCCTGCTCTTCACAGGCCTGTAAACCCTGTAACAATGCTTCTGGGGAGAAAATGAATTTGCTGTCTAAACCAGGTGCTTCCGTGACTGCGGTGTGGTCAGCCTGACAAGCTCTAGCACTAAAAGGAAACTCAGCGTGTGAACTTGCCTCCAGTTTAAGCCCTTAGTAGCCATGTAGCTACGGAGGCATACAGCTCTTTCCATGAGTTCTTAGTGGCTTATATGCTTTATTTTAAAGGAAGTACACTTCTGAGGACTCCTAGTCGTCTCGGGTATGCATCATTTCCCCTCCAAGTTCACTGAGTACCTCCAGAGCCCTGTGTGCCGGCTGCAAAACTTCGAGTCCCATTTGTTGATCCCTCGGAGGCCGTCTGTGCGTGCCTGGAGACGGGCAACACACTGTACGTTCCTTGAGGAGAGCTACATTTCCAGAGACCTCGAATGGCCTCAGGACAACATTGCTGCTGAGTCCGAAGTGCCCAGGAAGACTTTGTCATGGCCCTTGTGTGAGCTGCCATGTGATAACACTCTGCTTTGAGTGCTTTGAGACCCTCGTACCCGGAGTCACTCTGCTCGAGGAGAAAGTCAGCATCTTGCCATGCGGTGTCGCTGACGGCACAGCCAGCAGAAACACATGCCTGGAAGTAAGGCCCTGATTTGCCGTGCAGAAGCGCAGGTGTGCAGCAGTTTCCATGAGCCGGTGGCCTGTGTTCTGCGTACCTTTAACGGCAGCACAGTTTTCTGGACACCTAGGAGGCTAGCGTGGGCACCCTGTTGCCGGCAGGAACACTGAGTAGCCCCAGGCGCACCTGGGTCTGCTAAGCAACATCCAGTCCCGTAGCCCTTTAGAGCCCCTCTGTGCATGCCGAGCGTAGGGAAACGCACTGCACTCTCTTTTGAAGCGTCTTAATTTCCTCAGCACTCGGGCACGTTCACAAACACCGTTCTGGCACGTCCCACATGGCGTAGAAGTCTTAGGCGTTGCCTTAGTCTGAGCAGCACTCGGAGTAACCCTCGGCTTCGCATTCCATCTAGGACCTCCTGCCTGAAATCACCGTGCCTCCTAGAGGAAGTCGGCTTGCATTCTGACTGCAGGTTAAGTCCTGTTCTTCCTGTGGCACTGCAGGCTTTTGAATAGCCACAGGCCCAGAGGAGCAGCTACGGCGTTCCTTGGTTGAGGCAGTTCGCTTGATGCAGAACACCCTACTTCGAGAAGCTGATTCAGGGAAAGACACACAGGGGAACTTGTGTCTCTTTGGACTTGTTAGAAACCACAGTGGGGTATGCTGAGTGTGCCCATGGAAACGGGGGCCTGCTGGAACTAGCCGTGCTTTCCCATTTTGAAGGCTGCATTCATGCTGCCTTGAAGCTGCCTGACATTCCCTGCACTTGATAGGCCTGTAAACACTGTAAGAATGCTTCTGGGGAGAAAATGAATTTGCTGTCTAAACCAGGTGCTTCCGTGACTGTGGTGTGGTCAGCCTGACAAGCTCTAGCACTAAAAGGAAACTCAGCGTGTGAACCTGCCTCCAGTTTAAGCCCTTAGTAGCCATGTAGCTACGGAGGCATACAGCTCTTTCCATGAGTTCGTAGTGGCTTATATGCTTTATTATAAAGGAAGTACACTTCTGAGGACTCCTGCCCTCTCGGGTATGCATCATTTCCCCTCCAAGTTCACTGAGTACCTCCAGAGCCCTGTGGGCCAGCTGCGCAACTTCGAGGCCCATTTGTTGATCCCTCGGAGGCCGTCTGTGCGTGCCTACAGATGGGCAACACACTGTTCGTTCCTTGAGGAGAGCTACATTTCCAGAGACCTCGACCGGCCTCAGGAAGACATTGCTGGTGAGTCCGAAGTGCCCAGGAAGACTTTGTCATGGCCCTTGTGTGAGCTGCCATGTGATAACACTCTGCTTTGAGTGCTTTGAGACCCTCGTACCCGGAGTCACTCTGCTCGAGGAGAAAGTCAGCATCTTGCCATGCGGTGTCGCTGACGGCACACCCAGCAGAAACACATGCCTGGAAGTAAGGCCCTGATTTGCCGTGCAGAAGCGGAGGCGTGCAGCAGTTTCCATGAGCCGGTGGCCTGTGTTCTGCGTACCTTTAACGGCAGCACAGTTTTCTGGACACCTAGGAGGCTAGCGTGGGCACCCTGTTGCCGGCAGGAACACTGAGTAGCCCCAGGCGCACCTGGGTCTGCTAAGCAACATCCAGTCCCGTAGCCCTTTAGAGCCCCTCTGTGCATGCCGAGCGTAGGGAAACGCACTGCACTCTCTTTTGGAGCGTCTTAATTTCCTCAGCACTCGCGCACGTTTACGAACACCGTTCTGGCACGTCCCACATGGCGTAGAAGTCTTAGGCGTTGCCTTAGTCTGAGCAGCACTCAGAGTAACCCTCGGCTTCGCATTCCATCTAGGACCTCCTGCCTGAAATCACCGTGCCTCCTAGAGGAAGTCGGCTTGCATTCTGACTGCAGGTTAAGTCCTGTTCTTCCTGTGGCACTGCAGGCTTTTGAATAGCCACAGGCCCAGAGGAGCAGCTACGGCGTTCCTTGGTTGAGGCAGTTCGCTTGATGCAGAACACCCTACTTCGAGAAGCTGATTCAGGGAAAGACACACAGGGGAACTTGTGTCTCTTTGGACTTGTTAGAAACCACAGTGGGGTATGCTGAGTGTGCCCATGGAAACGGGGGCCTGCTGGAACTAGCCGTGCTTTCCCATTTTGAAGGCTGCATTCATGCTGCCTTGAAGCTGCCTGACATTCCCTGCTCTTCACAGGCCTGTAAACCCTGTAACAATGCTTCTGGGGAGAAAATGAATTTGCTGTCTAAACCAGGTGCTTCCGTGACTGCGGTGTGGTCAGCCTGACAAGCTCTAGCACTAAAAGGAAACTCAGCGTGTGAACTTGCCTCCAGTTTAAGCCCGTAGTAGCCATGTAGCTACGGAGGCATACAGCTCTTTCCATGAGTTCTTAGTGGCTTATATGCTTTATTTTAAAGGAAGTACACTTCTGAGGACTCCTAGTCGTCTCGGGTATGCATCATTTCCCCTCCAAGTTCACTGAGTACCTCCAGAGCCCTGTGTGCCGGCTGCGAAACTTCGAGTCCCATTTGTTGATCCCTCGGAGGCCGTCTGTGCGTGCCTGGAGACGGGCAACACACTGTACGTTCCTTGAGGAGAGCTACATTTCCAGAGACCTCGAATGGCCTCAGGACAACATTGCTGCTGAGTCCGAAGTGCCCAGGAAGACTTTGTCATGGCCCTTGTGTGAGCTGCCATGTGATAACACTCTGCTTTGAGTGCTTTGAGACCCTCGTACCCGGAGTCACTCTGCTCGAGGAGAAAGTCAGCATCTTGCCATGCGGTGTCGCTGACGGCACAGCCAGCAGAAACACATGCCTGGAAGTAAGGCCCTGATTTGCCGTGCAGAAGCGCAGGTGTGCAGCAGTTTCCATGAGCCGGTGGCCTGTGTTCTGCGTACCTTTAACGGCAGCACAGTTTTCTGGACACCTAGGAGGCTAGCGTGGGCACCCTGTTGCCGGCAGGAACACTGAGTAGCCCCAGGCGCACCTGGGTCTGCTAAGCAACATCCAGTCCCGTAGCCCTTTAGAGCCCCTCTGTGCATGCCGAGCGTAGGGAAACGCACTGCACTCTCTTTTGAAGCGTCTTAATTTCCTCAGCACTCGGGCACGTTCACAAACACCGTTCTGGCACGTCCCACATGGCGTAGAAGTCTTAGGCGTTGCCTTAGTCTGAGCAGCACTCGGAGTAACCCTCGGCTTCGCATTCCATCTAGGACCTCCTGCCTGAAATCACCGTGCCTCCTAGAGGAAGTCGGCTTGCATTCTGACTGCAGGTTAAGTCCTGTTCTTCCTGTGGCACTGCAGGCTTTTGAATAGCCACAGGCCCAGAGGAGCAGCTACGGCGTTCCTTGGTTGAGGCAGTTCGCTTGATGCAGAACACCCTACTTCGAGAAGCTGATTCAGGGAAAGACACACAGGGGAACTTGTGTCTCTTTGGACTTGTTAGAAACCACAGTGGGGTATGCTGAGTGTGCCCATGGAAACGGGGGCCTGCTGGAACTAGCCGTGCTTTCCCATTTTGAAGGCTGCATTCATGCTGCCTTGAAGCTGCCTGACATTCCCTGCACTTGATAGGCCTGTAAACACTGTAAGAATGCTTCTGGGGAGAAAATGAATTTGCTGTCTAAACCAGGTGCTTCCGTGACTGTGGTGTGGTCAGCCTGACAAGCTCTAGCACTAAAAGGAAACTCAGCGTGTGAACCTGCCTCCAGTTTAAGCCCTTAGTAGCCATGTAGCTACGGAGGCATACAGCTCTTTCCATGAGTTCGTAGTGGCTTATATGCTTTATTATAAAGGAAGTACACTTCTGAGGACTCCTGCCCTCTCGGGTATGCATCATTTCCCCTCCAAGTTCACTGAGTACCTCCAGAGCCCTGTGGGCCAGCTGCGCAACTTCGAGGCCCATTTGTTGATCCCTCGGAGGCCGTCTGTGCGTGCCTACAGATGGGCAACACACTGTTCGTTCCTTGAGGAGAGCTACATTTCCAGAGACCTCGACCGGCCTCAGGAAGACATTGCTGGTGAGTCCGAAGTGCCCAGGAAGACTTTGTCATGGCCCTTGTGTGAGCTGCCATGTGATAACACTCTGCTTTGAGTGCTTTGAGACCCTCGTACCCGGAGTCACTCTGCTCGAGGAGAAAGTCAGCATCTTGCCATGCGGTGTCGCTGACGGCACACCCAGCAGAAACACATGCCTGGAAGTAAGGCCCTGATTTGCCGTGCAGAAGCGGAGGCGTGCAGCAGTTTCCATGAGCCGGTGGCCTGTGTTCTGCGTACCTTTAACGGCAGCACAGTTTTCTGGACACCTAGGAGGCTAGCGTGGGCACCCTGTTGCCGGCAGGAACACTGAGTAGCCCCAGGCGCACCTGGGTCTGCTAAGCAACATCCAGTCCCGTAGCCCTTTAGAGCCCCTCTGTGCATGCCGAGCGTAGGGAAACGCACTGCACTCTCTTTTGGAGCGTCTTAATTTCCTCAGCACTCGCGCACGTTTACGAACACCGTTCTGGCACGTCCCACATGGCGTAGAAGTCTTAGGCGTTGCCTTAGTCTGAGCAGCACTCAGAGTAACCCTCGGCTTCGCATTCCATCTAGGACCTCCTGCCTGAAATCACCGTGCCTCCTAGAGGAAGTCGGCTTGCATTCTGACTGCAGGTTAAGTCCTGTTCTTCCTGTGGCACTGCAGGCTTTTGAATAGCCACAGGCCCAGAGGAGCAGCTACGGCGTTCCTTGGTTGAGGCAGTTCGCTTGATGCAGAACACCCTACTTCGAGAAGCTGATTCAGGGAAAGACACACAGGGGAACTTGTGTCTCTTTGGACTTGTTAGAAACCACAGTGGGGTATGCTGAGTGTGCCCATGGAAACGGGGGCCTGCTGGAACTAGCCGTGCTTTCCCATTTTGAAGGCTGCATTCATGCTGCCTTGAAGCTGCCTGACATTCCCTGCTCTTCACAGGCCTGTAAACCCTGTAACAATGCTTCTGGGGAGAAAATGAATTTGCTGTCTAAACCAGGTGCTTCCGTGACTGCGGTGTGGTCAGCCTGACAAGCTCTAGCACTAAAAGGAAACTCAGCGTGTGAACTTGCCTCCAGTTTAAGCCCTTAGTAGCCATGTAGCTACGGAGGCATACAGCTCTTTCCATGAGTTCTTAGTGGCTTATATGCTTTATTTTAAAGGAAGTACACTTCTGAGGACTCCTAGTCGTCTCGGGTATGCATCATTTCCCCTCCAAGTTCACTGAGTACCTCCAGAGCCCTGTGTGCCGGCTGCGAAACTTCGAGTCCCATTTGTTGATCCCTCGGAGGCCGTCTGTGCGTGCCTGGAGACGGGCAACACACTGTACGTTCCTTGAGGAGAGCTACATTTCCAGAGACCTCGAATGGCCTCAGGACAACATTGCTGCTGAGTCCGAAGTGCCCAGGAAGACTTTGTCATGGCCCTTGTGTGAGCTGCCATGTGATAACACTCTGCTTTGAGTGCTTTGAGACCCTCGTACCCGGAGTCACTCTGCTCGAGGAGAAAGTCAGCATCTTGCCATGCGGTGTCGCTGACGGCACAGCCAGCAGAAACACATGCCTGGAAGTAAGGCCCTGATTTGCCGTGCAGAAGCGCAGGTGTGCAGCAGTTTCCATGAGCCGGTGGCCTGTGTTCTGCGTACCTTTAACGGCAGCACAGTTTTCTGGACACCTAGGAGGCTAGCGTGGGCACCCTGTTGCCGGCAGGAACACTGAGTAGCCCCAGGCGCACCTGGGTCTGCTAAGCAACATCCAGTCCCGTAGCCCTTTAGAGCCCCTCTGTGCATGCCGAGCGTAGGGAAACGCACTGCACTCTCTTTTGAAGCGTCTTAATTTCCTCAGCAATCGGGCACGTTCACAAACACCGTTCTGGCACGTCCCACATGGCGTAGAAGTCTTAGGCGTTGCCTTAGTCTGAGCAGCACTCGGAGTAACCCTCGGCTTCGCATTCCATCTAGGACCTCCTGCCTGAAATCACCGTGCCTCCTAGAGGAAGTCGGCTTGCATTCTGACTGCAGGTTAAGTCCTGTTCTTCCTGTGGCACTGCAGGCTTTTGAATAGCCACAGGCCCAGAGGAGCAGCTACGGCGTTCCTTGGTTGAGGCAGTTCGCTTGATGCAGAACACCCTACTTCGAGAAGCTGATTCAGGGAAAGACACACAGGGGAACTTGTGTCTCTTTGGACTTGTTAGAAACCACAGTGGGGTATGCTGAGTGTGCCCATGGAAACGGGGGCCTGCTGGAACTAGCCGTGCTTTCCCATTTTGAAGGCTGCATTCATGCTGCCTTGAAGCTGCCTGACATTCCCTGCACTTGATAGGCCTGTAAACACTGTAAGAATGCTTCTGGGGAGAAAATGAATTTGCTGTCTAAACCAGGTGCTTCCGTGACTGCGGTGTGGTCAGCCTGACAAGCTCTAGCACTAAAAGGAAACTCAGCGTGTGAACCTGCCTCCAGTTTAAGCCCTTAGTAGCCATGTAGCTACGGAGGCATACAGCTCTTTCCATGAGTTCGTAGTGGCTTATATGCTTTATTATAAAGGAAGTACACTTCTGAGGACTCCTGCCCTCTCGGGTATGCATCATTTCCCCTCCAAGTTCACTGAGTACCTCCAGAGCCCTGTGGGCCAGCTGCGCAACTTCGAGGCCCATTTGTTGATCCCTCGGAGGCCGTCTGTGCGTGCCTACAGATGGGCAACACACTGTTCGTTCCTTGAGGAGAGCTACATTTCCAGAGACCTCGACCGGCCTCAGGAAGACATTGCTGGTGAGTCCGAAGTGCCCAGGAAGACTTTGTCATGGCCCTTGTGTGAGCTGCCATGTGATAACACTCTGCTTTGAGTGCTTTGAGACCCTCGTACCCGGAGTCACTCTGCTCGAGGAGAAAGTCAGCATCTTGCCATGCGGTGTCGCTGACGGCACACCCAGCAGAAACACATGCCTGGAAGTAAGGCCCTGATTTGCCGTGCAGAAGCGGAGGCGTGCAGCAGTTTCCATGAGCCGGTGGCCTGTGTTCTGCGTACCTTTAACGGCAGCACAGTTTTCTGGACACCTAGGAGGCTAGCGTGGGCACCCTGTTGCCGGCAGGAACACTGAGTAGCCCCAGGCGCACCTGGGTCTGCTAAGCAACATCCAGTCCCGTAGCCCTTTAGAGCCCCTCTGTGCATGCCGAGCGTAGGGAAACGCACTGCACTCTCTTTTGAAGCGTCTTAATTTCCTCAGCACTCGGGCACGTTCACAAACACCGTTCTGGCACGTCCCACATGGCGTAGAAGTCTTAGGCGTTGCCTTAGTCTGAGCAGCACTCGGAGTAACCCTCGGCTTCGCATTCCATCTAGGACCTCCTGCCTGAAATCACCGTGCCTCCTAGAGGAAGTCGGCTTGCATTCTGACTGCAGGTTAAGTCCTGTTCTTCCTGTGGCACTGCAGGCTTTTGAATAGCCACAGGCCCAGAGGAGCAGCTACGGCGTTCCTTGGTTGAGGCAGTTCGCTTGATGCAGAACACCCTACTTCGAGAAGCTGATTCAGGGAAAGACACACAGGGGAACTTGTGTCTCTTTGGACTTGTTAGAAACCACAGTGGGGTATGCTGAGTGTGCCCATGGAAACGGGGGCCTGCTGGAACTAGCCGTGCTTTCCCATTTTGAAGGCTGCATTCATGCTGCCTTGAAGCTGCCTGACATTCCCTGCACTTGATAGGCCTGTAAACACTGTAAGAATGCTTCTGGGGAGAAAATGAATTTGCTGTCTAAACCAGGTGCTTCCGTGACTGCGGTGTGGTCAGCCTGACAAGCTCTAGCACTAAAAGGAAACTCAGCGTGTGAACCTGCCTCCAGTTTAAGCCCTTAGTAGCCATGTAGCTACGGAGGCATACAGCTCTTTCCATGAGTTCGTAGTGGCTTATATGCTTTATTATAAAGGAAGTACACTTCTGAGGACTCCTGCCCTCTCGGGTATGCATCATTTCCCCTCCAAGTTCACTGAGTACCTCCAGAGCCCTGTGGGCCAGCTGCGCAACTTCGAGGCCCATTTGTTGATCCCTCGGAGGCCGTCTGTGCGTGCCTACAGATGGGCAACACACTGTTCGTTCCTTGAGGAGAGCTACATTTCCAGAGACCTCGACCGGCCTCAGGAAGACATTGCTGGTGAGTCCGAAGTGCCCAGGAAGACTTTGTCATGGCCCTTGTGTGAGCTGCCATGTGATAACACTCTGCTTTGAGTGCTTTGAGACCCTCGTACCCGGAGTCACTCTGCTCGAGGAGAAAGTCAGCATCTTGCCATGCGGTGTCGCTGACGGCACACCCAGCAGAAACACATGCCTGGAAGTAAGGCCCTGATTTGCCGTGCAGAAGCGGAGGCGTGCAGCAGTTTCCATGAGCCGGTGGCCTGTGTTCTGCGTACCTTTAACGGCAGCACAGTTTTCTGGACACCTAGGAGGCTAGCGTGGGCACCCTGTTGCCGGCAGGAACACTGAGTAGCCCCAGGCGCACCTGGGTCTGCTAAGCAACATCCAGTCCCGTAGCCCTTTAGAGCCCCTCTGTGCATGCCGAGCGTAGGGAAACGCACTGCACTCTCTTTTGGAGCGTCTTAATTTCCTCAGCACTCGCGCACGTTTACGAACACCGTTCTGGCACGTCCCACATGGCGTAGAAGTCTTAGGCGTTGCCTTAGTCTGAGCAGCACTCAGAGTAACCCTCGGCTTCGCATTCCATCTAGGACCTCCTGCCTGAAATCACCGTGCCTCCTAGAGGAAGTCGGCTTGCATTCTGACTGCAGGTTAAGTCCTGTTCTTCCTGTGGCACTGCAGGCTTTTGAATAGCCACAGGCCCAGAGGAGCAGCTACGGCGTTCCTTGGTTGAGGCAGTTCGCTTGATGCAGAACACCCTACTTCGAGAAGCTGATTCAGGGAAAGACACACAGGGGAACTTGTGTCTCTTTGGACTTGTTAGAAACCACAGTGGGGTATGCTGAGTGTGCCCATGGAAACGGGGGCCTGCTGGAACTAGCCGTGCTTTCCCATTTTGAAGGCTGCATTCATGCTGCCTTGAAGCTGCCTGACATTCCCTGCTCTTCACAGGCCTGTAAACCCTGTAACAATGCTTCTGGGGAGAAAATGAATTTGCTGTCTAAACCAGGTGCTTCCGTGACTGCGGTGTGGTCAGCCTGACAAGCTCTAGCACTAAAAGGAAACTCAGCGTGTGAACTTGCCTCCAGTTTAAGCCCTTAGTAGCCATGTAGCTACGGAGGCATACAGCTCTTTCCATGAGTTCTTAGTGGCTTATATGCTTTATTTTAAAGGAAGTACACTTCTGAGGACTCCTAGTCGTCTCGGGTATGCATCATTTCCCCTCCAAGTTCACTGAGTACCTCCAGAGCCCTGTGGGCCGGCTGCGCAACTTCGAGGCCCATTTGTTGATCCCTCGGAGGCCGTCTGTGCGTGCCTGGAGACGGGCAACACACTGTTCGTTCCTTGAGGAGAGCTACATTTCCAGAGACCTCGACCGGCCTCAGGAAGACATTGCTGGTGAGTCCGAAGTGCCCAGGAAGACTTTGTCATGGCCCTTGTGTGAGCTGCCATGTGATAACACTCTGCTTTGAGTGCTTTGAGACCCTCGTACCCGGAGTCACTCTGCTCGAGGAGAAAGTCAGCATCTTGCCATGCGGTGTCGCTGACGGCACAGCCAGCAGAAACACATGCCTGGAAGTAAGGCCCTGATTTGCCGTGCAGAAGCGCAGGTGTGCAGCAGTTTCCATGAGCCGGTGGCCTGTGTTCTGCGTACCTTTAACGGCAGCACAGTTTTCTGGACACCTAGGAGGCTAGCGTGGGCACCCTGTTGCCGGCAGGAACACTGAGTAGCCCCAGGCGCACCTGGGTCTGCTAAGCAACATCCAGTCCCGTAGCCCTTTAGAGCCCCTCTGTGCATGCCGAGCGTAGGGAAACGCACTGCACTCTCTTTTGAAGCGTCTTAATTTCCTCAGCACTCGGGCACGTTCACAAACACCGTTCTGGCACGTCCCACATGGCGTAGAAGTCTTAGGCGTTGCCTTAGTCTGAGCAGCACTCGGAGTAACCCTCGGCTTCGCATTCCATCTAGGACCTCCTGCCTGAAATCACCGTGCCTCCTAGAGGAAGTCGGCTTGCATTCTGACTGCAGGTTAAGTCCTGTTCTTCCTGTGGCACTGCAGGCTTTTGAATAGCCACAGGCCCCGAGGAGCAGCTACGGCGTTCCTTGGTTGAGGCAGTTCGCTTGATGCAGAACACCCTACTTCGAGAAGCTGATTCAGGGAAAGACACACAGGGGAACTTGTGTCTCTTTGGACTTGTTAGAAACCACAGTGGGGTATGCTGAGTGTGCCCATGGAAACGGGGGCCTGCTGGAACTAGCCGTGCTTTCCCATTTTGAAGGCTGCATTCATGCTGCCTTGAAGCTGCCTGACATTCCCTGCACTTGATAGGCCTGTAAACACTGTAAGAATGCTTCTGGGGAGAAAATGAATTTGCTGTCTAAACCAGGTGCTTCCGTGACTGCGGTGTGGTCAGCCTGACAAGCTCTAGCACTAAAAGGAAACTCAGCGTGTGAACTTGCCTCCAGTTTAAGCCCTTAGTAGCCATGTAGCTACGGAGGCATACAGCTCTTTCCATGAGTTCTTAGTGGCTTATATGCTTTACTTTAAAGGAAGTACACTTCTGAGGACTCCTAGTCGTCTCGGGTATGCATCATTTCCCCTCCAAGTTCACTGAGTACCTCCAGAGCCCTGTGTGCCGGCTGCGAAACTTCGAGTCCCATTTGTTGATCCCTCGGAGGCCGTCTGTGCGTGCCTGGAGACGGGAAACACACTGTACGTTCCTTGAGGAGAGCTACATTTCCAGAGACCTCGAATGGCCTCAGGACAACATTGCTGCTGAGTCCGAAGTGCCCAGGAAGACTTTGTCATGGCCCTTGTGTGAGCTGCCATGTGATAACACTCTGCTTTGAGTGCTTTGAGACCCTCGTACCCGGAGTCACTCTGCTCGAGGAGAAAGTCAGCATCTTGCCATGCGGTGTCGCTGACGGCACAGCCAGCAGAAACACATGCCTGGAAGTAAGGCCCTGATTTGCCGTGCAGAAGCGCAGGTGTGCAGCAGTTTCCATGAGCCGGTGGCCTGTGTTCTGCGTACCTTTAACGGCAGCACAGTTTTCTGGACACCTAGGAGGCTAGCGTGGGCACCCTG